>NC_067451.1:13442500-13757500 GCF_025434085.1 Hippocampus zosterae
CACAAAGCGTGTGACGGAAAAGTGGTTAGGACTGCACGACTGACCGTGTTTTGTGTTATGTGTTGTGTTTATTATTTTACTTTATGTTAACTGTTTTGTTAAGCGCTTTGTGACAGCTGCCGCTGTTGTGAAAGTGCTACATAAATCAGCATGTATTGTATTGTATTGTATTTGTTTTATAACTGCTCCTGTTATGCTGCTATTTGCCGTGAAATTACGATCCTGATACATTGTTTTGTAGATTACATTCACAAGATGCGCATTTCTCTCGAAAACTGATAAGAACCATCACGGCTGCTAATGTGAGAGAAATGATGGTCTTGGGTTATGAAATTATGTAAATTCGTTTACAACTTTGCTGTCATTGAGTTGGATTGTGCCTTCTAAATTTGGTTCAACACGAGTGCAAAATTTCCAGCTTTATTGATATTTATGTTTAGGGTCATGTGTGGGCAATTTGAAGATGGCTTTGTTGATTCAGAAGGACTGCATGTTTGAAAACCACACCCTAGTAGAGGTAAAATCGGGCAGCCCGAGCCCCAAGCCTAAAATGTCAATCATTGCTTTGGGTTCGGGTCGGGTCGGGCCGGGCTTCTCACGCGCTGACTTTTTAGTTTCGAGGCCGTGAGAACGTGGTTCGCAAAAAAACAAAACAATAAAAAACAGAAGTCGCCTCATCACAACACGTATTGTATTGACAAAAACAATTCAAAGAACTCCTTCATGTCTCTGTCTATTATCCACCCGTCATTGTTCATCTTTGTCTCTCTGCTTCTCTCAAAGTGCCACGCTAGATTCTTAAGAACGTGCTGATGCTGTGGTTAATGACCCAATTTTCAAGCCGTCAAAATGACGGACGGCCTTAAATGTTTCCGTCAATGATGGAAAATTGTCGGTTAATGTACCCTCTGCAGAAACAGAAATATAAAAGATGTAAATGTTTATACAGTCTTTTTCAACTTAGATTTCGTTACAAAAGACAGGCTTTAATTTGTTATCAGAAATCAACCCTCCTACTCCAGAGTCGACACAAATAAAATATTAAATTTCGTGTTTGCGTCGGGCTCAGGCCTGCAAATCAAGTTGATTGGTCGGGCTCGGGCCGGGTTGGGTCGGCCTGGACTTTGTGACCCAATTTTACCTCTTAATTGGCACTCACTCTCCATGAAATGTTGAAAATGGGTGGCACATGCGAGCTGTAATTCCAAGCGTTGAGCAAAAATGACATTAAAAGGGGTCATTCGTGCTAATCAGAGGTGGTAAAAGTACAGATACTTATCTGATAAATTCTCGAGTACAACTATGCCTCGTTGTTGGCCATGAGTGCGCGCACGTTGAAAAACGGGATAACAGCGTGGCATGAAATGAAACAAAACGGAGAGCATCTCGATACCCAAAAAATCTTTGTCAGTAAGTTCACAAAGTATTTGTACTTCATCAAGGTCATTATTACCACTGATTGTTCTAAACGAGTAAACCGTTGCTCTTCACAGCCCTACCATGAATGGCAAACATCTGTGAATAATTAACCCAAAAAAGTGGTTGAAAATTTCTTAAGGATGCGACAGGGTGACGGAAAAACTGTTCATACGGAGAAGATCATAAAGCATCAACACCATCCATCTAACATGTACCAATAATACATAAGCAACTGTACTCAGTAAAAATATCCAACACAAGCAAGCAAATTGTTATGGCAAAGTAAAGTTACTCGTCCGAAATTCACCGAACATGTGGGGGAAAGGAAGCCGCCCCCCCCCCCCCCCTCAACATTTGTTGACCCCGACATGATTTCGGACTGAGGTTTCAGTCAACAGACAGACAGAACATTGGGCGGTCAACAGATTGACAAGGTAAGGGAACAATTATCCTCTCAATTGATCTGTCTGTTGGCTGAAATTGAGGTAAGGATTACGTCTTGAATTGACATTCTAATTCACTATTCTACTTCTAATAAAAGCCCTGATTAGGAAAGGACAGAGCAACTCTTCCTACTCATGAAACAGGTCTTTGTTGGTTCAGGGGTCACTCCTTAAGACTTTCTATAACGTGGCGGTGGCTTCAGCCATCCATTATGGCATTGTCTGCTGGTCAGGCAGCATCTCGGCCTGGGAAAGAAAGAGACTGGATCGACTGGTCAGGATGGCCAGTTCTGCCCCGGGCTGCTCCCTAGACACTCTAGAGGAGGTGGGCAACAGGAGGATGCTAGCTAAGCTAAAAGCTATGATGGACAGTCCCTCCCACCCCCTCCAGCTCGCTCTGACAGCACTACGTAGCTCCTTCAGCCAGAGACTGTTACACCCCCAAGGAGAGATACTGCTGCTCGTTCCTACCGACTGCTGTCAGGCTGCTGAATAAAAAATAAAATGTGTAATCTATATATTTACATTGCACTTAATTGAACGGTATACATTGAAACTAACATTTATTTTGTGAATGCAAACACTTTGTTTTTCTTATTTCTTCTTTCTACCCACAATCTTGCTGCTGTAGACTGTAAATTTCCCCAGTGTGGGACAAATAAAGGATATCTTATCTAAAGATAAATTGTGGCTGGATGAACAGTGAAATGCGCAATGGTAATCTTATTTTAGGAAAGAATATTTATGAATATAATAAGAGTAAAAGGGGCGGCCGGTAGTCCAGTGGTTTGGCTTCACAGTGAAGAGGTACCGGGTTCGATTCCAGCTCCGGCCTCCCTGTGTGGAGTTTGCATGTTCTCCCCGGGCCTGTGTGGGTTTTCTCCGGGTGCTCCGGTTTCCTCCCACATTCCAAAAACATGCGTGGCAGGCTGACTGGACGCTCTAAATTGTCCCTAGGTGTGAGTGTGTGCGTGGATGGTTGTTCGTCTCTGTGTGCCCTGTGATTGGCTGGCATCCGATTCAGGGTGTCCCCTGCCTACTGCCCGGAGACAGCTGGGATAGGCTCCAGCACCCCCCGCGACTTTAGTAAGGATCAAGCGGTTCGGAAGATGAATGAATGAATGAATAAGAGTAAAAGGTTCGGGTGTTTTTGCGAAAAACAAAGAAAGAATCGAACACCTTTGGAATAATGATTCGAGTACCCTTGTCTTTGAACGGGAGCGGGTACTTTTGTAAAAGAGGATCGTGTGCTTTTGCTAAATAAAGGAATGTAGAGATTCGAAGACTTTTGAGAGAGAGAAGAAGCTTTTGCGAAATTGAGGTTCAAGTACTTTTGATTGATTGTTGTATCGGGAACTTTTGAGAAAATAAAGAGAATAACGAGGTTGGAACGCTTCAATTGAAAACAAATATACAGGGAGAGTTTGTTAGGGAAAGCGAATGGTTCAATTTGCAACAAATACTAAACCATTATGAATGTTACTGTTAGAACAAGTGAAGGTGTGTGTGTGTGTGTGTGTGTGAGTGTGTGTGTGTGTGTGTGTGTGTGTGCGTGTGTGTGTGTGTGTGTGTGTGTGTGTGTGTGTGTGTGTGTGTGTAAGAGAGAGTGGGCGCTCATTTCTTGGCAACGTGATGTTTGTGAGCACATGTTTTCATGCAAGACATGGATTAGTGTATAATATCTAACAGAAATTGCTCCCCAGCACTGAGCTAATGTGCTTTGACGTCGATACTATTTCACAGTTTTGTGTAAGTTCCGAGTGGAATTACATTTAAGCATGAGGTAACCACTTCCCCTTCTTGTATCATAAGAAAACGAAGCACATTCAGCTCGAGAGAGGCAAACATTCAAACGCAACGTGCATGGCCGCGTGACAGGTTTCTACAACTGCAAGAAGGCGGGCACCTGGCACCGAAAAGTACCATCGTGTGTCAGGCTGTCATTTCTAGAGCAGAGTGAAGCCATAACTGCTGCATGGAGCACAAGTTACCGCTGGCGGTTACATTACATCTTGGTCTAATCTGCCCTCTTTATGCATGTAGAGAGAAGACGAAGCACAAGGTAATGGCACTCTCACTGTTGATAGCAGTTCTGTCTTCCAAGGTACTGTGCACATTTGAGGTCATTTTTATTTGCCACTCTGTGCTGAGTTCGCACAAGCCTGTGTGACTTTAATAATGATTCATTTGATTATTTCCAAGTGGTATTTGATTTGCAATCGTTAGCATGCATGCAAAACTGATTACTTGTATGACAATTCAGTTGAAGCCTACTTTCTCTGTTTGCGTGAAGCAATCTTGACTGGTACCCTGTATAAAAGGCCAAAAGACATTGGAGCAGTATGCACGAAAATAAGGGTTACATCTGACATCAACTGCAGCCCGCCCTCCTCATTGGGTCCAAAGAGGAAGGGAGGTGTCTCGGCTTGATGACAGGAAGAAGGGTGATGTGTTGATCCTCTCTGTGGTATCGTGCTGTAATCATTGAAAGCGTTTGATTGATGGCATTTTATATTGGTGTTCTTGATATCCAATTCGCAAATGATTTTTAAAGGAGAATTTGGAGCTATAATCATCATTTACATCAGTATGTACCCGACAATTGACTTGAGACCAGTCCAGCATGTCGAATGTTGATATGGCAATCATAAAAGAAGTAATTAATTGTGTCATTGAACTATTTACCTGTGCAGTATTTGCAACAAATCATTTTTAAACTTTTTTTTCAAATTAAGAGAATTAAATTATACTTTGAAAGGGTTATTTGTGTTTGAAACATGTAAAGCAGAGGTGTCAAACAAATTTTTGTGGAGTTAACGTCTTTTCTCTTAGGGCCAAATTAATGTTTAATCATTGCATAGTATAGTTACTTGTACACAACAAATTGATGGATTACTAGTTTTAAAATCCGTCAACTACTGTATTGGTTGTTTGTTCACTTATTGTTCAAGTGAGTGTAAACAGGGTCGGTTTATTGCAAAATCTCAGTATTACTTATTACGCATGACAATTTGACATTTCGGAACAGATTTCAGAAAGGATCATGGAAGTTGAAACACATGATCGGCTATCACGGTAAATAAAATAATGCGGCGGGCCAGGTCTGGCCCCCGGGCTTTGACTTTGACACCTGTGATGTAAAGTGATGACCAATATAGAAAACAGATGTATTTCAGTATTGGGAGTAGAATTGTGGAAGGGACTTGGTGATGTGTTGAAGCTTTGTAGTTTTTTGTTGTGGTTTAAGAAAAAAATAAAACGTAAAATAAGTCATGGTTATAGTGGCACTGAAAAAATGTAAAACAGTTCAAGACTGTGATGTGAGTATGTTGTTTTTATTTCCTTTTTATTTATTGAATTTCAAGGTGCTTCATGGGACAGAATAAGTGCTTCAGCCTATTCTTTTTCTTCAGTTATTAATACTCAAATTTTGTTTCTTCTCTTTTTCCCTGTCTGTACAATGTATATAACTGAAATAAATCAACTACTCATTCATAATGATTTTTTAAAAATTATTTTTATGTCACAGTGGGAATGACGCTCAATACATCCCAACCGGGGCCCGCGTCCCAAGGGAACTCATCATGTGACCACGATATGACTGAATGGGAAGAGCTCATGAACAAGTTGTACACATACTTCTACCTGTTGCTCTTCATACCAGGGATGCTCCTCAACACAATGGCTCTGTGGTTCCTTTGCAGACACATTAGGTACACGCACACACACGCACACACACACACACACACACACACACACGAACACACACACACACGAACACACACACACATACACGCACATGCACACACGTAGCCCAAAGTGCAATACACTTCTCATGCTTGTTTTTTTCTGTATGACAGAAAGAAGACCAAGACGGTTATCTTCATGATAAATCTGGCATTAGCAGATCTGGTTCACATCCTGTCTCTGCCTTTAAGGATTTATTACTATTTAACACACACGTGGCCCTTTGGGCACAGTGTCTGCTTGCTCTGCTTCTACCTTAAGTATCTCAACATGTACGCAGCCATCGGATTTTTGGTAAGCAGCAACCGTGAGAATTGGTACTCATACACACTTTTATTTTAAGGTTACTCTACTGCATTGCCGTTAGGGATTGACAAGATTAAATCACATCATTCTATTATTTTATAAGGTGTGTGAAGCCTAAAACAGCAGTTACTAGCTTTTATAGGCAAATGTTACAAAAGAAAAATCTTACAGCATAGCACCACACAAATAAATCCTCAAAGAAACTGAAATAATGATCTCGGCAATATTTAACTTGGTACTTACTCAGTGTGAAATATTGGCCTGTTTAGTGGAACAAAATAAAGCTACCATTCTGTTGTATGAAGGCAACAGATGGCTACAACGATTAATTGTACTTTCAGCTATCTAGCGTAAGAGCATTTACTCTTTCTGTCACTAAAAAATTGGTTGCTTAAGTAGATGAACAAAAACACGAAGCTCCCACTAGCTAATTTAGGGACAGGCACTTATGTAGTGTAAATATGCCCCGTTTTTCATGTAACAATGTGACAGAAGTGGAGAATGGCTTGCTAGCAGACACACTTTAAGAAATAGGCAGAAAGCTGTTTGTATACACACAAAAGTCCTTCAAATCAGTTAAATGTCAAAGGCATTTTAAAGTCGTCTTGAGTTTTATTTGTGTTTCTTTTGATCTTAGATGTGTATCAGCGTACAGAGGTGTGTCTTCCTGCTTGACCCCTTCTACACTCGAAAGTGGAGGAGCCGCTATGACCTCGTGATCAGTATAGTGGTGTGGCTGCTTGTTGCTCTGGCCTGCTCACCCTTCATCCTCATGCGTGCAAGCAGCAACAGCGGCACCGCCCATTCACATCTCAAATTTAACAAGTCATCCCCTCTGAATGTCACCGTGACTTCTTTGACCTCCAGTCTCAGCGCGTTGATGAATGAAACTCAGGTCCCCTGTTTTAAAGACTTGCCCATGCGTCATGTGCCCTTCTCTCTGGCGGTCACCTTAATGGTGCTCGCCGAGCTGTTTGGCTTTGTGATTCCTTTGGCTTGCATCAGTTGGAGCTCCATCTGCATCAGCTGCTCCTTTTACCAGAAACACAACCAGATTTCAAACAAGTCGACTCTGTGTCTTTCGATGCGGAGTCGACCCTCCGCTTTCACCTCCGCCGATAAGAAAGATGAGACGCAACGACCCAGTGGGGAGAAACAGCGCGCACTGCGGATGGTTCTGAGTTGCACCTTCGTCTTCCTGTTGTGCTTTGCCCCGTACCACATTAATTTCCTCCTCTATCTGATGGTGCAACAAAACTTAGTGTCTGAGTGCGCCACCCGTTTGGCCGTGCGCCAGTTTCACCCTGTGTCCCTGTGCTTGGCCAGCCTGAGCTGCTGCCTTAACCCATTGCTCTACTACTTCCTAACAGCTGAATTCAGATTGCACCTCAGGAGGCAAACCTCCTCTTTCACTTCCTCTTTGGTCAGCTCTAAGAACCCTGTAATGCACAGATTGTTGAGCTTTGAGAGCAGCTCTTCCAAATGAGAGGAGAGTGACCGGGCTAATTTAAAACATCGTGTTAGGATAAAAATGAAAACGTATGTATATACTGTATTGTGTAATAGACATATATTTTGCTGAAACACTCTCTGACTTTAAATCCACGCAGGGGAAGCAAATGCTCTCTCAGAAGGTTTCACAAGACACGGTTACACATTACAAGCAGAAGCATTATCTAAATGGAAATGTATGTCTTCATGTGTAAATAAAGCTCTGGATTATCTACAATTTCTGGCCAAAACATTAGTTACACAATTTAATGATATCCATCACAAATGTCAGGATGTCCGGAAGGTTTCCGGACAGAATAGTCTATGAATGTAGACTCTGATTGATGTAAAAAAATATGTTTATTTACACAAAAAAGAGGCGGGGCTGACAAGCTGCATATAAGGACACTGGTAAAATAACGAGAATAAAAAGTGCTTGCAAATGGCAAGGAAACAATAAACAGAAATAGCGTGTCATTAAAGGACATGAGGATCAATTCGCGGCAAGTACAATCCGGCAATATCGATACAATGAAAATCAAGGAAGCTACTTCCAATGGAAGATGCAAAATGAGACAAGAGAACTATGGCGCAATAACATATGACGTCTAGAAAACAGCACTTAAACAATGGCTTGAGCAAGGCAAATGATAAGAGGCCTTAAGTCAGGCGTGACAAACCAAGGTCCTTGAGGGCTGCTTTCCTGGATGTTTTCCATCTCTCCCTGCTGCAACACACCTGATTGAAATGGTCAGGGCCATTATGATCCCTTTCCTTAAGTCATGGGTGTCAAACTTGTTTTTGTCGCAGGCCACATTGTAGTTACGGTTTCCCTTGGAGGGCCGTTATGAATTTTGGGAAACCGTAAAAATGTTTACATATTACTTACACAGCGCACAACAAATTGAATTGAATAACTAGTTTTAAAATCAGAAGTCAAGAATATTATATTATTAACTGTTACTGTGGATTACATATGACAATTTGAAATTTTGGTTCAGACTTTAGCAAGCATATGGAACTTGACATGTGAGATTTGCTTTTGCGGGCCACATAAAATGGTGTGGCGGGCCAGATCTGGCCCCCGGGCCTTGACTTTTACACCAGTGTCTTAAGTAGTCCGTGATCTGAATGAGTGAATGGGTAACAGGTGCGCAGCTGAAAGACAGGTGCACCCCTGCCACCTGCTGCTGACTAAGCCGAACGGAATCATGGCAACAAAAGCTGCATTAAAAATCGACTTTCACAAAAATAATACTTGGGAATCTATTATATGTAGACCACAAGATTTGGCTGTTTGTGTGTGTGTGTGTGTGTGTGTGTGTGTGTGTTAGGCATAGGTTGATTACCGATTTTAAAAAGTCGAGATTTCAGGAAAATGGAGAACCCCGAGAAAACCCACGCAGGCACGGGAAAAATATGCAAAGTCCACACAGGAAGCCCGGAGCCAGAATCCAACCCTACACCCCGGCACTGTGAGGCTGACGCGCTAACCCAGTCATCAATGAAAATTATATCCTGCTTTTCCAATCACTCACACATAAGAGCTATTTTGTAGCGGAAAACTTGACTGACAAGAAATTTAACAGTAAAAATTGAAAAAATGGTCTGTGCTGACCAGAAAGACATCTTGTGGGCCAACCAGTCTGAAATTTTTAATTTTCAATACACAAATGGATACAATAAACTTCTTTCTTCTTTCTACTCACAATCTTGCTGCTGTAGACTGTAAATTTCCCCAGTGTGGGACACATGAAGGATATCTTAATCTTAAAGAAATCATGCTGAGTAAAATATTTGAAACTGTGGTGCTCTGCACCACTGTAAACTGCAACCACAACGATGAACACATTGTTCAATAATTTCACTCTTATCTGTCTCCGTAAAGCCTCATTCTTTGAAACAGTTCTTTTTTTGAATCTCATTCCATTGTCTAAGGTGGTAAAAATTCTGTGGCCAGTCGGTATAGAAATGGATTTTACAGAGCGATCTAAACTGTTTACTTCCTGTTATCATGCAAGTTGGTGACAGTTGGCAGCAGCTGCTCACACCCATTAACCGCCTTTTCTGATACCCGCTTTCAGCACTCACTGTCTCACTCAAGTTAAAGACTGGGATCAACTGAATACTCTCAGATGCAACACATGGTGCATGCATTTCTGATTACATGAGAAATGGCCCTTCTTCAATTATTTTCCAGCACTTTATTGTGAGATGATTTCTGTTTCAAAACAAAAAACAAAGAATGGTGGAGAAAATGTCTGTTCATTTTTGATTTCCATTTCTCCGAGTTTGACAGTTGAAAATCTATTCTCGTGTATTTTTTTAAAACGTGCCCTTGAACGGACAATGTGTTACAAACCACACCCCCTCCTCTCACTCACAGGAAGCTCTGTGTGGGCCGAAAAAGCTTCTGGGGCAGGCAGACAAGTGAAACAAAGGCACTGAGACATAAAGAGGACATTGTTTGATCATAGCAACAGGAAATTGTGATATCTTAACAAAAACAAGCTTCAGAATAAAGCATGAAGAATAGAACCAAAGATGGAAAGTGAGTGGATTGGATGGGATGACTGATGGTTAAGACCTTCTGCTTCCTCTCCTCGTGATGCTACAGGCCGTCGAAATGGAAGATGGATAGAGGTGAGGTGTTGTAAATGTTTTCATACGTAAACTCTTCCTGAAGAAAAGACATTTGGAGTTGACAACAACTGGATGCTTGCCGTTTGGCGCAAAGGTCTCATGAGGAAAGCTTTGTTTCTCCAACGTGAGGAATGTCAGTTATTTAGAGTGGCTATGCGTGTGCGGTCACGTGCATTTTTTTTCACACACTTGCTCTGAATGTCACAGTGATGTCACAATGTCTCTATTTGCACATGCCCACTTGGTACAGTATACATGGAAGGACACGGGTGTTGTGTACATTTATTCTTCCCATCCATCCATTTTCTGATTCGCTGATCCACACAACGGTAGCGGGGCATGCTGGAGCCGATTCAAGCTGTCTTTGGGCAGTAGGCGGGGGATACACCGAACTGGTTGCCAGCCAATTGCAGGGCACACAGACACAACCATCCGCGCTCACACTCACACCTAGGGACAATTTTAAGTGTTCAAACAGCCCGCCATGCATGTTTTTGGAATATGGGAGGAAACCGGAGTAACCGGAAAAAACTCACGCAGGCCCGGGGAGAAGATGCAAACTCCACACAGGAACCCCGGAGACGGGATTGAACCCACAACCTCTGCACTGTGTGGTCGACGTGCTAACCTCTGGACCACCGGGCCGCCCTTTATTCTTCCCTTAGAAAAATTATTCACTCGGTTGGCAGGTTGAATTGCATGTATCTAGCTCCAACAGCAAGATCTTAAGCCGACGTCAGTTGACACGAATGTAGCCCAACTTTTAAGCTGACAGACATTTCGCAGACAAAAGTAATGTCTCATAGATGATTTTGAGTTGTCTTGACCCGTCGTAGCCCCGTGCAGTGTGACATGACTCATCAACGGTATGTGCAACTTTTCGATGCAAAGAGTTTCTCATATGACACTCTTGCCGCTCAAACCACACATCTGAATACATTTGCCTTCTCTGCTGGTTTCACTCATGCCTTTTTTTTTCCTGAGATGGCTCTCACAGGCTTGCATGTGAACATGCATTCTGTTGTCGGGTGCAGAGTCGAAATTTCTGTGGCTTTGCACGCGTTGTAAATAACCACCGCAAATGCTGTTATCAGATGTGTTTTGCACACAGAATGAGATGGGTGTGAATGTACCTGTGTGTTTGCTGTGATGAAGTCAGTTTCTTTTTGTGTCAACAGGGTGTTTTCAGTGCAACACACACTAGCACTAGGTTGACCGACAGACGCACGCACTATGCTTTCAAGCTTTCGGATGAAAGTACGTGATCCCAAACATATGATGCATGATTCTGATGGAGATTTTTTGCCTTAATGGTGTGGGAGGACTCCATTTGCTTTCTTCAATCATCGCATCGTGAAACCAAACTGAAGTTGATTCACCCTTTTCTCCCCTACCAGGACTGCCCAGGATTGCTTTTTGAACGTTTCATTGAACTAAGAAGCTATTTTTTTCTTCTGTGATACTTCTGAGGACTGGATTGATGGCTACAAGTCTGAGTTCCTCCTCAAAATGATGGCTGCCATGGACCCACCTCTCAGTGGACGACGGCCAACGGGCCTGACACAAGCTCAGAATTGATCCACCATGCCCTATTGGCACCGCAGGGAATAAGATAAGAAGACGAACAATGAATAGCAGTTGCCAAAACGTTGTGGAGCTGCAGGTGTATCAGCACCGTGTGTATGCAGTGGTGTACAGTGTCATCCTTGTGCCAGGCTTGCTGGGGAACATACTGGCATTATGGGTGTTCAGGGTTTACGTGAAAGAAACTAAGAAGGCGGTGGTGTTCATGATGAATCTGGCTGTGGCTGACCTGATGCAGGTACCTTTCTTTTCACATATCATAATTTCTATATCTTTCTTCTATCAATCTATCGATTTTTAAGTTAAGTTTAAGTTAATTTAGAAATGACATTCCTTGCACATGCCAAAGCACTGCAGTGACTCAACAAATTGTAATACACGTTCAAATAAATCATTTAATTTTATCCGCTACTTTGTTTTGAGATTGATGGTGGGACGCAATTTTAAACTGTGAGGTGCTCTATGTTGAGATGATCGCAGCAGTCTTCAAGTGTGGGTTCTGTCACAAATGAACACATAGGCTTCTAAAAAGTAATATCCAAAAATTCTTATCATGAACAACAACGATAGCCCATTTTTGAGCTTCATCCAGCAATCATCTCTGCATTTTCTACCTCTTACATATAATCCATGATTAATCTGACCTCTCCTACCCTTATTTCCAGGTTCTTTCCCTGCCTCTGAGGATCTACTATTACCTGAACAACAGCTGGCCCTTTGGTCATGCTCTCTGTATGATATGTTTCTATCTGAAGTACGTCAACATGTACGCTTCCATCTACTTCCTGATGTGTGTGAGCGTGCGCCGTTGCGAACTCATTATGCGACCACTGAGATACAACGCCTCCAGGAAAAAGGTGGACGCGGTTGTGTGCACCCTGGGGTGGCTCTTGGTGTGCCTGGGCTGCCTGGCCTTCCCTCTGCTAAGAAATCCGGACTCCGATAAGGACCTCGTGGCCTCAGGGCTCAGGCCCACCCGTCCTCAAACCGACACGGTGTGTTTCTCAGAGCTGCCCATGCAAACGGTCACTGCCTCAGCAGCCTGGCTGATCTTAATCATCGCTGAACTCCTCGGTTTCATCATCCCCTTCACGCTGGTGCTGGCCTGCACCTACCTGACCGCCGGGAGCCTTCGGATGAAGACATCCAGGGTCATTCCCGACCAGGGGGAGAAGCGGAGGGCTCTGAGGATGGTGCTTAGTTGCACCGCGGTCTTCTTAGTGTGCTTTGTGCCTTATCACATCACTATGCCGCTGGACTTCTTGGCGAAGGCCAACACGTTGAGCAGCTGCACTCTTCGGGCTCTGATCCTGATATGTCACCCTGTGGCACTCTGCTTGGCGAGCCTAAACTGCAGCCTGGATCCCATTATGTATTACTTCACAACAAATGAGTTCTGGAGGCGACTGAGCAAGCCAGAAGTGTGATTTCAAGCAGGTGAATCTCTCAAGGGGTGGACTTGGTGTTCATGACTTTTTGTTGAAGGAGCAGTAAAGTCCCGTGATGTTGTCACTTTGAAGAAGGTATATGTAATCTACATCCCCAATCAAATGTGAAACGTGTCGTGACACTTTTCAGAACGGAGAGGAGTGCATTTTTTTTTTAAACTTGCCCATTTGTGGTGACGAGAGATCCGCTGTGATTTTGAAAGAGGCTATATCAGGAAATCGATGCACGCACCCTAAACGGGCTTCTTATAAATGCAATATAAAACAAACACACAACACTTCTTTAATTCGCACAATGATGACAAGAAAACACATGAAATGAATGTTAAATTCATCTTTAATCACCAAACAAATTGAGATCAGTTCAATGGCTGTACACGTGGATCTAATATTCATGTATTACGTTAAAAACATGGCCAAGCGTTTCGAAGCACATTTCATGTTTGATTGTCTTTCTGGACAGGCATCATAGGACACCATTGATTGAAAATAGCCGGGACCTCTTACTCCCACAGTCCAGGGCAACAGTAAAAAGCATACTGTACTTGTCTTTAAAAATAGTATTTTTGTGAGAAATTCAAAACAAATAATATTTGGGGGAAAAAATGAACACAATTATATTTTTTTCCCACCATTTTACAACACAAATAAGAACTGAAATTATCACCATAAACTATATGCTTGGATGTTGATAACTTTAAACACAAATGAAGTTAAACACACAGGGTCACATAAAGAGCTACACTGTTCTCACGTACGTTCTCATTAAATAAACATTATATTACGCAGGACAACAGAGACTTTAGGGAAGTGGCTTAGGGGTTTGCGCTTCTAAGTAAAGACGGCCGACACTGCAGCATTTCCAAGGTGATGGGTGCTATCATACTACCACATAACATAACCCACAACAGGAAACTGTACATCTCATGAGTAGACAAAAGCTGTTCTACGACTCTTTCTGAACGTGTGTGACAGTGGAGCTGCAGGCCAGCACGTACTTGTATACTGTAATGTAGATGTTGAAAATATGAAGCCTAACAAGGAGGTTGGAGACAGCTACAGACACTAAAAAGAGGAATCAAAGGTTTTGTAAATCTTCAGTTAACTGGATGATTCAGTTTTTTTGTAGCACAACACTACAGCCTAGTAGCTGAAAGATAAGACAAATAAAAGGTTTAAGGGACTGTAGCAGAGGAGACTAAAACACATCACTGAGGGTTAAAGCGGGGAATGCAAACCAAAATCTGGAGCTGCATTGAAATAATGACTGTAACTTTTCAGTTGAACATGGTTTCTTCTGCCTCCTACTCCGACCAACTCCTCTCCGCTTCCGTTGCTCGGGCTATCGCCATCGCATTCGGACCACGCTCCCATCAAGCCTTGCAGATCCGAGTCTCCGTTACAAACTTGTTTTCAAAGTGATGGAAGGTGAGGCACTCCTCTGCTGAGCGCTTCTGGATGCCTCCATCTGGCAGACACAAAGAAGTTAATCTCTTCTTTTGTGTCACCTTCAGAGTGACAGGTTTAGACATGCTGACATACTGCACAATCCTCCTTCCTCAATGTTACGAACACATTTGTGAAAAGCGTACAAAAATCATGCCGATATCTAACATACTAGAATGAGGTTAGTGGTCAGTGGTTGCATAGTAACAGACAAAGCACCTGGTTCAGGTTTAACACAATCACTGTATTTTCCGCATTGTAAGGTGCAGCTAAAAGCATGCAATTTTTTCAAAAGCCGACATTGCGCCTTATAATACGATTTGCCTTATATACAAATCAATATTCAGATTTTTGGACGTAGTATTTCAAATGTTCAATCAAGCGCCTTATTACAGCTGCAGGTGTTGTGAAGGCTCTTTAAAAATAAAGGTGTATTGTATTGTATTCCCTTTAGCGTAGCTTCCTCTAGTGGATGCCTAACACAACCGCAGCCACTATTGTAGCTTCTATTCTATGCGCCTCATAATGCCGTGCACCTCATATATGAAAACTGTTTTAAAATAAGCTATTCGTTGAGGGTGCGCCTTATACTGCGGAGAGCCTTATAGTGTGGAAAACACGGGTTTGCTTGGTTATTTAGTTTGTCCCACCTCTGGAGCTGATGAACAGAAACATCAATATTATTATGACTCCCACAACTGACAAAGGTGCATGAATAAATGGCAAACTGGTGGGAATGAAAAAAAAAAAAACCCGAAGTAACCTTATTAAAAAAACAAAAAAGACTTTCTTAATGTCAAAAGAAATGGTTAGGGGCAGACCTGGTAGGCTGGCACGGCGCTCCATTCTGTAGGTTTCTTTCCCAGCGCACAGTCTGCGGATGTAGAAGCCAAGAGGCTTGATGTCATCAATGCGCTCGGTCACCACAAGGTCCTCTTGCACCAGGTAGCTGTGGTACGAGCCAGACTGAGACGCAATCACAGGAAATTGGATTAACTTCTCATACATACCGCACAATCTGAATTTGTAGAGCACACAACTTTTTTTTTAATTAACACTAGAAATTATGTGACAATTACAATTTATTCCACTTTATATCATGACTGTATTCCTCATGAATACATAGAAATTGGGTCTACTAGTGGCCAAATTGTTAAAGTGTAGTTTTGGATATAGTGCATTTACAGAATATATGATTGAACGAGTCAAATGTTGCAAATTAAGCTTTGACCTATAATATGCACTCGTGTTCTGGAATTAATAAATCCAGTCAAGTAAAAAACAAACAAGAGAAAAAATATAACACATTCAAGCCTATAAAGCGCGCACACATCAGCACACCATTTGCCTTTTTTTAAGTGGCCAGGCAATCTAATGCTTATTCTAAATCCCTGGATTATCCTACGTTTTTTTTGTGACTGTGCCGCAGTCAGTGCACTTGACTGCCATTTGTTCGCCATGAGACTCACCATCAGCTGTGAGAAGAGGTCAATGAGGTCTTGAGGAGGCAGCACCACCGACGTATTAAGCGGAATCACAAAGCACGTCCTCAGAGTCAAATCCAAATATGCAGTCAGCTTCTGCTCACACAAACACACACACATCAGAACAGATTGCAAAATGCATCCACAGCCTTTCCTTGCATGAGTTGTACCCCTCGCTCACCCTGTTGAAGTCATGGAGGATGTAAGCGGGTTCTCCGGGCCTGAAACGGGGAGGTGGGACGCTGATGACAGCCATGCTGTCAGTAATTTCTACCTCTTCCTCCACCCGTGGGAGATAGTAAGGCTGTCTCTCTGCATCGCCAACGGTTGACATGTCGCTGAACTGCATGGTACCGTGATACAGCCTCTGGAACGACACAGCCAAGCGCAAAATTTAACTCTGCACAAAAGATGTTCATCTTAACTAGGGGTGCAGATTAAGATCTTCACAAAGTATCTGAGGGAAGGCTTGTACAGACTTGTACAATCATTTGTCCACTTAACTGCTCCACGATAACGTTGAAAAGAATGTCATCAACTCGTTGCAAATCACATTTTTGCCGTTTATGTCAGTAGCGGGTGATTGCGCTGAAAGAAATTAGTCCGTCGCCTGAATTTGTTATATACATATGTTTACAAATGTTCATCTTTAGCGAGTGAGGGAGAACCAATGACAGGTAAGAAAGGGCAGACTCTATTAAGATTTCTTTTTTTTCTGACAGGGAGGATTGTCAGGCAACAGTGGCTGACCTCTTGTGTTCTAAAGTGTATGTTCTGGATACATTTGTATTTAGATGATTGCAGTGCAAAGCTTTCTCTTCTCCTGAGGTTTTTCAAAATGATGGTAACCGCACTTATAACCGTCAGTGGCTAGTCAAATGTCAAACTCTACTTTCATCTAAATCGTGCTGACCTCAAAAAGTCTGAAGACATGTAACACCTGAACCGCAGTGTCTATAAATATCACTGATGAAATGCAGATGAAGAAAATCAGACAGAGACACTGTTATTGGTGAATAACAGTGTTACTGGTGAAGTAAATCCAGGTGACCTGTGTGTGTATCTACAGTATGAGTTTCGAAATGAAACTATCCAACTTTAATCTCATACTATGTATTTTTTTCACCGTGGCCCCCAATACTGTGCTCTTTCGTAATTAGTCACGAGGGGGAGCCAAAGCACATATAATGGCATTAAACTCAGCACATCTTATTCGTGTATGTCTGTTTCGCAACCGTTCGCGAGTCTAAGCACACGTCAAACATTAGAAAAATATGACGGCCCACCAAACAATACGAATGTGGCGCAGCACGGTTGCTGTATTACACACATACGACCACCGCACAGTAACAACAGACAGACGGATAGACGGACAGATCGATAAATAGAATGATAGAGATACCTTCGGAGTAAAATAGCGATAGAGACATGCTCCCCCGACGATGAGTCCACTTAGGATGAAGGCGATACCCAGCAGCGTGACCAAACAACGACCTGTGGAGCCTGCGATGCCCACCGGAGCAGCGGCGAGCTCGGGGTCCTACACACACGGAAATGAGGCACGCAAGTTATTCGTTGTGCAAGTAGGCACGCATGCACGAAAACGTTGCCTTCTAATCGTCTAGGACGACATGGGCTGAGTGCAAATACAGTACTTGTTTGCGGTTGTAACGCCACGAACGTTTGCAAGGGCTGGAAAGGCAACGGGCCGAGTGCGTGCAGCGGTCGGCGCAGGCCTGCTAACAGTTTATTTACTACGCACGCACTATCGCTCACCTTCACAATAGGCTCCTTGACGAGAGCTTTCTGCGCCAGAGCCGGGTTGAAAGCGATCTTTACCATCGCGCCACAAGCACGTTGTATTCTAAAAGGAAGAAAGAAACGGGCGTTGAGCGCCTGTGCCAAACGGTTGAACTGGAGTGTTAATTCTCAACAGCTCAGCTCAGTGACGCACTTTGCAGGCTGAGGCTGGATTTATCGAGCACTTCCGGTGGCCGCGGCCGTCTGGGATTAAAAATGGCACCTAAAACGATTCCTTTTAATTTCACAATGCAAACGTGCATTGTGCGGTGTGCTGCTAATTTCAACAATTCGTGATATTGGTCGTCGAACCAGCAAACTGTTACCATTTGCCTCGTCCGTTGTATTTTATGTAGTATTGCAGTAATAGGGTTTGTATTGTGGGATGTTGCATTTGGCGCCATCACGTGGCTACCAGTGAAAACGTCCCCCTCCCCCAATAAATAAATAAATAAAAAGGCAGCTCTGCCTTCGCAGTGATTTTAAATAGGCAAAGGAAGGCTCGTATCACACAAGAAACATACATTTCTTTGATAATTTGTCGCACTGGTTTGACCGGGGGCGACAACCGTTTTACAATCAGTTTCACTCGGTTTCGACCCGGTTCCCACAGAAAAGACAACACTGGGAGCCGCAAACACTTTTTGACATCTAAAACGACGACGTAAGCCTTCATATATAGGCGTCTAATTATTTTTGCCTCGTAACGTTTTTCTACGCTCCGTATTTTTCTTATTTAATCGAGGAAAGTTGCTGCATTTGAGTGTTTTTTTTCATGTGAGTACTGAATGTACTTTCCAAAACCATGAAAACTGTCGTTTTTTTTGTTTTTTTTTACAATACTGTAATTCCACACAGAAGTTCAGACTCCCATGATTTGCCATTGCAGCGACTGAAACAAAAAATAAATTACAAAAAGTCACTTCTTTTAGAAACTCATACTGTAGATCCACAGATTTTGAAAACCATTAAGTCTGACACAGCATCCTTGCATGATGCTGTTAAACCTACAACTGCTAATTACACATTCTGTTTCCCTAAAGCAGAAATGCACACAACGAAAAAAAAAGTTAACTCGAGCACTGTAATGAATTTAAACAACCACTCAGTGAGAATAACACTGCCTATTCATCACTATGAATACTCCACTTTGTAAAGTGACCCGGCAAAAGTGCTGTCTCCCACAGGCTGGCCACGACTTCTCAGTGTGCTTGCTGCCCAAAGAAACAGCTTTCACTGCACTGTGTGGAACCACTGGCTGGAGTCATGGCACTACAGTAAATCTGACACATATCCTCAATCCCCCGGTCTGAGGTGGTCCTTTGCTTTCACTCTCTTGGCTTAGTTGTGCTTCTACGTATGAATAAATAAACACTTACGGCTGCACCGACCTCTCTACTTCCATACAAAATTGTGGCATCTTTCCAGTTCTTATACGTATAAAGCAACCGTAAGAATCTCTTGATCCCACAAACGCATGCACGCCACCAGGCTATGATATTTCCTCTATTCAACAGACAGATTGGACCGGTAATCACCAGTGAAAGGTACATAAACAGAGCAGCTGATTTCTGTACCCAAGTCCCTCTGCTCTTAGCCCCCACCACACTCTCCACTAATCCTAATTGTTCCCGAAGGCTTGTTTATGGGCTCGTCTTACGCTGTGTTTGATCTTGAAAACTTGCCCACACATGCATGCATGGACACATCAACACACACACACATCCACACCGCGAAACAAAGAGCCAACATTAACAGTAATACCGTAAACAGCCTACACACATTAAAATGATTTGACTGATTTTGAGCCAGACGCTCCCTGCCTGACAAAATGAACAAAGGGCTGATTATTGGATGTTTTAAGATTATCCTGGCCCCCTATCCTGTGGTCTGGGTTGGAGTGCCTCGTGCGATGAAAATGGTTGCGGACAACGCTTCGAAAGGAGCAGACTCAATATTTATGAGAAAAAAAAATCTTGTTATTGCATAGTCTACACAGACTGGATAAATGCTTAACATTAAACCACTTCATTCTTTATCCTTATTCAACTTGGTATTTCTCAAGCCTGTGTACAAACCCCTGGTGCACAGGCAGCCAACTGTGACCAGAATGGTCAAGAAATGGTCAACGGAAGCTGAAGATGCTCTGCGGGACTGCTTCGAGACAACCAGGTGGGAACTCTTCAGCGAGGTTCATGGGGAGGACATAGATGCACTCACTGACACCATCACAGACTACATAAACTTCGGTGAGGAGAACACCGTACCCACCAGAACTGTGCGGTGTTTTTCCAACAATAAACCATGGATTAATTCCGACAAAGGCCCTCCTGAAGGAGAAGAAGAGAGCTTTTATATCGAGAAACAGAGAAGAGCTGAAGGCCGTGCAGATTCGGCTGAGAAGAAAGATCAGTTACAGGCCAGCAATGTCACTGGCGTCTGGAGGGGCCTGAAAACCATCTCAGGCCATGACAGCCCAAAGACATTGACTGAGAAGGACAAGGACTGGGCAGATGGAGTGAACCGTTTTTTCAACCGTTTCGACCAGTTGACTGTCCCTTCCCCCAACCACCAACTGCAACCACTCTCACTGAGGACTTCTTCTCCTCCCCCTCCTCTTTCGACCAGCTCTCATCAACCCAGTCTGTCACCTGGTTCCTGCCTGTCCGTCACAACAGAGCAGGTGAGGAACCAACTGAGGAAGATGAATGTGAGGAAGGCAGCAGGTCTGTTCTGGCTCCATTCCTGTTCATCCTCTACACCTCGGACTTCAGACACACCACTCCAAACTGCCACCTGCAGAAGTTCTCCGATGACTGTTGGCCTCATTACAGAGGGGGACGATCGGGAGTACAGGGGAGTGACGAAGGACTTTGTGGACTGGTGCCATCAGAATCTCCTCCAGATCAACCCTAGGAAAACTAAGGAGTTGGTTGTGGATTTCTGCAGGAAACAGTCCTCACCAGCACAGATGAACATCCAGGGTATGGACATAGAGAGGTTGACCTCCTACAAGTACCTAGATGTTCTTCTGAGCAACAAACTGGACTGGTCTACGAACACGGACACCCTGATTAGGAAAGGACAGAGCCGACTCTTCCTACTCAGGCAACTGAGGTCTTTTGGGGTTCAGGGGTCGCTCCTTAAGACTTTCTATTACTCGGTGGTGGCCTCGGCCATCAATTATGGCATTGTCTGCTGGTCAGGCAGCATCTCAGCCCGGCACAGAAAGAGACTGGAGCGACTGGTCAGGAAGGCCAGTTCTGTCCTGGGCTGCTCCCTTGACACTCTGGAGGAGGTGGGCAACAGAAGGATGCTAACTAAGCTAAAAGCTATGATGGACAGTCCCTCCCACCCTCTCCAGCCCGCCCTGACAGCACTAGGTAGCTCCTTCTATCACAGACTGTTACAAAGAGAGATACTGACGCTCGTTCCTACCGACTGCCGTCAGGCTGCTGAATAAAAATAACAACAATAATAATAATAATAATTAAATGATGTGAAAAACAATTGTAAAATGCACTGCAATTTATCAATTTTGTATTTATATTGCACTTAATTGAACGGTGTTTGTTTTTTCTTCTTTTTTCTTTCTACCCACATTCTTGCTGCTGGAGGCTGTAAATTTCCCCAGCGTGGGACAAATAAAGGATATCTTATATTCACGTGACATGCAAAAAAAAAAAAAATGCCAGGGAATGCAGAAAATCAAACCTGAATCTGGAGCGTTATAACCTTCGCCCTCCCAACTGAACCTCTTGCCACCCCTTTGCGACCCCAAATAGAACCGCTCCTGGAAGAAGGTGGTGGAAATGATGAGAACATGGAAGAAGGCTCGAAGGGAGTAACACAGTTGAGTGTCAGGAGGCCATAACACAGACAATGCCTTGATGCTTGAAGGAGTTTTTCGCTAATTGACAGCAGATTAAACTCTCCATCCATTTCAGGTAGAGCTTATGTTTTTCAGACCATAATAAACATTGTTGCGCACACAATGCATTGGATGTCCGACTACAATTGCGTACAGAATGCCAATATTTCCCTGTGACATGTCGTAAATGTCCTCTAAAAACAATGAAATTCACATCCACATCTGGTTTGGCATTTGTATACACTAGCACACACACACAAACTCCATGCCTGCTTTGTCATCAAACCACAAACGTCTGACAGTGTGTAGCTGGCTGCATAAAGTGTGAAAAAAGATTATATTAACCGTGACATCACTCAACACCAAGCAAACACACACACGCACACATGCACACATATACAGTACTTTGTAGTACACACACATACACACACACACACACACACGCACGCACGCACATAAAAGTCCTTTGGTTCCATTGGTTTTACTTAATTTGGACACGCACACCGATTGTGCATGATTAAAATGTGCTTCACTGACATATACCACTTGAATATTTTTGAGGAAAAGAATAGAAAATGACGTCATGACCACATTTTAATCACATGCAACCGAAACTTCAGTAATGTACTTTTATTTTTTTCCGCGTGCACACATCCATCATCTATTTTATTGCTAGACATGTGAGCCTGCATGTGTCAGATGAACACACACGAGAACACACTAAAATATGAGCACGGGCCAAATTGTTTCGGTACCGCTTTGAGCTTAATAACATTGCTGACATTTCTTCATGTGGAACCACTATTAGCTCCATGTGTTTTTGTGGAGGAGATGCTGCGGTTGCACGGAGCAGGAGACTGAGAAGGGATCCTTGCGCACATGTGGTGGCGAATAGTGATGCTGCTTAAAAGACAAACCTCCCCGTATCACACTGACATGATCCATGCCCCACATCCACAGTCTTGGTCATCACATATGGCTCTCAGACAAGGGTGACAAATGAGGCTTTCCGTAAGTATCAGCTTCTAAAGCTACCTTCGCTCTTGCGTAGCCCCGCATGTCTTCTACTTTCCTTTTTATCCTCAGTGCTTGACACCCCTCCGGGAAACATAATAATCCCCACAGTGAAAGAGAAGTGGGGCTGGTGGTCGGGAGGGCAGGATGTCGGCATGCAGATCAGGATTCGGTTGCACCGGCTTTCTGGATGTTTGTGTGAAGTCCTTCCTAAATTTGTCTCAAATGGGTGAATTGCCAGCTTACGTGGTGCACCGCGAAAAGCTGAGATATGTCGATAAGCTATAGTTTAGACTTGAGCTAATCAGTATAGGAAACATATGTTGACCTGTCCAGTTTAAAGTGATTAAGCAAGGGAAAAGTCAAACTTCCTAAAATTAGCCATGTCAGAGTTGAGTTAATGACCTGATTATATACCGGTATATATATTTAAAATTGCAATTGCGAGTAGATATTTGGGAGTCATAAAAAAATTATTGTCAATCAAACTTACATATCTGTATGATGTAGTTTTATTCAATTTAATGGCGAATAAAAGATGTACAATATGGGGGAAAAAAGCATTGTTACATGCGTAAATAAGTGTGAGTACTAAACTTGCCTGTCGGCAGTCGAGACCTGTCTCCCAATGACAGTGTGTTGTGCATTATAGAGTGCAAAATGCGGCCCTGAAGTGTTCAGCAACTAAAATTGTACTGTACATCAAGCAATAATGGGAAAAAAATCCACCAATATTTCTGCCTTTTTTTCTGGAGCTAGCTAGCTGGCTAGCTAATGCAGCCCCATAAATGGGAGTTTGCTGGATTCATTCATTTATTTCAACTTGTGCCTGAGGCAGGTGTTCCATTCAGCCCAAATTGGATGAGTCACAAATACTGTACAAGGGGCACAGGGAGAGAAAACACGGGTCGGAGCTTACAGGAAAAATTGACAGAATGAAATGGATGGGTGTCTGCCGTGCAACTAGAATCGTGAACTTTTGGCGTAATGACCTCATCATTCTGGGACTGATGCAAAAAGCCACTCGGTTGTGTTTATTTGGCATCCATGGAACTCTCTCTCTCTCTCTCTCTCTCTCTCTCTCTCTCTCTCTCTCTCTCTCTCTCTCTCTCTCTCTCTCTCTCTCTCTCTCTCTCTCTCTATATATATATATATATATATATATATATATATCTGTCTTGTTCTGTCTCACGCATGCACACATAGATTTCAGATATCAATGGAACCACTTTCAGGTTCCGTGAGATCATTGTCAGGTTCACCGGAAGAGCAGAAAAAAATCTGCATGTACGCACACACACACACACACACACACACACACAAAATACAGAGGGATGTTTATGTTATAATTTAAAACAAAGATCGATTTTAGTATTATCAACAATCTGTGGTCATATTAGTATTACTTGAAATATTACTATGAAAAGAACACACAACATACAGCACATGACACACCCATGTGGTCGTAAACAACTTTTTAGAAAATATTTGTTTGATGACGCGTAGTAACGCATGTGGGCTTATGCTCATGTGCTTCATGTGACATCTTGAACGCCACAGTTATTTCTCACCATGTCAAAGTTCACCATGCTACAAAAGAGGACAAATGTGATGAGATGAAAGTAAGTGATAGCCTGCTTGCGCATGTCTGTGTACACATGTGCTTGATTGTCCGTGAGGACTTTCCTGCCTTTCAGAAGTCTAAGCCCTATTCAGGATGCAGTTTTGTAGCGCTAATTTGCAAGAAGTTTGATTACAGACTTTCTGTGGACCCCCCCTCCCCACCCACATAGACACACACACACGCACACACACACACACACACACACACACACACACACACACACACACACACACACACACACACACACACACACACACACACACACACACATACACACACGCACACACACACACACACACACACACATCTCTCTCTCTCTCTCTCTGTCCCTCTCTGTCATTAATCTATCAGCTGCCATTAGTGGTGGCGTGATTGGAACCAGAAGGAGACAAAATGATGTCACGTAAATTCACTTTGCTGCCAGAGTGCTCATGTGTCGCTCTTTTCATTCCCATCATCACGCAGACATGCATGGACGCACACACTTAGACACACCGGGCTTTGTTCACTTAATGATTGAAAGAGTGAAGAAGGCCTCGGATAATTTTCATGGACCTCAAGAGCCCATAATCGTGAAATCTTTCACACAGCCAACATTTTATCATTATGATGAGGCTTAAGAGTTATCTTGACAGAAAAGAAAGGTTTACTACAGAAACTTACAATGTACGGTCCCTGTTTTTACTCGAATATACAGAACACCAGCCACATCGTTGGCGTTTAAGCTATTGTTTAGCATTTACAGTAATCCATGAGCTCGGGCAGTGATTTGAGACAGAGAGTGGATCTCTTTATGAACACTGACAGAGGCTTATTATCTTTAAATTAAGGCGGGAGCCACTAATAAATCATTTTTTAAAGTCCTGATAGAGCACCAACCACAAGATATTCAGGCATCATGGATACAAACCACATGCTGGCAGGCAAGCTGTGTGTGTGTGTGTGTGTGTGTGTGTGTGTGTGTGTGTGCGTGTGCATTTTGGTGTGCATGTGTCAAACAGAGTGGAAGAGACACTTTCTATTACACTGTGCTTCGGCAAACAGGGCATCAGCTGTACTTTTGATTGATCTTTCCCGATTTTGTTCAATCATCAAGTTCCCTATTCTTGAACACATAACTTATAGTTTTTCTACAGGGCTAAAGAGAGTCAGAATTATTTTCATCTACAGTATATGCGAAGAGAGTGTGGGCACACTTTAAAAGATCCAAGTGCATTCTTAATGTCTAAATAACAGTATTATTGATATTAATTATTTCGACATTGTCTAGTTGGGATTTCTGTGGCGACAATCATGATCTTTAAATTTAGTGATGAGCAAGAAGTCTGCACTCTTCTCCATTTTTTTTTTGTTTGCTTTTGGCAACATCGCACCACAGTGACTGTGTTGGAGCCGTGAGGGTTTAGGTTAGAATTTCAGCTCAGGCCGCCCTGTGTGTAATATAACAAATGGCTGAATGTATCCGGTACCTTCTGGAAATTCCGTAAATTTGCAACACAACGCAAAAAATATATATAATGCATGCCATGCATGGGTTTTAACCTCGTGACATGCATTTGTTTTTGCAACACAACGCATGGCAAGTGTACATGATGTTTACCTGCAGGCCACGAGGCTTTTAATATATTTTACCGGTACACACATTTTTACAAGTAGATTGTATCAATTTCAAAAAGAATGTCTGGCCTGCAGCACACCGAGCAACACATCTGAACACGACTGAGCTTTTTTTGGGCTCCACATACAAAAGATGCAACTGTCGTGCAACATGGTGGATTGTCAAGAAAGAAGAAAAAACGAACATATGAGAGAAATCAATTGAGCACCACACATCAACCAATGATCTGCAATGGAAATACTGCAACCAATTTCATGTTTTGAAACTCCACATGCAATTTCATATGATTATTATATTCCTGTAGGAAGTGTTATAGCGCGATTGGCAAGAAACAGTGGATGACCACAAATAAGAGGGGAGAGTGTGAATATTTTGAGAGGCTGTTGGCAATGATCAAATACCCCTTATTCACTGCCTGCACATGTGCATTTGGGTGTCAGAAACTCTATGTGCTTTGCTTTTTCTCCACAGGCACGTTTGAGATTTTACACTTCAGTATTATTTTGAAATCCAATATACGTACTGCATATACTTTATTCATATGGCTTAGTGGCATAGTGGCTGGGCGTTGCGTAGAGTTGAAAGTCAGACATGTATTCTTGAAGGCGTGTGCAAATGTGTGATGCCTCATACTGGCGATTCATCCATCCATCCATCCACCCATCCATCTATCCATCCAATTTCTGATCCGCTTATCCTCAAAAGGGTCATTGGGTGTGCTGGAGCCTATACCAGCTGTATTCAGGCAGTAGGCGGGGTACACCCTGAAATGGTTGCCAGCCAATCGCGGATACCAGTGATTCAAATTTTGAACCTGTGGCTAACCATTGGCACTCAATACTCACCCACGCACACTGCCTGACAGTTCAGTCAGTTTCAGCCACGTTGCTTGATGTGCGGCGGTCTTCACGCCTAATATTCGGAATAAAAGTTTTTTGTAAGTGTTTCTGTGTGTGTGTGTGTGTGTGTGTGAAAGCTTGTGCATTTTTATTGATTGGCCGTTTCATCTGTGACGTTGAAACAGCATTTACATTGCAGCAAAACCAGTAATCGATGTTCGGTGAATGACAAAAAGTAGTAACAAATCCCACGCACTGCGCAGAGGTTCCGTCGGTTTAATCAGTGGGCAATGCAGGTTTCTCAAACTGCGACTTTTATTTGTCTGCTTGGAATTTGTGTGTGTATATGTGTACTGTCGAGATTTATTTGAATTGCCAATGAACATAGTTTTACCCTTTTATAGGGCACCCATCAAAGTAAAATCTTTCCAAAGATAATGACCGCAAAATTCATAATCATGAAGTACCTACGCATTTTTTACTGATTGAAAGGGGAGGGAAAAGAAAATCACATTTCTATTAGCATAATTTTCAGTTACCAGATAGGGTTCTGTGAAAGTTGATACTGCTGGCTCCCAAATATATTTTTTTGCTATACGGTTGGTATTTCCCGAATCCCATTCTATGCTCAGTCCACAACATCTAAATTGTAACCCATGACCAGGCTATCCACATTTTGACAGTTGAACCTTTCCCGAGAGGTCACCCCTCCTTGAACAACATCCAGTCCAGCTCCGACTCAGCTCCGAGCATCCCCGTATCGAACAAATCATACCCTATAATCCCATTTCACAGAGACGCAGCAATGAAAGTTTTGATTAGGGCCTGCTGGAAGTATTCAGAGGGCAGCCCCTGCCCCTCCCAGCCCTTCACCTCAGACAGTGGCCCCTTCTAAGCAGCTCATCTCGCCTCGGGTCTGCTTTGCTCCCAGCTATGATTGACATGTGAATTACAGTGTGTGGTGATGATGATAATAAGTGTGCTAACCGGGGCCAGGCCTGTGTCTTTCTGCCAAAAGCCAATCCAAGCAGCCACGGCCTGAAAGACAACCGCTGTGACCATTTGAAGAGTCAAATAAAAATGACAAGCTAACTGTTAAAGAACTGCTGATTTTTCACATGTTGTTTGGAAAGAGTTTGCGGCTCCGCTGGCTTTCTATTCTCTGAAATTTTCACTTCTCCACCCAGCCACATCCAGATATATGAAACCCGTCATTTATCAGAGCAATCTAAAAATGTGACGCTACAATAAAAAAAATTTTAAAAAGTGTTCAGAATGATTGCCCGCAGTGGAAGGAAAACATACCAAGATGTCTGTGACGGTGTGTTCGACAACAACTTCCTTCCGCACACGCATACGCACACAAAAGAACGGATTTCCTCCTAAGTCAGCACTAACGCGTGCATCCAACATAGCGCTTCGAAATCCCGCTTAGGTCCGTTAACAACTTGCAAGTGCGTTGACGTTGCAGTGCCAGAATTGTTAGGAAATTATTTCATCCAAATGGCACGATTGATTATACAAGCTTTACATTATGGTATTAGGAAATTACACTCTAACACCCCATGGATTGCTTTTCCACCCACTCGCATTCATCTGGAGGCAACTACCAGCGTCCACGTTCCCAGGGATCTATTCCTAACTTGCCAAATCCTTGTGCCCTTTTGCATTAGAGTCTGGGCTGGCAGAACCGACCGTTATAGCTTTCACTAGCAGGAGCCTAGAACAAGAAGCCTCTCCACTGAGTCTGACTTTCATTACCAATTACGTCTGTTTTTCTTTCTTTGAACCACAATCGTTTACCACACGGTCGCTGCCAGTCAGAGGGGGGGCGAAGGTGAGAAAAAGCCATTGTCTTCAAAAACAATTAGCAATCAAACCGAAAGAGAAGAACGCGCAGCCAGGAAGTGTTGAAGAAAGTGTTGCGGCCGGACGCTGATCTGTACGCGTCTAAGTCGAGGAGGGTGAACAAGGCATGGTGAAAGGCTTTGAAGAAAGAGACAAAAGAGGGTTTGGATAATTCACAACACACTTGTGGAGAGAGAAGCGCCTGTGTCTTGGCAGAGAGGTTCTTCTCCTCTTTTCCTCTTACCCTCATCGCTCCTTATTCCTTCGCCCATGGTGAGGTAGACACGACAAGTAAAGGCTGGATGCCTTGCCATATGAGCCATTTAACCTCCCCAAACTGTGGGAAGGGGGGAAGCTCGTACAAGGCTCCCTCAAATGCTGTCAGCGCACAGACCTGAAGTTGGAGCCCAGGGGTTGTACTTGAAAAGTATAGACAACACATGAGAAGTCTCGGGGGAGGATGACTACAGCAATTCTGGGTAATTCTCCAAAAAATAAACGAAACCATAAATCTGAAGAGTCTTCAAAGAGCTAAAAAAAGGCAAAACAGTGTTGTCATATTAAAGGACTATGGCAGGCATTTAATGTTTCCATGTGGTTGAAAGACCGAAAAAAAAAAGACTACTCAATTGAAATAACGGAAACCTTGTGACTTTTTATTATTTTTTTAAAATTGGTCCTTGGATATCGAACAACACACTATGCTGTGGTTTTCAAACATTTGTCATGTTGACAAGAAATCATATCTCCTGCCAATATCATCATAAAGGCCCAGCCATAGTAAGATGATGAGAACAGTGGGGGGTCGTGGGGGGGGGGGGGGCACCACCACAACCATTGATCAGTTCAAACCATGGACGCTGCACTGTGTATGGGTATTTAAAAAAAAACACAATTCCATTCAAGTTCTCTCTCCCCATTTAAATGCTTTTGCGGGCATGTACATCCCAAAAGCAGGTGCAAGCCCAACTGAAAGGCCACTTTGGCCAATCAAAAAACAAAATAGACATTCATTCCCAAAGACGATGGTGAATCAAGATAAAAGGGTATATTATTATGAAGCCATGCGCAACATTTTAGTATAAAACATGTCAACTATTAAACACCATCAAGTCATGTGTCAGTCAGGTGTTCAGGTCCAACGTCCATGACATCCGGATGCATGGGCAAACATTTTCACAGATGCCAAAATATTCTAAAAAGTCGTCAAGGGGAATCTCTACTTCCTGTTGGTGTCTTTATCATTCAGCGGTTTATAGCAGCGGTCAAGTTTAGATGGTTTATTTCTTTGTTTCATTCAAACAAGAGGTCCACGGCCCTGAGAATGTGATCATATTTTACAGAAAATCAAGGGTCAACGAACCACTGTGTGCAACAAATGACAACGACTTACGCTAACTCTCCCATTAGAGCTGCCGAAGCCGCCGCATCGCGTCAAGAGATTGTGCAGACGGCTTTACCGACAAGCAAGGGACAAGAAGGGGTTGATGAGTTACAGATGGGACATTACACACATGCATGCAACTGATGAAATGTTAAGGTCAGAAGAATTTGTCACCCTAATCAGTCCTGTAGGAAGATTTTCCTGCAAGCATTCTGCTCTTGATTTCATCATTCTTCCACATCTACTCTGGAGGTTTTGGCACACTCTCTTGACGTAACCGAGTGCCAGAATGAATAACAAACACCGAATATGTTGGCTGCAGGAAGAACTGTTGAAAACAATGAGAGCAGCATATCAAGTGTGCACCAGATGAGCTCGAAATGATTGACTGATTGATTGCGAGATTTTGAACAAATGGACTCAAAAGATAGATGAAAGAAAAGAAAGAAAGGGCAATAAATCTCATCCTTGAACACAGTTCACATGTTCAAAAAGGAGTTGGAGGAAGTCAGCAATGTTGTGTGCTGCACAGACTCGTTTTTGCTACAATGCACTAAGTGCGCACAGCATTTGAATACTCAAACCACTCCGCATATTTCACAGCTGACGGCTGTTGGAAGTTTGACATTTGGCAGCGAACAGGCATCCGCTCCCGTAACCCATGCCCAGAATAACCCTCACACTCCCCGACACACAAACACATACTAACTGCTCAGCATCAGGACCGAAGTTAAAACAAACCATCAGGAGGTCCCGTCACATCCACTCACCACTTCGGAACAGACAGACAGCCCTGTTTATACACTCGCATTCACATAATATTTTGGTGCGCATGTGCTCGCTATAAGTACAGAAAGACGCCTGCTGTGGGTGCCAGGTTGCTTGTGATTACTGCTGGGCACCGCTGCTCTCACACATAAGCAGACACGCAAGCGTGCTGTACAGCCCACACCAACTGAATCAAGTAGATTCAAGAACCGCTTGCGATGCTGAATAAACAACACCCATTTATTGCTTTGATGGTCGCGTCAAGGTCAAAGAACGGGTTCTAGACATAAACAGATAGCCCTCATTTATCCAGGAGTCTTCAAAGGTTAGTATAAGTTATCATTTCAGGAGGAGGGTGAAAACTCCATTGAGTGATTTGAAATACAGTACATTGCACAATTTTGTGACACATTGACCTTTTAACACACTTAAGTAGTGTAAAAAAGTAGTGTAAGATTAAGCATAATCTTAGGCTTATTTAATTACAGATTTTTCAGAAAGGACCATTGAGCCTGCTAAAAAATGGGCACAAAAAATAAATTCACTTTTAACGTTGTTGTTCCTGATCAAAATAGTTAAAATGATGAGGACATGAAAAATGCAATAAAATGAAGGAAATTGCATTAAGGCACTTTGTTATTAATTTTGCCCTTTAAGAACTGTGGATTGTCATAAAGTGCAATACGAATATATTATTATTGGTAGTAGTAGTATGAGTATTGTATTTATTATTATTATTACTATTATTATTATTATTATCGAATGGTCTCTAAGATAATGAGTTTCAGTCATCTTATTAAATAATGAATAAAATAATTTTATTACTTATACTCTGTGTGTGTGTGTGTGTGCGTGTGTGTGTGTGTGTGTGTGTGTGTCTTCACTGCTGAAAAGTACAAATACAGTCGTAAATATGTTGTTAAATGAATACCTTGACAACTATATTATTCAAGGGAGAGCGGTATTACAGTTGTGAAAAGAATTGTATTGGAGCTCATTAGAATGAGCCAGTATAGTTAGTTAGGTTGGTACTGATGCAGGCATCTTTGCAGGGGGTGCAAGAACTGACTGAAGGTTGTTGTTTTTTTAAAGAGTATATGTGTGGGGACTTTAGAATTAGTCAATTAATCCATGAGCAGCATACATAACAATGATAACAATGACTCAAGTTCCGTCAAGTCTATAATTGTAGAGTGGAAACGGAGGATGAGTCCTCTCTGAATCCTTATTTTCCCCAAGACATTTGAGACAATTTTTGCTTCCAACTTTTTGGGAACAGTGCCCGTTCCTTGCCCTAACCTCAAATCACTCAAGACCAGAGATCGTCCCAACATCGATGACCTTTGACGCCACAATTGTTACACCGGTTGAATTGACATAAATTCCCAAAGACAATCCCCAAATTATTGCGAATCACATCCAGCAAATCATTCAAAAGTCATAAAAGACCATTTACAAGGTAATGCATTGAAATAATTGATTTGTTCATTAAATAAAATGCACTTCAATAAATACATGTGTAACACTTTGATTCCTATCAGGCGACACTTCTGTAAAGGCCAGCAGCCTTTACGCCATGTTGATTTATACACATAGACAGAATAGTCAGTTTGACTATGCAAAATTGCTCAAGTCAGACAACTTCCGCATTAGTGGCAATCTGAGGCCCGTGTTAAATTGGATTTGACCCTCATGCTTTCCCAAGCCGTTTATTGCGCTTAATAAGAGCTAAAAACACATCTCAAGCATGCCACAAATGCAGATTGGTGTTGAATTGAGACTCAAAAAGCAACCACGATGATCTATCTTCCTGTTTGGGTCAGGAGCTAGCCACACATCACTTGAAGGCCCTTCCATCACTCAGCTGACACCACATGGTAATTTACGACCTGTTTAGGAAGACTCTATCTCACAAAAATATGAGGAAGGCATACACTCTTTCTGGCATACATACATACATACGCACACACACACACACACACACACACACACACACACACACACACACACACACACACACGCACACACACGCACGCGCGCACGTTCATGAAGGGCCTACGTATAGTTCTTTTTAGTTGCACGTTACCCTATATAGACCGCACGTTTATTGGGATGCACTTTGAAAGCAAATGACAAACTGGGAGTGAATAAACATAAATCCGCGCTGCGGTCCGAAACAGGGTTATGATGACCGAGAACATGTGATTTCTGTTGGTCATAGTTCTCCATTTCCCGGCTGTTGTCAGAGATTTCCATCACTAACCAAACCAACCGTGCTGTAAACACAGCGCTCATTTGTTTTCTCCTCAGAGCAATTATATCATGCGATTTAAAACATTTTAAATAGAGCCCGCGCCGACTTTTATTTGTGTAAAGCGGATCTATTTCATGTCGAGCAGTAATGTAATAATCCCGAGCTGTCATTACGGCCCAGTTCCCCCAGTGCGCCAAACTCCATCTGATCTCCGCATTTATGAGAACCAGACTGGCGCACAAAATCACCGGTCGCCGCAGAAGAGAGCGGAAAGTCAAAAAGAAAGCGAATTTTACACGACGGAAACGGGCCACGGTTGCCGGCTCGAAGCAAAGTCTTCAAATTAATATAGGAAATGTTTGCTTCGAAAGAAATGTGGTGATATTTCCACCTTCCAGATGGCCTGAATAAACAGACGAAAATATTTGGACCTCTAATTAACCATTAGTGCTCCTAAATGTTCTCTTTATTTATGCCTACGCCTTAAAAGCAACGGAAAAGCATTCGATGTGATTCAAGTTCAAGCAAAACACATCGGAACATTTAATTCAATCAAACTCAGGAGTGTGGCCTCAAGAGGTTCCATCTTTTGCTTGATGTGCTGGTTGTCATTTTGCATTTTAGGGCCCCACTGGCGTTATAGCTCTAAAACGTTTTTTTGAAAGAAACAAAAAAAACCCCAAACAAATAGGTCAGTTACATTATGCTACTCTATTATATGCGCACACCTTCCCCGATTGGCGATAACAAAACGATGTCCCGCTGATTAACTTCATTTTCCCTTCAATTGTTATTGAGCAGGCTACTGCAAAAAGAAAACAAAAAGTCACCCGAATGTAAAGAATAACCTGTTGATGAAATCTGAAAAGAATCCAAACTGTAAAATGCATATGATGATTAAGATTTGTGACTTTCGATTCATTTTGGCTAAATTAAACTGAGAAATAAATTCTGAATAAAGTACAATTGAGGCGCAGTGGGGGGATGTGCGCTACACCCCCCACCCCCTCCTCTCTCTCTAACTCTCTCTCTCTCTTCTGTGAAGCACAGAGCGGAACAAGCCCACCGAGGCAGAGGAAAGGGAGACCTCTGAAACGAATGAACTGGAGAGGGGGATAATGTAGTGAGCAAGGGGAGGCGTGTCAACAATCAGGGACTTGGATGCAGGGGAACATCTTGGCGAACACATGGAATGGACTCGGATTAATTACGAAGCGTCAAGGACACGAAGCGAGAAGGGGAAAACAGCTCCCTGCGGTGCTGAGGTTCTGCTGCGGCTCCTGGATGAGCCGGGATACCGAAACCCGCTGGGCGCAAAGTTAATGTTTGGAAAAACCTCGCGGGATGTCGTCGGCTAAGATGCAAGGTCTCAGCTCCAAGGCGCATGCCTTTTCCGTCGAAGCGCTGGTGGGGAAACCCTGCAAGAGGATGAAAATGTCCGAGGAACGGGTTTCAAGTTCACGTGGACACACTGACACTGGTGAGGAACATATATATACAAATTTATTTTTTTCCCCCTAAATGACTGACACAGACGTGCAAGAGGGCAAATGAATTTTTAAAAAAGTTCAATCTTACAAATCAAATTTCAAATCATCCATGGACACGTATTGGAGAGTAATAATTATTTTATAGTGGGATAATATACCACTATTCACAAAAAAATGTTGTCCGAAGCATCGCGGTAAAATGAGGAGTAAATTGTTTCGTTTTTCAGAATCAGTGGAGTGCCGCGTCACCCAAACGCATAAAGAGGATTTTCAGGTCATGGAGGCCGAAGCGGTCGGGTTATCGAGCAAACCCAAACAGAGTGAATGCACTCCACGGAGAGAGGTGCGGGTCGAGCTGCAGGGCTCAGAGCTCTGGAAGAGATTCTTTGAGATCGGCACCGAAATGATCATCACCAAAGCTGGAAGGTAATCTGCTTTTAAAAAGCCGTGTAAGAAAGCATGTGCATAAAGTTACCGAGATTATTTACCAAATTAACGTATGGCGACATGTTCCAGACGCGGAGCCAAATAAAATGTAATATTTTCTCTATTCCATATTTGAAATGTCTCCTTAAAATATAAAACGTGAACATGGCATTCAAGTCGTTCCTAAGCGATCTACATAAAATATTTTGCAGACGACTTAGTGTAGGAAATCATGTTTGAAACACAAGTGAACGCGCAGGACGCAAAACGAAGACGGCACTTTCTAAACTTATGATGCAAGCTAAAGCATTCATAAGGCAATATGTTTTAAAATGACTATTGCCGTCTTTTAAAAACAAAATCGCTTCGTACAATATGTAATATGTTTTTAAAATTGAAAAAAAGTCAGGGATAAAGCATAGCTTTCACGTCAAATGTAATTTTAAATTCACTCGATTTCAATTATTTATTTTTCAACCACATTTTATGAAATGCATCGTCGACAATTCAGGGCGAAACGGCATCTGCAGTTTTCAACTGTGTTTTTATTTCTACTGAAAGGAGTGAGTGCCGCTTTCCCTAACTGAAATCTGGGTTCCGTTAATTTAATTACCGAGAAAAAAAGATCATAAATCTCGGGAGTGCTGATGTCCCACACCAGGCTCCCGACATGAACCTTTGATCTGAATCTGAATGTGTCCGTTTAAAAAAAAGCGTGCTCGCGTGATATATATATGAATATAACAATTCACGTGAAAGTTGCATTGCATTGAAATTGCATTTCCCACCCCCCACACCTCTAGGAGGATGTTTCCATCCGTTCGCGTCAAAGTGCGGAATCTGGACCCATGCCAGCAGTATTACATCGCAATGGACGTCATGCCCGTCGACTCAAAACGTTATAGGTGTGTCTCCTTATATTTGATGCCATCAAGCATTATTTCGTGGACAGTATACAATTTTTCTATGATAAGTGTGTGTGTGTGTGTGTTTGTGCGCGCGTGTGTGTGGGAGAGAGTGTGTATGTGCGCGTGTGTGTGCTTGCGTGCGTGTGAGAAATAGCATGTGCATTAATACAGTACAACCTACATTTAAGAAGTCGATTTATGTCAGCATATGACACAAAACAAAAAGAAAAGCAGAATTCTCCGTCAACAATTTATCTGAAATTTGATGTGGCGAGGATTACGTTGGTTTCTCTTGCAACAAAAGCAACGGTATTCATTTTAAATATCCGTAATATTGATCCCACATTCAAATCCCATCTCAAAACCCACCTAAACGAACTTGTATATTCAAATTAAATCCATCTCTTATTTTATTTATAATTTTATCTGAGGTTTTATTGTTTTGCTCTCGATTGCAAAGTGTCCTTTAGTGTTGTGAAAGGCGCTTATAAATAAAATGTATTATTATTATTATTATTAAGATATATTGACACCCCCTCCCCCCACCCCTCAGGTATGTTTACCACAGCTCTCAGTGGATGGTGGCGGGAAACACCGACCATTCTTGCATCTCACCAAGGCTCTACGTGCACGCAGACTCGCCGTGCGCGGGAGAGACGTGGATGCGTCAGGTGATCAGCTTTGACCGGGTGAAACTCACCAACAACGAGATGGACGACAAGGGACATGTAAGTAAGCAATGACCCAAACAACCTACAAGAAAACCACGAAGGATACCTGCTCTGAGCTGCAGTTTTAAAAATCGAGATGAATAAATCTTGTTCTTTATGTGCTGACACTGAAAAGCGGCCCCCTCAGTATTAATTCAATCCTTAGCATTTGCGAGTTAAAAAACGTTGAGGTTTTTAACTTGATGCACAAATGTCAATACTGTGCCAGGCTTCATTATTTTGCTGAAAAATACCCAGAAGTCAGGAACACGTATAAGTTGGAGAAAGTAACACACAGCAACCAAGCTTGAAAAGGTTTCATTCGACTTAGTCTTGAAATTTTATGTTGACCCAATGTATCATATCTTGATTTCTATGTCAGTAGCCATTTTTTCCTCCTGTGCTTTAAGAATAAAATGGTATTTAATGTAGGGCTTAAAACAAAGAAAGAAAAAGCAGGTTCATTGATTTTTGAATACGAACATACAATTACAAATCAAAATAATACATGAGGAATTAGAACACTGTTCAACCAATGATTTGTCACACTAGGAATTATATTATTGTATTTTTATCAATTAACAATCTAACTAATGCATTGATAGTAAACCATGAAGATAACTTTTCAAATGTTAAAGTTGACATTTTCAGCATTGAAAGCATCGGGAAAACATTATTGTTTTACAACTACATCTAAAAAGATCAGGGCCCCGAATAAACACCATATTAATGATTTTCTTTGGTAAACTGTATATACTGAATACCAACTTGAATGGCAGGAGAAAATTAAGACAGATTCATGAAACCGTTTGGCTCAGAGTGTATAGTTGTTGACAATGCAATCTTTGCATCAGCAAACGACTTAATTGTTTGTCGTCTAGTCTTTACTATGTGTATGGTTTTGTTTGGTCAACGTTCATGAAAAAGTAAATGGTCTGTTTTCGGTCGCTTTTCTCTTTGCTGAATTTCCTTTTCTAAAATGACATGTTTGGACTGTTGGTTAAGAGGGCTGATGACATCATTTATATTTTAGGAAAGTACACTGTTTTGTTCTTGTTCCACTGTTTTTGAAACATTTCTATCCCAAGTTCCGCATGTTAATTTGCATGCTAATTTGGAATATTAAATTTAAGTTACAGAAAAATGGAGCTACTGTATAATAGCACCTTCTCTTGATCCAGATAATTCTACAGTCCATGCATAAGTACAAGCCACGTGTGCACATCATCCAACATGACCCTAGGATGGACTTGTCCCAGATCCAGTCGCTGCCCGCTGAGGGAGTGTTCAGCTTCTCCTTCCCAGAAACCGAGTTCACCACCGTCACAGCCTATCAGAATCAACAGGTAACGCAAGCTGAAACCGCATGACTCTCTTGCATGCTTAAATGGTCTGCACGCTCATCAAATACAAATGTCTTCAGCAACCCAGTTTGAGGAAAAAATTGAAAATTTAAAAAGAAAATTAAAAAAGTCCATCCTTCAAGTGCCAAATATATTCCAAAAGCAGATGCGATTATTATGCCGATTCGATCAGCAGCTTTGGTCTGTCTGACCTCACAAAGTTTAAATCTCAACATCTTCAAGGTGATGAGGCCCACGTTCACGTCGTAACATCAAAAAATGTCCTGCTTTCCAGTGGCGCTCGTTGCTCGTAGGGAGTGTCTGTGTGTGTGTGTGTGTGTGTGCATGTGTGTGTGTGTGTGCCTGCTGCTGGTTACTTTTCTTCAGTAACAGGCATCCAGCACCAGGAGTGCCAGTGCCAGCCCTTTTCATCAGGGTTCACTTTTACGATCAGTGGCGGCATTATGACAGAAACTAAATAGCGAACTATGACTGGGTTGCTTGTTAGGGTCCAAAGGCTATGAAGGCAGTGGAAGAAAAATCTCCCTGAGAACCATATATGACACGGCAGATCACTCTCGGTGCTGGTGGGAGATATAGTCCTTCAGCTGGAGAGCCTTGCCCCTGACTGTGTTCCTGTAAAACTGATCTTATTGCTAGCCTACTATTTATCCAAACTAACACATGTCCTCACGTCTTTGCAAGATCACAAAACTGAAGATCGACAGGAACCCGTTTGCCAAGGGCTTCAGGGATCCAGGAAGGAATAGGTACGGAAGACTTTGGATAACATCAACACGTGTTAACTGTAGCTGCAGATAACACTTCATTTCTGGGCCCAAGATAGACGTTAAGTTAAACCAGAGAAGTGAGATACGAGATAAAACCTTTGGCATGGGCAGCGCAGAATGTCGCATCTCCCACATCCAAAATGTAAACACCCTATATAAGGATTTGACCTATTTCCACAAGTTTATATATTTCTCTTTGTGCGGAAAGAGGAGTGTTGGATGGTTTGCTGGAGTCTTACCCTTGGAGGTCCCCTCTCAGCTTGGACTTCAAGCCATTTGCCATTCAACTTCAAGGTATCCATGACTGCAGCTCGCATTCTTGTTTCTGTTCCATTCTTCAAAGCTATTGTCATTCTTGTTGTCCGGCACCTTGTCAACAGGGAGCTTGGGTTCCCCTACCAGCCCCGCCTCCCCGCTGAAGAGTCTCCTACCACTCTCAACTTCGTCATCATTTCTTTCGCTCTCCTGCCAGGACACCGCTCTTCACACTCTTGCACTTCCTTTCTATGGAAAAACTACGACCAGCCCCACATTGCCCGGCAGAGCCTTCTCCGCCGTGGGAGCCGACAGACTCAGAGATATGCCGTCAGTGTCTCCGCTTACAGATCCCCCACTCTTCTCTATGCTGCAGGCAAAGAAACCTTCCAACTGTCGTGATCCAGGTCTTTCTCAATCGAGCGCCCCGTGCTTGATACCCATCCCTAGCCCTCAAGGATCTGCTTCCTCGTTAATGCCTCACCTCTCACAAAGTCCTGGCCCATATTGTCTTTACCACTATAGCTTCCCCTTGGACCCTCAACTTGCAACTGTTTCCCGACACACCAAACTAGCTGAAGACAACGCAGAAGCTCTACTGCGGCAATCTTCATGGCATCTGGCCAGCAACCGTCATCTCTGACCATCTCCAGCCCAAGGAGAGTAACAAGCCCAGCGTGCTACAGCTCTCTGGAGGGGAAACATCGGAAGGAGTTAAAACAGGGCCGTCACTGAAGGGATTATTTGTTTTTAAGAAATATTTTGATCGCTGTGTCTGCGGTGCCAAAAACAAAAACGAAACACGAAATCCAAAAGAAATCTGTCCTCACTGTACGCGCTCAAAACCGAAACCTCGAACCTGTCCACTATCATTAACTAAAGAAAGCATCTGCACATAGTCTATGTTAAATTAACTGATAAATACTCTCTGCACCTTTTGATTTTTATCAGCGAATCGGCTGGTTCAATAATTCAGGTGTTTTTCATATGTCCTGAAAACAAATGCTCGAGCATTACAACACATCATACAGTGGCGAAAAGTAGCTTTTTCATGGGAATGTGTGCCGCACAGGGTTTTGCAGAACTACAGTGCAGTTTTTTCCCTCTTCTCAATTATTATTTTTTTGCGGTGTCTCCACACTTTAATTTTATAATTTACAAATGTAAATATCTGACAAAGATAAAATGCAGTTTTGTGATTGTATTTATTAATGAAAAAAAATATTCCAAGTGACCCGTTTCTGTGCAAAAAAACGAAATGACCACAGTTGGAAATCAAAAATTAACTGTGGCTAATCGCGTTGGTTTGAAAGCTGAGTTCTTTTTCACCAAACACACTGAAGCCTGATTGAACTGTTCAATCAAAAAAAATCACTAAAATGGACCAAAAAGCTGCAATACATTGCCATGATTCAAAGATATTTAACAACAGATGAGAAATAAAATAATCCACATCTGTCAGTTTGGAAAGGGTGACAAAACCATTGCTAAAATTTTAGGACGCCAGCAAACCATGGTGAGAGTGATTATCCACAAATGAAAGAAAATATGGAACAGTGTTGAACCTCCTCACCAGTGGCTGGCCAATTTATTCCGAGATCACAGTGATGATTCACTCATGAGGTTACAAAGGAACCCAAAACAACAGCTAAAGAACGACAGGTCTCCCTGCCCTCATCCAGTTAAGGTCAGTGTTCAGGACTCAACAACAAGGAAGAGAGTGGGCAAAAATGACATCCCTGGCAGAGCAAAAATAAATAAATAAATAAAAGCCTACTACGATTGGCTGGCAGCCACTCCAGGGTATACCCTGCCTGAATTCTCAAAGACAGCTGGGATAGGCTCCATCCCGCGACCCAATTGACGATTATGCAGTTCAGAAATAGGACAGATGGGGGAAAAAAACCCATCTAAATGATTCCCAAGACTTTTGGAAAATATTCTATGGACTCACAAGATAAAAGTTAATCTTTTAAGAAGGTGTGTGTCTCAGTACAGCTGGCATAATTGTACCACAGCATTTCAAAAGCCACAGTCATGAGTCAAGCCACAGTCATCGTGGTTGTAGCATGATTGTGTGGCCTATTTGCTCCTTCAGGACCTGGACAACTTGCCTTGATTGATGGAACCATGAATCTCTACTCTTCACCTGAAAATCCTCAAGGAGAATGTTTGACCACCAGCTTGTGATCTGACACTGAAGCAAATTTAGATTTTGCATCAGGACAATGAAAAGAACACCAGCAAATCAACCTTTTCTGAATGTCCCACTCCAAGTCCGGACTTGAATCCCCTTGAAATGCAGTGGCATGATCTTGAAAAGCCCAACAATTCTGCATGGAAGAGTGGGGGAAAATATCTCTGCAGAGAAAGACTTACTGTCAGTTAAAGACAATTCTTCATCTCAGCTGTTGCTGCAAGGGTGGCTCAACCAAATCTTAAATATGGGGGGTTTGCTGTTTCAAACAAAATCAGATAGCTACCAAGAGTTTCTTTCCCCTTCATAATTAAAATCACATTTGAAAAAACTCCCTTGTGTTTATCTTGTTTTATCTTTGTCTGATATTTACATTTGTTTGATGAGGCAACTTGTGGGGGCAAGGGGGACATGAATGTGAGTAGAGGACAAAGACGTTTTCAGGGCATCTTGCTGAAAAATACTCCACTTAGAACACAATCCTTTACTTTTAGAAGACAACCGTCTCCTTTAACATAGCCGTGTCGTCATGAATGTAATTACGATAACAATTCTAGAACTGTCAGTGAATTAATACTACTGACACTTTCAGAACAAGATATTAAATAGTCTCTCGCTGATGTGACAATTCCCTGATCGGCCTCAAGCCTCGCGCCCCTCCTTCTAGGAATCTCGATTTGGGCAAAGCAGGGGAAATGACCTGTTTCCCGACAAACGTTCAAAGCCAAACAGCAATTACCTTGTCATGGCCAAGCATGACAGTGAGCTAATGCTTGCTGGACGTGGAAATAGCAGGAAGAAGTTAATTGAAGAACTCAGGCAGGGGATTGCCTGGGTTTGAGTGAGTGGTCAGGTGCGTTGCTATCAAACAGCCTTCCCTTTGTCTGCAGACACACGTAATCTGTGCTGCTATTTGATACTGTCTGTCATTTCCATGTTTGCCTACGCAGGACAATCAGTTTTAACTCCCGACTAATTCCTGATTTTTCAATAAGACAAATTGCTTTCATACCGGGAAGGTTGAACTTTGCACCTGCCTTGAAAACATGCGGTCGTGCACGCGCCCATAGACGCGCGTGTTTACACACACTCATAAATCGTCTTTGGTACGGAATGTGATGTTGAGACATTTTCTTTCACGAGGTAAAAAAAAATAATACTGAAGGTCGATCGGCATTTTCTTCACACTTAAATGGTGCTTTGATATGAAGATAGTACATGGAGCAATATAGCCAAAGGCCTTCTCTTTTGTTAGTGAACGAAACTCACTTGCATTCTGTTAATAAAAGCCGTTCATGCAAAAACAGTATATCAGTCATTTAGGAATTTCCTTTGTTTTGATTCCGTTTTCTTCTTCATGCTGCAATAAGCTTGGCAACTGTCAACATCAGTTGTGTGTTCTCGCATTCATTTTTTCAAAATATTCTGCAGTAATGAAATTCTGACAAATAAAATGCATTTGCTTTGAAAAAAAATGTAAAAGTTACTGCGGGAGGACATTTGAAATGTTTTATTTGCATGAAGAATCAACCCCTCCGGGTAATTTGCTTGCCATCATGTCAGTATGATATTCTTGAAAGTGGTGGAGAAAACAATAAGTAAACTATTGTGATTCAACTTTGTAACAACACAGGGTTGGAGGTTCCTGGACTGCTCTCTTCTGATTGACAAGGAGTGAAGGGAGAGAAGTTTGACCCAGAAGTCATTTGCTTCCAATCATGTGAAATGGCATCCTGAAATGGGAGAAGCGAGCCTGCAAGTGTAAATATACTCTGCCTTCATTAGATTAACATACATTTCGCTCACACGCGCCACATGCGAGTTATCTTCTAAGAATAGCTGCTGTCTAGTGTCTCACGAGCACATAGATTTACGACCTGCGGCTCTCAGCCTCTCTTGTATTTGGCTCTCTGAATCTTGTTTACACTGGATGCTATTTTCTTGACAAACTTAATAAAAGCTTGTTATTTGTTGGGTGGGATTATTGAACGTGACTGACCTCAGCTGTAAAGTTTAGAGTGAAAACAGCTGTGGCTGAAATTGAATTACACTAAGTGAGTAATGTGAAAAGCAAGGGCAGTTTAACAGTTATTAAGTGCTCTTCAGAAGACCAATTGGACAGACGTACTCCTCCAGGATAGTGAGATGCTTTTGCCTCTGCTCCACTTGCCATTGGTGGGTGCTATCTTCTGAGCTGTTACCTCGCGTAAACTGGTTAGCGCTCATCATGGACTCGGACATCTTCATCAGCGGGTGTTCTTAGTGGACACTCAACAGGGCAATGGCAGAGGTAGAACTCGTCACGTTGCATGAGAAGGGAGTATGAGTGCTCCTAGTAAAATGTCAGCAAGAATGGTATGCGTGTGTGTGAGGGGGGTGTGGGGCTGGGAAGGGGGGTCTGTGGAGAGAGGTGCATTGGCATGTGGTCCCTGACAGGCCCCTGTCTTACAGGAGCAGAGGTTAAATGATTGTAGGACAAACAGTTTAAACACGTGGCCCTGCACCTGGCTTGCATATGTGTGTGTGTGTGTGCACGCGCGAGTGTGTCTGAGAGACGTTGAAAAGTGAGTTTGATGTGTAACTAACATGTAAGCCACGTCTATGAGTGAAAAACAAGAGATTGTGAAGCTGAGAGATGCAAAATCAAGCAGATGCTTTTTAAACATTGGCAAAACCATGCATTCATTTGGAATGTGCTGAAGAATGAAAACCACTAGCGTAGTAAGTTACAGATGTCAAATGGGCGACCCACAGAAAACAGCAGCAGAAACATTTGGAGCGCTATAAAGAAAATCCATAATGGTTGGGTGTCATCAGCAGCAACCTCCAGATGGCTGGAGTAAAGACATTATCATCTGCTGTTCACAGAAGACGTCTTGAACAAATGAGAATGAAAATGCAAAGCACTTGTAGAAGAGGAAAGTTAGGCTCGCTTATGCCCAATAATCTAAGGAACAGATGAGACAAAGATTGTTACCAAGGGGATGGAAAAACCTCGTTTGTGGAAAGGAAGGATCTGTTCACGATCCCCAAAAACAAACAAAGTAAAACTAAGGTCATATTTGCGGCTTTCCATGGCTTCATCTGGAATGGGATCGTTAATCTTCACTGATGCAACACACGACGTCAGCAGTAAAATGAATTTAGACGTCATTTTATCTGCCAATGTTGTAAAAGGCGCAGTCAAACCGATTGGGAGATGTTTCAAAAATGCAGCAAGATAACCAAAACAGCAATACTTAGGGGCAAGACATGGACGAGCATGCATTAACCTGCTAGCGGCGAATGAGGAGAGATTGAACAAGTGAAACTAAAAGACACAATAAAGAGAGCCAAAAAAAAGCATACAAATGTTTGGTGAGGAAAATAGTTCACATGGTTTTCTGCGGTTATTAATTCAAAGACGGTGGCACAGATTCCGACTGGTTAGCACATCCAATTCCTGGTTCAAAGGCCATGAATTCATGAATTCAAATCCGGGCTCTGGTCTTCCTGTGTGGCGTTTATGTGTTCTCCCCGTGCCTGCGTGATTTTTCTCCAGGTACTCTGGTCGAGTGGTTACCGCGTCAACTTCACAGTGCAGAGGTCGTGGGTTCAATCCCGGCTCCGGCCTCCCTGTGTGGAGTTTGCATGTTCTCTCCGTGCTTGCGTGGGTTTTCTCCCGGTACTCTGGTTTCCTCCCATTTTCCAAAAACATGCATGGCGGGCTGTTTGAACACTTAAAATGGTCCCTAGGTGTGAGTGTGAGCGCGGTTGGTTGTTGTTCTGTGTGTGCCCTGCGATTGGCTGCCAACCGGTTCAGGGTGTCCGACGCCTACTGCCCGAAGACGACTGGGAGACGACCAGCACCCCCGCGACTCTTGTGAGGATAAAGCGGATCGGAAAATGAATGGATGGATTCTCTGGTTTCCTACCATGTTCCAAAAACATGCATGGTAGGTTCACATACTCTCGATCAGTGTTGCCCAGCCTGGTACTGATCTGTGGGCCATTTGCATAGGACCAAATACTCTACGTCATAATCAGCAATGTAAGCCAGTCTCACACACGCACACACACACACGCACGCACACATCACTTTCTTCCAGTGTAAGTGAGCAGCGTCCATGTGTGATGTGGTGCAATATTTATGTGTGAAACACAAAGAGACCCACTCTCCGACATGAGTTATATTTAATTCAAACCCCATAAATCACGTCTTGTGTAAGAGCAGAGATACAGGTATTCTGTTAGCCTATCATTGATAAATCATTGGGCCCTCTTTTTGCTTCCTGTGTATGACAGGTTATCACTGCGGGAACAAATACCGAAAGGAGGAGAAGAAGGTTGAATGAGAATGGTTCTTTCGGGGTGACATATCAGATGGCAGGTTAGGGGATGGTTTGAAGTATACGCGTTGGCAGGAAAAGCATGATTTAATGTTGCCAAAGTCTCCTCTCCTTTTTTTCCATTGCCCCCAACTCTTTCATGTAAACCTCGGGTCGACCTGCCTGCTACCCCAGATGGTGTTGTCTATCTGCTCTACACTTTACGGGATGTGCCCATCACACCCCCACGATTATAGACATTCACTAATTGATTTCAGGGGGGAGGTCTTCTCTCTCTCTCTCTCTCTCTCTCTCTCTCTCTCTCTCTCTCTCTCTCTCTCTCTCTCTCTCTCTCTCTCTCTCTCTCTCTCTCTACTGTTTCACACTAAGACAGACAGCCTGCCAGCAGCGAGCACCCTTACTCCCCTCTACACGGACACACACACACACATCCGCTAACACACGCCCGGCGCTGTGCGCTGTCAATGCTAATTCAATTTGAGACGCAGGAGTGTGACTAACAGCAGACCTGCTGAGTGCTTTACCATATGCATCACACACACGCGCGCGCACACACACACACACACACGCACACCATTCCACTGGTGTAAGAATGCCATTCATGTCAACATGTCAATTCAGACCTACTTGTTTCCAGCAATTTTGGGAGACCAAGTGAAAGGAATTAAAATTAAGATGATATTCAAAAAAGTAAAGCACGACCGCAGACCACAAGCAGGACCGTTAAATGAATGGCTACATGGAAACTTCTCTGATAGTGTCAATCAAACATCATATTTTTTCTATTGTTGTAGGGGTAGGATGTAGAATTTTCATTTGCTCCCATTTGATTATAAGGTGTGAGTGTATGTGATCTGATTCAAAATATCAGCTTCAAAGCTCATGCTAACTGATGATAAGCAGGTGTTTTAGCTATAGATCAATCATTCCATCTGTCAATCAGTCCGTCCGTCATCTATCTATCCATCCATCCATCCATCCATCCATTGTGTGCCTGCAATGAATAATTTAGTAATCCACCTCAATGAGTCATTTGTTTGATTTAGCTTGAGGCCACAGTTTCCTGAGCAGTCTCATACTAACACAATACAGATTACAGAAATGTCCAGCAAATGCCTTTATGCTCACGCTGACGTTAGAGATTCCATCATGAATAAACAGGGTGTGTTTTCTTGGCAAGAGATATCTGAGCAAGTGCAGGGGTGAGGTGACGGTCAAGTGGGGGGTCAAAAGGGTGAAGAAAGGGAATAGGTGGCAGGATCAGGTGTGTGTTAGTGCAAGTGTGTGTCACAGTGTCCAAGGTTGTGAGCAAAAAAGGTGTTGAGTCTTAATGAAGCATGAGTTGGCGAACAACGATGGATGGGGCCAGCTGTCTTGTCTTGTGTGTGTGTGTGCGGGTGTGTGTGCATGAGACAGTAAAATTAATTAAAAGCAGACTTAACACTTCTTAAAGGAAGCAGTGGTCAAGAGGTGAGTGGAAACAGGGGAAACCATTGAGCCGAAACGATTAGACACACTCTTATAAGGAGCGGCGATAGCAGCCGATTTGTCACACATGCCCGTCGATACCTGAGTCGAACCAATCAGCGCAGCTTCCTGTGTTTGACCTGACCCTTCACGTATAATTGGATATTTCAAATTGGAGACTGGACGGACAAAAAGTGAAACGGAGACGAGGAAATAAGACGGTCCAACCTTCATGCAGAAAAGGTGTATCAGAAACTACATAAAGCTGACGCACAGCATAGTGTAGAAACCAACAAGTTCATCTGTATGATTCTTTATGAATGTTTTTCATGACATTACTTTTGTTTTCATTTTAGATAGATAGATAGATAGATAGATAGATAGATAGATAGATAGATAGATAGATAGATAGATAGATAGATAGATAGATAGATAGATAGATAGATAGATAGATAGATAGATAGATAGATAGATAGATAGATAGATAGATAGATAGATAGATAGATAGATAGATAGATAGATAGATAGATAGATAGATAGATAGATAGATAGATAGATAGATAGATAGATAGATAGATAGATAGATAGATAGATAGATAGATAGATAGATAGATACTCGGTAGAAAACATATAACTGCTACCAACTAACCACTTGCAACATTTCACACGCTCTTAACAGAGCAGTGTGTGGTACTTTGATCTGGACCCAGATGATTCTATTTCAGGCAAGCAAAATGAAATGACTCAATAACACTGAATAAATTCAACAAACCATATATTTTTTTCAGTGTAGAGGGACAGCGTTTCTGAACAAAGGCTTTGTGTATATCTTAAATTGATTCATGCATGTTCAACAAAACACATTTTCAGTGATATTCTATGGCAATATTTAATATGAAGAACTTATTTCTCCATAATGAAAGGCATCATCGCCTTTTGAGCTGTATCAGTGCCAACCGCTACAGCAACTGGAAAGAGAAAAGGTGTTTCATAAATACATTCCCGGTGAATATGTCTGACAACAATTTCAACCAGTTTCTCCAGAATGAGAAATATCAGCAGTTTGATGGGTAGGTAATATTCAACTGTCTACCATTTCCAGCTTCAACAGCAGTCAAGATACAGAAAAGAAAACAAAAATCACAAACTTTTAATTGATATGTGGTGATTTGATTGTGCCACGTATTTCACCTTGGGTCACATACACTGACAGTAAAAAAAAAAGCTCCTAGCGCCAATATTGCACATACGTTTGTAATGACAACAAATTCCTCCGAGATCGTGAGACAGATACTTTTCCAAAATGTGCCGTTTAGTACAAAATGTAAAACTATGATGCGGAGTACGAGCAAGTAAGAAACGGAATGGTGATCAAATAGAGAATCCAGCAAACTTTGAGCCACTTGCTTAAAGTAAAGTAGGCGATTATTTAAATGATCAGTATTAATACTTGATCATTTAAAAATGCACATCGTGAAAGCAAATTTGACGATAGTATAGCGGATGATATACAGCTGTATATCGCAACCCCTACTTCAAGGCTGATTGAGCACTCTAAATTGTCCCTAGGTGTGAGTGTGAGCGTGGATGGTTGTTCGTCTCTGTGTGCCCTGTGATTAGCTGGCAACCGATTCAGGGTGTCCCCCGCCTACTGCCCGAAGACAGCTGGGATTGGCTCCAGCACCCCCTGCGACCCTAGTGAGGATCAAGCGGTTTGGAAGATGAATGAATGAATGAATGAATGAATGAATGAATGAATGAATGAATGAATGAATGAATGAATGAATGAATGAATGAATGACTTTGATGTTACGTTTTCTGCAAGAACAGCCTGATTTTCAAATACAGTAAACAGATTTGAAATTAATTCTAGATCAGCATCGCCCACTTACGCAGAAGCAACATGTCACACCCACATTGAACCCACCAGTGTCTGAATGGAAATTATGCACTGCAGTGAAACAGGAGGTGTTGGTGCTTGAGAGAAGAAACACTTGGTAAGAAGAAAAGCTGTCTCAATCATGCCAATGCATACCTATGTGGACAGAACTTGCCAGGTCATAATCTCTTGAGTTTAAGGAAATCTTTCTCAAAGTAATTTAAAAATACAACACTTTCAATTATTTTAGTTTTCCTCAACTAGGGAGGGACACAACATTTTAATTTGAGGTAACCCAAATCCGGGCTAAAAAAAAGATTGACAGCTGCTGGAATCCATGGGTCAGTGGAAAATAGGTGTAAGTCTTGAAGAGTAAAAGAATCATGTGTGTGTGCAAATTCACCAAAGTCACCTCACACATCAAAGTGCCTCAACGGCAAAATGGAGATTTGTTTCGCTTTAGGGCCACTGATGATCATTGTGGATGCAGTTAAGTATGAGCTGATGATAATTAGGAAGGACAAAAAAGGGTCAAAGGTGGCAGAGTGTCACTCCGGTGGACTCGCATCAACCACGGTGCTGCGGGTGTGTTCATGTATAGATATTTGGGCCTGCTTTGATAGCACCTGTAATGGCTCCCATCTGAGTCTCACCTCCCCCCTGAGATGTAGTGAATTACGTATGTGTGTAATAAGGCAATGGCATGCAAGCAGCAGTAGACCGCTTCCTCTACAGGTGACACCTTTGACCTCTCATCTGTTCCCTGTTGGCAGAGTGGGGGAGGAGGGGTACAATGGAAAAAGGAAGACTCGTGTCCATCTGCATTCTTTAAAAAAATACAGCTGTACAATGAATGCCATGCAAAACCCTTTAAACAAACTTAAATGTGGTTACTGCTGTATGGAAAACAAAACAATAATCAGACAGTCATCCACGCATAATAAATGATTAGCTTGTCAGTTAGATCCGCACTCTACAAAAATAAAACTCAGTGGAAGGATTTCAGAGATGGAGGAATGTGGTCAAATTTCCAGTGCATGTCAATCTAGATGAGGAAAGTGCCGCCAATAGTTTCAGCTAAATTCTGTTGCAAATGTTTTTTGGGAAGTTCTTACCTTTTACCAATGCCATATGTTTCAATGCTTTCCAGTGTAACCCCAATGTCCATAACCCCCAAAACAGGGATTCCAAAATTGCGAGAAATACATTTAAACTGAGTGAGTTCTTTTTTTTCTTTTAAAGTATCGTCATTCATTTCTGATTAGTATAGAATTGACAGTTCAAAAGTGGCTTTTCCTCACACGCTCCCAAAGCATTCATGGTAAGCTAAAATGAAAACTAAAATTGCCCTACTGGTGACCAATCCAAAGTGTTTCAGTGCCTTGCTCACAGGTACCCGGAAGGTAGGATGCAAACTTAACAACATTCCGACAACTGCTTTATCTGCAACTTCTCCTATGCTCCTGACACATAAAGAAACAAACAAACAAATCAGATTACTGATGAGGAACTGAACGCAGTGTTTACATGTTAGTCATCTCTTAACCATTGTTTACATGTTAGTCTTCTCTTAACCGAACACTGCAAATTGACCACGAGTGTGAAAGTGACTGTGGTTGTACGATGATATGTGCCTTAAAAAGGACTAGTGATCACTCCAAGCAGGGTGCACCCTGCCTTTTGCCCAGTCAGCTCCAGCTCACAAGACAGGACAAGAAAGAAAATGAATTGATGAATGGACCACGATGGAAAAGTCAATGTTATGTGGACGTTTGTCCACTGGGTGTCACTTTTTACCTTGACTTGCTTGGATTGCTTTACTTTTCGAAAATATTTGAACATTACTGAGGTTCTCGAAGGTCAAGTTAACTTCGAGCTCGAATCTACACAGTATTGATCTTACTTTTGCATCAGCATACTGAACGATCGTTATCTGACAAAAGCTACGAGTGAGGCTCACGATACGGTTACTCACTAGTACCATGCTGATTTCTTTATGACTGTTTAAGCAAATGTACCTTGAGTAACAATGATTAAATATGATGATTGTAATGCCGATTTAAAATCTGGATTTAATTTTATTTTTCATCTTCAGTCCTTGAAAATCAGGGAAAAAACCCTCTCAAACATACATACATACATACATACATACATACATACATACATACATACATACATACATACATACATACATACATACATACATACATACATACATACATACATACATACATACATACATACATACATACATACATGTTTAATCTACCCAATAAATGCAAGGTAACAATTTGCATCAGCTTCAATTGTGTTCATTTAGATAATTTATTTTGGTAAATATTTCTAATTAGATTCTATTATTAATTACTCAACGAAAGGGAATAAGTAAGTTTATTCTCTTCAAACTACTACGGCTACAAAAAAAAGGATGTTTGTAATTAACTTTTACGTTTTTGGGGAAAGTAATACTGTAGTTCATCCAAATCCAAAAACACAACTTGAAACAAGCAGTTCAGGATGTTAGTTGTTTTATTCAATCAAATTTTCCAACACAAATCAAAGAGAACCCCCTTCATGCAGTAAACAGAAAATATACACAGATTTTAGACCGAAACCACTGATGGACAGATTTGCTCACATGTGCATTTTTTAAAACAAATCTCTTTGACAATGCAATGTTCAGAGCACAACAAACATGAAAAGTAGTTTTGGAGATGGGAAGTTTCTTCACAGCGCCAGTGAAATGCAACATTTTGCATGAGGTTTACAGGGTACTCCCAATAATCATTAAGAGTGGTAATGCCATCATTAGTTTCAAATTTGCTTTCGTTTTCTTTTTTGTGTTTTTGTTTAAGGACCACAGGAATGATGCAAACATGGGCACATATTTTATAGTCCTGTAATCAAAATTGATGTCAGAAATAAGAATGACATTGTGGTGATTTTAGGCTTGTCTTGTGACATAATGTGCATCTGATGACAGCGAGCAGGGACATGGCGAGCCTAATGCTATTGTTGACTTATTTGCTAGGTGTAATTTTCTCAAGAAACTCGAACAATTAAGCAAAACAATACAATACATGCTGATTTATATATAGCACTTTCACAACAGCGGCAACTGTAACAGCGCGCTTAACAAAACAGTTAACATAAAGTAAAATAATAAACACAACACATAACATAAAACAAAAGAAATGGGAAGGACCACACAAAGGAGTTTACTGGTTATTTCCAATGATCACTTCAATGATTGACTTAGAAAATGAAGAGATCTTCCGGCCGAGATGCTCAATTGTCCACTATTTAGTTCAATGTATGCTTTTTTTTTTATTCGAAGTTTGAAATTAGCTTTCATTTTCAATTTTATCTAATTGTTTTGGTGAAATCAATCAAATAACTAGCTACTCTCAAAACGCTCCTTCCTCTAGTCAGCAACCCAGCCATGCCTCCCTCCCTCTTCACATGTTTTGGCAGGAGGTACAGGAGGAACCAGACAATATTTGTCCATTCAAAATCATTGTGCATTCCAAACAATTTCCAAAAACTACACTAAAATTCATGTGGACATCTCAATTTATGCCCACTTCAACCTCTGAGAATATCACAAGCATGAGAGTGTTCATGGCTAAACTATAAGCAAATAAGTAAATGAACATCTTACAAACATTTTCTCAAATGACATACATGGCTTCTTTGATAAATCCCAAGGATATGAACACAATATGTTCTATCTCTGGAATGACCTCCCACTGAATCTTCGTCAAGCCCCCTCGCTGCCCATCTATTAAACCCGCCTCAAAACTCACTTGTATTGTTTGGCATTTGACTCAGCATGACTTATACATGATCTTAGTTCTACTGTTTGGTGCTTTCTACTGATTTTGTTACTGATTTAAGGCTTTATTGTTGTGTATATGGTAGTTGCTCCATGTACAGCACTTTGTATGCAGTGATGGCTGTTTGAAAGTGCTCTATAAATACAGCGGGGTTGAGTTGAGTGTCCGTAAACTTAATATGTATGAAATATTTATGTAAAGTGTACATAAATATTTGATTTGATTTGATTTACATTGTAAACCATCAATTTTAACTAAATGAATCTGTGCCTTACATTTGAACAGTTTCACTTTAATTAGTTTTGAAACTCACAGATTTATGTTGATTTTAAAAAATCTAAACACCTAAATTCGCAGCTAAATATTGTCATACAGTATCTGTTCATTGTTCTTTGTGCGTGTGAGGGCGGGGCCTCTTGAGAGGGGATGAGCCAGGAGGGGGAGATTGGCTCGGAAAGGCAGTCTGAGTATGGACCGTAAACGGGAGTTGTGGCCATCAGCAGCCGTTTTGCTCATGAAAAAGTGCCAACCGATTGCATCAGTGACTGTGTGCATCCTTTGCGACACTGAAGGGCATTACAGACTGATTTAAGCGTGATGAAAATACGGAATGAATTATTCCATGATTTATTTTCTTCTTTTTTTTTGCGAGGTGGGGGGGGGGGGGGGGGTTTCGCTCAATTTTGTTTCGGGGCGTAATCCACCTCTGTGGGAGCCAAGAGCGTGCTGTATGCAAGTCCAAATCGAGGAAAGGCGTTGTATTTCCTCTTGGAATTAGTCAGTCAGTGTACGCTCTTATAACGTGCCACGGCAAAGAACTAACAGTTCCGTGGCGGACATAATGATGATTTATTTAAAATCGAGACTGTTTATAATCCCTATTCAAGGTACCTTGCAAAACGTAAATTCGCCTTGCGACGAGGGAGGAACTATCCTAAGACGGCTTCATCCTTTGAAGACAAGCTGCTCGATGCCTCTGGCTTCTTCTCCTCCCCACCAGAACGGTCACGATTTTGCATCGCGTGACCGCGCCTCCTACGTCACGACTGTTCCCCTCATAGACAGGGGCGTGTGTCCGTAGCAAACAAGTTCAGTCCAGATTAAAAATAGTTTGTACGCGGAATCGCTAGGTTGCGGGGAACGTCTAGTGACGTAATTCACGCGCTCTGCTCTTGTGAAGGAGTAATTTGACATTTTCCACAAAGGTCCGCGCCATTTATCTCAATGTTTTTCCCTTGTGTGTTTTGTCACTTGTTTGTGACGCAACCCCGTGTACAACATCTTCCCCACTGTTTGCCGACACGCTAATTGTTTTTCTATGTACATTTAGACACAAGAAAACGCCGAGATCACACTGCGTCATAAAGCTAACGATTTTAAAAAAGTAAAACAATTTGTGGTTGAGAAAGATCCGTATGCCTTCGTGCTGTGGCCGATTTGGGTGGGATTAACGGATGGGTCAAGGAAGGGAGCAGCACGGATGACTCATAGCTGTGTACTCAGCGTGGACACCGGATATCAATTCTGTCTGTAGGCGAGGGGGTAAATGTTTTCAACTGTTTTAATCACTAGCTCAGCTGCCCTCGCGGTAGCGAAATGGTGAGCCACCTGCTAGGCACGAACTCCCTGACCTTGTACGGTAACGAGTGCTTTTACCATGCAGAAACAATCATATTCTTCTACACTTAATTGCATTTTGAGTCCACCTTTCCGTTCGTTCGAAATAGAATTCCTTTCCGACATGTTTGGTGACGCCTGTCGTGACCTGTGTTCGATACACGAAACTCTTGTCAGCTTCATCGCGCACACACACTCACACACGCACGCAGCGACACACACGCGCAGCCATAAGTGAATGACGGCAGGTCGCCATGGAAACTGCGTTACGCTCCGGGCACCCGGAGAAGAAAACAAGAGTGCGGGGACTGAGTGGAGTATTCATTTCAGCACCCAGCATCTCGTGGACAGCGCCCGGGTGAAGTGGAGCACCCTCCCATGTCTGGTCAGGGACAGAGCCGCATACAGAAGCAGCAGCAGTAGTGAGCCTCACCAACGTGGTTCCAGACTTCCAAATAAAGAAAAACAAGACTCTCAGACCAACTCGACGTGAATCGCGGTGGTTCCACGAGGTTTGATCCCGGTTGCGGGAAGAGGAGCCAGTCGCTCTACCTCAGCAACAGGTAAGACCATGTCAGCGCTTTCAGATCGGTCCATTCACTTCTGCTACATGAATCATTGATGTGAAGTTAATCCGAACCCCCCAGAGCGCCATTTCTCCTTATCCCGACAAGTCTTTAATTACCTTTCCCGAGCATCTCACTTTATAAAGCTGACATGATTGAATCAAAACAAAGAAACCTCTGGCTCATTTGGAGTGTTCGCTCATGACATACTCTGAAACTATCTTATACAATATGGTACAATACATCTTTTTTTAGGTAGCGCTTTTATAACAGCTGTAGGTGCAACAAAGCGCGTTACAGAATATTTCACATAAAATAAGAACACAGTAGACCACATAACATGAAACGTCAAGAATACGACAATCGTAACAAGTATTCCCACGTACTTCTTGTTTAGTGGTGTTAATTCATGAGTTAAGTCAAGTCAAGCACAATAAACAGTAAGACAAATCGGTAATAAAGGCGGTAGAAAACACCAAACAGTTAAACACAATGTACTTTCGCTACAAAAAAAGACAGGGAAAAAAAGAAAAGTAAAAAGAATATTCAACAAAATTGGTCAAGTTTGAGAGAGTAATTATTGTAATCATGTCCTGTTCAGTGCTTTGCACTGACCACGTGAGTTTCAGAAAAGCAGAGTGGAGAGGACACACTTTTATTGTACATCGAGTTCTATGTGGACCAAATCCAAGCATTATATGTGAGCTGAGCTGATACGCCTGGATGAGTCACTCGGGCTGTAAGTTTGCAGAAGAGTGTGACGGAGAGAAAGAGAGAGAGAGAGAGAGAGAGAGAGAAAGAGAGAGAGAGAGAGAGAGAGAGAGAGAGAGAGAGAGAGAGAGAGAGAGAGAGAGAGAGAGAGAGGCCAACTGTATAGGGCTCCTGCAGTGGCTCTTTGATTGTTTTTATGGTCAGTGTCTACATCAAGGGTTGTGAGTGTTGCCTTTGTGCGCATGTGTTTTCCGGACTGAATGTCTTCTTGGTAACCTAATTTTCACTTCCATTGTATTTTGTTTTTGTCACTTTCCAGTAGGAGTACAATGAAGGACTTCTTGTGTACAAAAAAAAATTGGTGGTTCACATTTACTCAAACTACTGTACAAGATGGATTGCAAGCTCGATCAAGTCTGTGAACTGTTGATCGTGGTTGTTACAGACTCTGAAGTCTGACAAATGACGGTCAGAGTCCAACCTATTATTGTTCATTAGTATCCTGTTGTTTGCCTTCGAATATTGACAAATCACAGCAATCAGCCGCAGTGAGCTGGAGCAATGACTGACAACTATTGGTGAAAGCAATCAGTAGATCCCAGTAGGCTGCGATGTATCACTCGTTCCCTGAACATTTTCCCACAGGCACACGCTGCGTCTTGTGACACAGCCGTTGACAAAAGTATTTTTTAATGCTTGATTTAAATATGAGGCAAATTTCCCATGACTGAGTGTTAAGTCCATATGTGCTGCTATCTGTATCACCAAACCAAAATGATCAATCTGATCTCAAACTCTGAACTGATTTGCTCCGTTTCCAAACAGAGAATGGAAAAGCTTGTTGTGGCTCACACGCGTGCAGGAATTATTGTGAGTAAAATATGCAAATGAGCATGCTGTGTGGCGTGCACACAGACATGAAAACAGATGTGTGTGTCCTTAATTTGTGACGTTGGTGTGATTAATGAAGTCTGCCGGCAGTGACTCATCCATCTTAACCCTTACACTGCCTGTGGAAACAACCAAATGATAAATACTTTGGCTGTCACAACTGATGCCCGTTATTAGTTTTAGTGTTGGCTTTCATTATCATGTGTGCCAAGTACAGATATCAAATAAACGTGGCTTGTAGCTTTATTCATATAACGTTTCAGACTGAAAGGGAGTGTTAATAAAGTCCCCGTTTTATAGGATACGGGCGCAGTGCATTATGCATTTCAGATTCAATTATCCCAGTGAAACACTTATTCTTCATTTGCTGCGATCAGGTTGCAGCCGAGGATGTTTCTGCAAGGAAAAGCTTCATGAATGACCACGTGTCAGTTTGTCAACGCCGCAGTTGTATTAGCATTGTGGAAAAGCTGTCAGCCAAGCTGTGACTAGCAGGCATCAGACTGCCAGTGGCAGAGATGCTCTCCCACTCTATCTCTCACCGTGTATGTGCATGTGGGGGGAGAGAGTTTGACATTTGATGGTTTAAATAGAATAAAGTCTAATGCCAATTATTTGTTTTCCCTCTTTTAAGGCATCAGCATGTCTGAAATTAAATCCAGTCAGCGGTTCCACAGCCTGAAGCCTGAGCAAGTGGCAGTTCTCCATCAGGTTTTGTCAGACATTGTTCCCATCCACGGCCGCGGGAACTTTCCAACCCTGGAACTCCGCCCTCGAGACATCATCATCGCTGTACGGGCTAGTCTGCGGAAGCAAGGCATCACTGTAAGAGACGTGCGCCTCAATGGCTCCACAGCAAGCCATGTTCTGGTCCAAGACAACAAAATGAGCTATAAAGACCTGGATATTATTTTTGGAGTGGAGCTGCCCAGTCAGGAGGAGTTCCAGGTAAGTTTTAACAGAAAAGAAACAGACAGTTCAATAACGTGTAATAAGTTATATCCGTTTAGTCCAGCGACTCTCGCTACGAATACTGCAGCATCGATTTTTGTGCTTTTCATTCTGACAGAAATAATTTGGATCTAAACTAATTCCGTTACAATTTATTCCAAAGGCAGACTGAATTGGTTTTAAGATTGATAACTGGATTACACCTGAAGCCAAAGTCTAATATTGCGAGCAATATTGCAGCCATTATTTATAGTCCTTGTCACATTTGTTCCCTTCTCCCACAGGTGATCAAAGAGTCAGTACTTGGTTGCTTGCTGGACTGCCTGCCAGCAGGGGTCAACAGAGAGAGGATCAGCAGTGCAACAATGAAAGAGGCCTATGTCCAAAAGATGGTCAAAGTCTTTAATGAGCAGGACCGCTGGAGCCTCATCTCCTTGTCCAACAACAGTGGCAAAAACCTGGAGCTCAAATTTGTAAGCATGCTGAGGAGGCAGTTTGAGTTCAGCGTTGATTCCTTCCAAATCATTTTGGATCGTCTTCTTGAATCCTATCTCCAGGAGTCACTGCACAAGCATAATGTTACACAGAAGGAAGAGAATAAAAATGCTTCTTCTGTGCTTAAGCAGTGTAGCGCTGCAGGAACTGAAAAATCGAAATGTAAAAATGCATCTCTTTCAGAAGAAGGGCCTCATATTACCAACACTGAACAGAAGGATGACACGCATGGAAAAGAAGACACAATAAAATCAACAAAACACTCCACACAGGAGGAAAATAACAAAGAAAAAAACCCCACAGAGCTAAATGACCACCAAGAAAACTTGAATGAACCCAAACTCCCTGGGCATGCGTCTTTAAAAATGATCGGAGGAGAGAAACCAACCACTGAGACCGATGTGGCGGAATATCAACTCGACGATGCACTGCAGCCCTCAGACTCACCTGAATGCTCAGAGCACTTGGAACCAGTATTTTCAAATCACGATGCACCTTGTGATAAACATGAAGTACTCACAGAGAAAACAACTGGACTGACAAAGACCACACAGCCAACGCCGACAGAGTCCGTAAGACTGACAAATAACTGCGACAGCAGAGAAGCATCCGAGAACACCGAGACCTCAAAAAGTTTAGATGAGCGTGAGAAAGATGAAACACGATGGTTGTGTAACCCAAATGTTGACACATCTTCTCAACTAAGGGCAGACAACACTTTAGAGAGCGGAAAAAAAGATCAAATGAATGTACTGATGAATGCAGAGCTTCAAGGGGACATAGAAAATAGTCAGCCATCAAAAAAGAAATTCACACCGGAAGAAAAGACGGAGTGCACGCAGGCTGATGGGTGTGTTTCTTCCATCTCCGCCACGCCGCTCTCACCCAACAGCGCTGTAGAAACACACAGCGCACAGATTGAAAAATCACATGACAGACTTGACAGCATGGCAGACACTCAGGACACACTTGCACCACCCAGCCTTGTTACTGACGAAAAGGCATTCTGTCCACCTTCTTGTAAAGTCTCAGAAAGACTCTCTCATATGGTGGTGCTTAAGCATTCATCTCCTAAACCGCCGCGTAGGATGTGCAGGAAGGTTGCTCCCATGCCTGACCCTGGGTCAGCCTTTGAGAGTGACTCCATGTCAGATTCCAGTTTAGATCCAAACTGTTCCTCAAGCCCTGAACCCGATCTTCATGGTAAACTAAGACTCGGGCCCAGTCTTGTTACCGCTCCTGGTTCAGACCCCACAAGAGTAACACTCTCGATAATGACAGTCCCTGGGCTCGAAAACAGTCCAAACAGCAACCTTTCATCAAATCTGGACTTCCGTTTCACTCCTGATCCTGCCCCAGATTCCATTTCCGTTGAACCTCTGGATCCAAAACCTTCCGAGTTAATCACAGAGTGTTTGTGCGGAACGGACATTCAAACCCGTGAGGACAGACTAGCTGATCAGAGGCAGTCTTCCACTGAAAATACTACTTTGCAACTGAAACAAAGTGAATCTCCCGATAGCCTGAACTCGCTCGTTTCACTTAGTGATAAATGTCAGTCAAATACCAAAGAATCTGAAACCAATGAGGATGAGGAGAACAAATTGGATAAGCCAAGTGGCAGCAGCGAAAAATCCTCACCACGACAAGAGACCCCTCCGCCCCAATCACCTTCCTCTTCGCACAGTGTCACCCCGCTAGTTTCATGCCTGCCGCCTCCTGTACTCAGTCTCTCACCTCCCTGCCTCACCCCTTCACTCCCAAGCCTCAGCCCACCCCCATGCTTGACACCCCCCTCTCACTGCCTCTCGTCTTCGACGCTGCACACTGCCGGCTCCGCCACCAGTTACAGCTCTCCGTCCCTCGGCTTCAGCCCGACATCGTCCTGCATCAGCTCCCCTCCTTATCTCACCCCTCCTATGCTTAGCCTCAGCCCTCCCCCTGTCTGTCTAACTCCTCCTTCTCCGTGCCTCAGCCCTCCGCTCCTCTGCTTCACTCCTCCAGTGGAATCAGAGGATCCCGCATTTCGGATATCCTCAGATGCTGGGTCTCTGATTGACAACTCAGACAGTGAAGAACAGATTCTCGAGCCTTCTACCCTGCACCCAGTTCCTGTCTTGCAACTGGAGGATAAAAGAGAGCAGACTTATGGTTCTTTGTTGACTCAGGTTCCAGAGCCTGTCTCTTTTCCGATCACACTACCAAGTGCGACCTCACATGCGCTGCCCCAGTGTGCAGACCCAAGCGGAGCTGCCCCTCCAAACACAAATGATGCATTTAGCTCAGCGGCTGAGAGCAAAGAGGCCCCAAAAACAAATGCTGATGTGTCTGAGCAGATGGCAGCTCCTCAAGCAGCGGGCTGTGTCCCTGCGGTAGAGGTCCTGGCCGAGAGCATGTATGGTGACTTTGAGGCCGCCATGGATCACCTGCGCTACCGCTTAATCGCTACAAGGAATCCTGAAGAGATTCGAGGTGGCGGCTTGTTGAAATACAGCAACCTACTGGTCAGGGACTATCGACCGGCCAGTGAAACTCAAATAAAGACACTGGAACGTTACATGTGCTCACGCTTTTTCATTGATTTCCCCGACGTGCAAGAGCAGCAGAGGAAGATCCTGTCCTACTTGAAGAATCACTTCATTGGAGAGGAGAGAAGCAAGTATCAGTACCTAATGACACTACGCCGCGTGGTGGACGACAGCACGGTGTGTCTGATGGGCCACGAGAGGCGCCAGACTCTCAACATGATCACGGTACTGGCACTGAAAGTTCTCGGGGAGCAGAACATTATCCCCAACACAGATCATGTCACATGCTTCTATCAGCCTGCTCCATACCTTGCTGAGCACAACAGCCCCTACCTGACGGAACCCAGTTACTGCAGCTACTACATCCCCCAAGGGGCATCAACTCTCCTTTACCAACCATACCCTTTGCACATGCACACACAAACGGGACTGGTTTAACTGTGAAAAAAATGTGCCTGAATAGGTACACAATACTGTGTACCTATTCAGGCACATTTGGAATGGCAAAACACGCAGCAAAGGAAAAAAACCCTACCTGTTATCAGCTAAGAGCTGGAGAATGGAAATAGCTTTGGCCTCTCACAGACTTTCCAGTGAGTACCTCGGGGCTGTAATTCCATTGGTCCTCTAAAGCAAGGGTCCCCAACCTTTTTTTCCCCACGGACCGGTTTATTTCAGACAATATTTCCAGGGACCGGCATTCAAGATGTGGCGGATTAATACAACAAAGTAATACAGTATGAGCTGCATGAAAACTGTGGTGTTTTCAAAATATAATAGTAAACACAAGGAGCGTCTAATCTGGCCGCAACACCGATCGCTCTGGTAATGTTTAATGCCTTCAAAATACGATACAACGCAAATTCAAAGTGCATGAAAATGATGATTCACCACGGCCCCGAGCTTGATTTTCTGCAACTAGATGGTCCCATCTCGGGGTAAAAGGGGGCAATGACACCTCAGGCGTGTGGTTTATGTCCAGTATAGTTCGTAATTTTGTTTTAGTCGCTGTTGCTGCAGAAACGCCCCACCTCACACAGGTAGGATGTCGGAAATAGCAATAGTGCTATTGTGGCGATCTCAGAGTATTCAGCCATAACTTTAATCCAGTTGTCTCTACTTTTAAAGCTGCCGTCATTTGCGATCTCCAGCAGTTCTTTAACTCATTTTGCGACCTCCAACGTTTTGTTTTTAGCGTAATCGGTCACGTGACAGAGAAGCGTGGTTTGACGTGAGTGGTTTGACGTGACACAGACGGATGTAACGGAGAATCTGGTAATTTTTCAAAATAAAACATCTTTCGTTTTCCGAAATAAATGAAACGGATTTAAGGCAAAATTTTTCTGAGGGGCCAAATGCCCTGCGGACCAGTACCGGTCCGCGGACCGGCGGTTGGGGACCCCTGCTTTAAAGTTAAAACAAGATTATTAGTCATGACTTTGGGTGAGGGAGGAGGGGATATATTTGGTATAATTCCTAAAAATACTGTGCGCCCTTGAGTGATAACCGTTTGGGATACCTGGGACCAAAGATGAGTTTCTGACCTTCTCAGACATGCAAACGTACTTCCAGATTCTATTATTCCGACATGTCCTTTTCCTGTTCCTACTGTGTTGTTCTGATTGGGTTTGTTTAGAATTTGGACCTTGCCTGTGATATATACAGTATTGTGCATGGACTACATCGGACTGTTCTCTCACTGCCAAATGCTGTGTGACTATGTTCCCAAGACGGTTTAATGTAAATGTTGTTTTCATGTACTGAAGAGTTAATTTTGAAGACGTGTACAATGATGGGTTTTTCAATTTGTGAAGTGATAGGTCCTTTCATGCATGCATACATATGAACACCACACTTATTGTAAAATTGATGGGAAACCGGATAATGCATGAGCAACTCGACATCCCATACATATATGACACAATGCAAAGGCGTTTAAGTCAATTGAAATTTCTCTATTTTTGCAAGACTTTCCAAGATTACACTCAACGGTCATCCTGCTGTTTGTTCACAATGCCTTTGTAACAGACTTTACAGCATACAAGTTAGGTTGTGTGTGAATTAACAATCCGCCATTTTCAGGTAAACTGTGAGAAAATGTGCCGGATTCCTTTTCTTTTTTTCCTTTTTGTGGAGTGCTTTGTGTAGACATGTGACGTACTTGACGATTTAGTTTACATGACACAGGTGGTCAAATTATAACCATCTTTGGGCCATATCCAAGAATGGATGAGGTAGAAGCAATTGCCTTCGAATGACTGACTCGTCTCACAATGAATCAGCATTCACCATCTACATCAACGGTGTCAAACTCATTTCACATTGTGGGCCACATACGGACTCGGTAGAGGTCAAGTGGGCCGAACCATTAACATTATACCATACTGTGGCTATGAATCACCAAAATATCATCTCTTTCCTTTGTTTTGGTCTCAAAAAGCATTGATTGGCGCTTTCATATCATTTGCTGCGTTGGATCTCGGTGACAGACCGAGACTGCTGTTTTGTTCCCAGATCAAAACAATGATGTCTTCAACTGTGATCAAAACAGTGTGCCCCCTAGTTTACAATCCACAAACTGTATTTTATTTAAAATATTCATTCTGTGTCTTTAATGCATTTCTTTCACTTTTAAATGATCCCGCGGGCCGGATCGAACCTCCTTGGGGGCCGGTTCCGGCCCGCGGGCCGTATGTTTGATACTGGTGATCCACATGAAGTACTGTAATTCCATAAAAATTTCAAAGCAGTTTGGATCTAATTTAAAGTGACAGGAACCATGACCAAAGATGGTTGGGCAGGGAAATCAAGTGCCTAATTGAAAGAAATAAGAGTCTTTATCTTACCGCAGCACTGGGGGTGTTAACGGGGTGGGTCTGGACCTGGGTTGTACTTTTTGTGTTTCAATGTTGACCCCGTCACTCCTGCCTGTTTTGAAGTCTTCTTTAATGTACTTGTTTGTTGTAGTTTATTCATGTACCTTTTAATAAATAAAGGGGAACTTTAAAAAAATAACAGTCAAATCTGGTGAGAAATTATTTTATATGTAGCTCAGCCAAATTGAAAAAAGTCACTTTTCTATTCTTGTACTTTTGACACTGACCCTTTTTTCCATAACAAGGCATTGCGTAACTCATTGTTAGCCATGATTTGATGCTACAATGTTCCATTTCACCACAACAGTCACATCAAGATGGTGCAATGGAGAACAAACTAAAAGTGGGAAACTGTGCCTGTTTGAGGCCTTTAAAAAATACATCATAAATCAACTGTTCCTCAGAATTGATGGGATCTGCTCACTCACATTAATGCAATAGAGCCGAGTCAACAATGTGTATATGCTAGGAAGAGGCAATGGTTTCAGATCAGGATGTGCTCTTTTACAGCTTGTACTCAAAGAGACTTAACAGTGTGATGGAACAAGTCAACTCCCTCCCAGTGGAATGGCTCCCTTCGATGTCACGCCACTTATTACATTGTGGACACATGGCGAGAATGCCTTCGGGGTCCTCGAGTGTGATCGCAGGTTTCACACGCCAACTATTTACTCCCAACGTAGGCTTGCACAAGGCTGTGTGGCTTTCTGGGAGAGAGGAAACGTGTGTGATCTTTGAGGCTCTATACCAACATCTCACAGACCCCTGAGCCGCTCTTGTCCACTCGGGGTTTCCATAGAGACAGGGACAGACAGCCTGTTGGGTGTAGGAGAGCATGACGTAGGACAGGGAGGGCGGTGGCTGATGCGGATGTTTAAAGAAACAAAAGAAAAAGGCTGGTGAAATAAATAGTTCAAGATAGTGGACGGGTGGCCACAAGAGAAAATAGAGTTGAGGAGGGAACAATAAAACAAGGAAAGTGAGTGGGGAAGGGGAGATAAAGCAAGAGGTGGGCGTAACAGAGGAGTTGATGAGGCAAGCGTGGGAGGCTGTCAGGCCTTCAGTCACAAGGGAGTCACCGTGAAGTGGCTGCGGTGACGTCAGCATTGATGTCAGAGCAGTACACGCACACACACACAGACACACACACACACACACACAAACACACACACACAGACACACAGACACACAAATGCAGGTGCATCAATTTTCCTAATGGACAGTACTATTGTTTGCAATAAACAGACATTTTCTAAAATTACAGAGACACCTCATCCGCACATCTCCATAACTCATTATGGCTTGGTGGCAGGGTGTGTTACTCAGACGTCAAAGTCCCTTTACATCTCAGACTTCAATTTGGCATCGTAGGGTGTGAACATGCAAGTTTGACAGTATAAATGGTTATCTCCATCCATTAAAAGTACAAGTACTTATTTCATCTGCTTGCCCTCTATAGTTTCATGTTAGTGCAATATTTTTAAATTTCATTCTAAAATTAACTTGCCATTCACAATCACCTCAAATTTTTTGAGGCGATGGATTATGGTCATAGAGCCCAATAAAGGGTTGATTTTCTTTTGAGGGCACAATTCATATTTAATATTCACCATTTATGTATACAACATTTTTTGGTTATTTACAAAAATGACTACAGCCTCACCCTGCTTAACCTGTGCCACTCACACCCTCTACATTTTGCCTCCCACTCCACTCCCCCACTGTGTGCCTCCCACACATTATTCTCCTGGACTGCGATGATTCAGGGCTCAGTCAGCATGAATAGAAGAAGGTAAAAATATTGAATAACAGCAAGGGGAAGCATTCTTCTGATTGAGATGGAGAAATTGGTCAGGCAAGTGTTCGCAGAATAATTTGTTTTCACACAAGCCATATCACACATCCAGGAGATACGCATACACTGAAAAAAAGTGGTGTGTTGACTTCGCTCAATTTTATTTCATCAACTTGTTGCATGAAATCAAATCACTAAATCTATACATGTCTAAATACTGTATGTTTACTTTAAAAATGTATCTGTTGTGGGTGCAGCCACTTGACACAATCAAATGAAACTAATTCCACATATCATTTGTTCAGTGTAGGCCAAGGTACATTCCTCGTACAGAAATTTACATTCATTCATTCATTCATCTTCCGAACTGCTGTATCCTCACAAGGGTCGCAGGGGGTGCTGGAGCCCATCCCAGCTGTCTTCGGGCAGTAGGCAGGGGACAACGCGAATCAGTTGCCAGCCAATCGCAGGGCACAGAAAGACGAACAACCATGGACACCGACACTCACACCCAGGGACAATTTAGAGTGTTCAATTAGCCTGCCATGCATGTTTTTGGAATGTGGGAGCAAACCGGAGTAGCCGGAGAAAACCCACACATGCGAACTCCAACTAGGGAGGCCAGAGCTGGAATTGAAACCGGTACCACTGCAGTGTGAAGTCGACATGCTAACCACTCAACTACCGGGCCGCCAGAAATTGACATAATACTGAAAATTCATCTCACAAACTGCCAAGAGAACGTAAAGTATTGAGTATCGCAACACAGCTCCTTAGAAATGAATGAATGACATCTTCAAGGTAAACTTGTTTTAGACGATGTCTATGCCCCAATGCAGTCCAGAGCACCTTGCAATGTACCAGTGTCTTCTTACAGTTCATGTACTAATTCTTATTCTTCATTCATTTTCTTATTCAGGTTACATAAAAGTACATATCCGAATTGGCTTTGGGTGTGAGATCCACCTGGAGACCTCTCCTGAGTCCCCACATATTCTGGTATTATACCCGCTTCCGTGAAAATGCAAATACCGTATGCCTAATTTGTAGATAATCTTTGTTCAACTCTGTTATTAAAGTTTTGAACACTGACTTAAAATGATGTCCTGGCTCTCTCAGCATTATGAGAAATTTAAACAACTGGCTCAACTTTAGTTCATTTGTGATATGAACTTCACCCTTGAGAATCAAAGCAATGAAAGGGAAATGGTGATTCTTTGGGGGAACCTATTGCACAGTGTTTGAAATACATGTTGGACCACCAACAAATGTTAATGCCACAGGTGACCTGATTTTTTTTATTCATGAACTCTTGTTTGTGTGTTTCTGTAATGGTTACTACATTATTTCAATGCCAGCATACAACCGGTCTGTCTTCCATGAATGAATTACTGTATACTGAAATGATGAGCAAATAATCATCCTCTCACATTCAACTGCTGCTCACCAAAGAACTACCGATACATAAACAAATTATAAACAAACTGATTGAGGTAAAACACAATTACAGCAACGCATAAGTAGCCAGACATTGAAATGTTCAATGGCAACACTGAATACACACACACACACACACACACACACACACACGTACACACATAGTCTCATGTACATGTACATGTTTGATTTATGACATTGTTATTGCACTGTGTTGTCTTTGAATCCTAATATAGAGTTTTCAAACTTCGTAAGAGAATTCCTCCGTTTGTGTCTCCTTCAGTCTATGCAGATCATATGACAGAAGCTTGCTAAGTGGAACGTTACAGAACTCTCCTGTGGGTGTGGGTGTCCAAAACACAGGTGATGTCAGCGACGTTTTAACAACAACAAAAGGAAAAACACGACACAAATGGTGGGGGCATTGTGGCAGCTGGTTGAGGTTTCTCCCAGGAGTATACACTATATTTTAATATAAAAGTTACACACTGACAAGTGCTGGTACATGTAAACAACAACCGGCAGACAACAGTAAAAAACAAAAAACAAACCCAACAAACTGTATGTAAGTATATTACATTATTGTTTGTTGCTCCTCAACCTGCCTGAGCAGACTTATTTTTTTCCTGCACTGACAGATATACAAAGCTATATAATATTAATATTATTCAATATGTTAGCCATAACTTTCTAAATTAGTGCTGGGTCAGGGCCTGTCACTGACAAACCTGTCAGTTTGGGCCTCTGAAATGTCAATCCTCACTTACTGTCAGTTATATTTACATGGATATAGCCAGGAATTTTTCATTGGGTTTGGCCAGGCTGACACAACATCGGCATGTCATGCAATTTGGTGACAAAAGGTAGACTAGAATTGAGACTGGCAAACAGAACAGCAGGTCGAAGCGTTGGCCCAGGTAGTGCAATGGGATTTGGATGCATTTGATTGAGGACAGACAGATTCGGCGCTTACTGCATGTGTGTGATGGATTTCACCATATTGCATTCATAAATATACTGACTCCGTGGACAATACATCTGAATCAATGAAGAAATCAATTCGGTGAAGAAATAACAATCATTATCATCTTAAAATATTTTAATAGCACCCCGCTAACAGTGTGTCACAACTAAGGAGAAACAGGGTTGCTATTGGTTGCCTTGATCATGGGAGCAAGGCGGTCTCCAATTGACCACGTCACATGCATTGCACACTACATCATCTGCAAGGGGAGATCTTGCGGTTTACCAGTATAAATGCAGTTTGTATGCATCAATCTCATGTACGGTCAATTTCTTCTTTTGCAATGTAGCACCGTGTGCGCTCACATTGCCCTGGTTTTAAAGGGAATGAGGGGAGCCACCTTGATTGACCGGGAGTCAGCTGCATTCCACCCCACAATGGCACACGACAGTCAAAAAAATCCTACCTGTGCAAAATCAACTCTAACAGCCTTTCTACAACATGCAACACAACATATAAGATTCTGCATTTTAAAAAAAGGGTAAAACTGTTGTTTGTAATATTAACTATGTCCATATGACACTCAAAATTAAAAATGACCTCCTGTATAATGTATATATGTATATAATGTATAATATACATGTGATTTACACTTCTGTGAATGAGAGCTTGAGAGCATAAAACTGAAAACTGAAGCCGGTACATCAGTTTTCGTGTCGCACTGATGTTGTGTCTCTTTGGGATGATGTTCCAATAGTCCTGTGATGTGGAGCACTTCTGCTGTTTGGACTGAAGAGTCATTTAGCATTGGGACTCAATGACAAGGGGAGTTTCTGTTTGTGTGTGCGTGTTTATGCCTACTCTGATTGACGTCACAGCCTCCCACTCATTTCCATCTTGCCTGCATACGCAGAGAATAGACTCCCATTTGCATCCAGCTTTTCTTTTTTTCTTTTTTTTTTTGCTCCCACCCTTAATGCTCACCTCCTGTTCGTTTCTATCATCCCTTCCTCCTCTTGCCTTCCTATATTCACTTACACATTTGCATCAATTGGAATTGCTTTGGTGGATAAACAAGACAGTTTACCTAAGCATAAACAATTAGATCACATCCTCTTCGAAAAGCACATTTAAAACAAATGTCCGTTCATATCAAGCATCACTACCGTTGTGTATGTTGGGAGGGCACTTTGACTCCAGCACGTGAAGGCTCCTTGTATGTGTGTGTGTGTGTGTGCGTGTGTGTGTGTGTGTGTGTGTGTGCTAAATTGTGACGTTTTTTTTCCACAGGATTTGTTCATCCACACTCACTCGTTGGTATCCCTGGTGATGACAGGCCATCATTTAAATCGCTTCCTCATGAAAGGTCATCCTCATGTTTTACGCAGAAGAAGGTGTGTGCAAACTCACTCACCCACTCTCACCCTCCCCTCCTCCTGTGTGCAAAACCATGACCATAATGAAGTGCACAATGGGGGTGGGGAGGACAGAGGCTGGGAATGCGTGGGATGACAGAGTTGGACATTTACGTGTTTGAAAAAAGAATACGAAGGCTATTTTAGTCACCATTGCAAGAGTTAGATGGGACATGGGTGTATATGCAAGGCTTGGTGAGCAAATATCCCATGTGATTCTCCTGTATTTGGCAAACGAGGTCCGACTGTCAAGATTCGGTTTAGGGACCAACAGGTGGCACTGTAGGGCTCCCCCGGCAGCTGCACACCTGTTGGTCATTTGGTAATTAGTTTTATAAAAGGACTCCTGCCCAAACACTCGGTGTTGGGTCATTGTTGCTTCTCGCTACTGTCAACTGGGTTGCTGTTGTTTGCTCTTGTTTTCTGTCATGTTCAGTGCATTATGTTTTAGAGTTAGTCATGGTTTTTGTTTGATACTTTGTGTGTTTTGGATTTAGTTTTCTTTGTTTTAAATACAATTCTTCAAATACACCACACTTCTCCCTTCTGCCTGCTTTTTGGGGTCCACCACCACCACCTTGCTACATGACACCGACAAACCTAAGCAGGTGGAATAGGGTAGTGTGTGCGTGGTCTTTTCGTAAATCTATTAACAAGTCAGAGTAAATGGACTGATTGATGCACGTGTTGGAACTGTGAAATATCTCAAAGGTTTCACAGATGAAGCAAAGCATGCAGGTGCTAACAAAAACAGTGTTAGCACTCCACCTCTGTTTGATCAATTCACATTTTTCTCCCCTGAGATGAAAGATAATGGAGAATACACGACACGGACACCCTGTGCATGAGTAGCTCTCACTCGAACTGTCTGAGTTAATATGAGGTTAATGGAAAAGTATACAGTATCATCAAATAGATATTGCTATAAGACGGTGTAACACCTACAGCAGGTATTTACCAGTATGCAGTATATCATAAAACTGTGTCAGTAATTCTTAAACATGCTCCTGGGTACAAAAGGTACCCATCCATTTCTTTCATACTGCATGTTGTCAGGAGAGTCACGGGAGAGCTGGAGCCTGTCCTGGCTGCCTTTGGTAGAGAGGCTGAGCAAACCAAGGACTGGTCACCATGCTAATCACAGGGCATATATAGTAAAGACAAACAACCATTCACACTTAGATTAACATTCATTCATTCATTCATCTTCCTAACCGCTTGATCCTCACTAGGGTCGCGGGGGGTGCTGGAGCCTATCCCAGCTGTCTCCGGGCAGTAGGCGGGGGACACCCTGAATCGGTTGCCAGCCAATCGCAGGGCACACAGAGACGAACAACCATTCGCACACACACTCACACCTAGGGACAATTTAGAGTGTTCAATCAGCCTGCCATGCATATTTTTGGAATGTGGGAGGAAACCGGAGCACCCGGAGAAAACCCACGCAGGCCCGGGGAGAACATGCAAACTCCACACAGGGAGGCCGGAGCTGGAATCGAACCCGGTACCTCTGCACTGTGAAGCCGATGTGCTAACCACTGGACTACCGGGCCGCCTTAGATTAACACCTTTTGCAATATTACAAGAAACCGAACCACCACTGGAAAACACATGTGAGCACGGGGAAGTATGCAAACTCCTTAAAGGCCAAACTCTAATTGCCCCACGGGGTAAATAAAGTTTTCTGAATCAGAATCTGAAAGGTAGGTTGTGGATGTGTTGGAGGCTATTCCGTCTGATTTCAGGCAGATCAGTCAGAGTTCAGGCAAACACTCAGCTACAAACCTCTCAAGTGATAGTTGAAGATCGTGGCTTGATGAAACCAACAGAACCACATCATCTGCAAAAAGTGAAACACTTTTCTGAGAACAGCATGCTGGACTCATTCAATGCCTCGGCTGCACTTTGTAATCCTGCCCTTTACTCTGTAGTTATAAAATTTATGAACAGAATCGGTGGGAAAGGGCAACCTTGGTGGAGTCCAACCATCACTGAAAAGAAAATCCATTTATCGTCAGCGATGTGATATAAGTTGTACAGGGGAGCCGGTACCTCATGGAATATACCCTCCTCTCTGCGATCTTAAAAATGCCACCCCCCACCCTGGTCTACAAGTCCAGAAACACTCTTATTGATGTCCATGCAATGTTGCAGCGACATGTCAACCAGAACAACCCCACAAAATCCAGAGCCAATAGGAACTCCGGGCAAATCTCAAAGTCTCAAAAATCCACCACCACGATAAGGTAATCGCTCTGGGAGGAGTCTGATCAATATAAAAGCAATTTGAAGAAAAAAAAAACCCCAACAACAATTTTTTGAAGCCCGTATTCGGCTTGTTTGTTGAGTGAGGCAAAGATGCCATCTAGTGGCAGATAGTTGGAAATAACACCCCGCCTCCCCCGCCCCGTCCTCGAGAGACATGTGGACAAAATGGAGTCCGTGGCTCGGCCATGTCTGGCTGGCTCAGAGAAGCTGAATCTGCTTCACAAAATAGACGACAAGCTGGAAGATAAAACGATTATTACATGCCTGTCAACTTTTCAGAGCGCCAACCTGTATAAACTACCAAAAAAAATCCTTATAAAGAGCAAAAAAATCCTTATAACATACCAATGCATTTTATATGTCATAATAACGGCACAGAAAAAAAAAACACGAAATGTTCAATGATATTTATTGTAGATCTCCATAATACAATGTCTAATCATCATTCTACTTAGTGGCAGTACTGTGCTCAGAGTTGTATTCCGGAAATGAAAGCATTCGAGTAGACAAGCACCATTCTGGGCAAAAGCAAACGGAACTACCTGTTTGCGGGTGCAAAAAACGGAAATTTTCAGAATCCGTATGATTTGTGCGATACGGCCATATACGTAAGATTCACCACAAAATCCGTATGAACTATGGCTAAACCGTATGAGTTGAGAGGTATGTTATTACGCAGTTGGTGTGGATGAAGGCCGGGTTAGGGTTAGGGTTAGGGTTAGGGTTAGGGTTAGGGTTAGGGTTAGGCCGGGAATCGTGCTTGGATTTGCATCAAGTGCGACCTGCCACAGAGAGAGAGAGAGAGAGAGAGAGAGAGAGAGAGATTGCTACATCCAATTTTAAAATATTCTGTTTAGATGTGAGCATTATCAAATGTGCACCAAATAATTAAAACACTCTACTCTGAAAATGTTTGCGAACAACAAATACGCATGACAGACTACGGTTTTGGTTGAAAAGCAAAGCAACAAAACTCAAGACTGAACTTAGCTTTACAACATCATGCATCTTTCATGATTCTGCTTGCATGAAAATCTTCGTGGAGGCTGAGATAAATGTGGTGCCATATTGTATAGAAATAAAATAATCGTGAATATGGGTCATGGTACTCGCACAGGCATTCGTGCAGTTGGATGTGAACATGTAAAGGCCAGAGGGGAGTTAAGATTCAGTCATCCAGGGTGAGTATGTCAACACAAAGTTCATGAAAGGGTTCTACTAATGGAGATTCTGACATTGAGCTGTCAATGTCAGAATCAGGCCTTGATCAGGCCAAAATCATCGTTAATCAGGCATCATTATGGATGCCATTATTTGTGTGTGGTTGTTCATCTCTGTATGTGCCCTGTGACTGACTGGCAACCAGTTCTGGGGTTATTCCGCCTTTTGCCCTAAAACAACTTGGATTAGGCTCCAGCAACCTAAACAGGATAAGCAGGGTTGAAAGTGGATGGATGGATTATTTGTAAAATCATCTAAACATTTTCATTTGTTTACCTTAAAGAATGTCAGACACATTCAATTTTTTCATTTGCATAATTTTGTTTTCAATATGCAATCAAAAAACAGTCTCTAGACACAATGCTTCGAGGAAAATTCCCAGGACTGTTTTTATTAAGAGAATTTCAGAACATAAGAGAAGGACCAGACACCTGCGTTTGTAAGTGATTTCCAAATTCAAATTATAAAAAAATAAAAGAAAACGACCGTTTTAAAAGAAACAAGCTGACATGACAGTGTGGATGACGCAAGAGCTGTTTTTTCATCTTTCTCATAACGCAGGGTCGTCTCGGACACAGGTCGTAGGCATCAGTGTTCCAGGAATGTTTTACATGTTCGTCTTCCTCTTCCTTATGGGCAATGCGCTTAATTATTTTTAAAAACACATTTTCAATGGAAGGGTGGTGGTGGGGTACGGGGATCATGAGACACAAGTAAAAGGGAAGTCACTGCATATTAAGAGATCTAAAAGAAACAGCCACAACAACATGGCCGAACCGTTAATAAAACATGGATAGGAAGCTGAACTTCGGGAGGAGGGGAGAGGGGGGTCTACTCTGCAGAGAAGGTGGAGGGAGGAAAAACACAGGAATACACAAGTCACGATAGAGCCAATCAGGCAGGGGACACTTTCTACACCAAACGAGGCTTTAACAATCACAAAATGCCATTTAAAAAAGATTGTAGTGTGTTGTTTGTCTTGCTTGCAGACACTTGATATGACCACTGCAAATCTGCAAGGTGCTCCATGATCAGCTTCGCTTTTTGTGCTAAAAATCTGTACGGATACTTATAAAATCATTGATAAAAATATTCCTCTGTTAACAATACGCCTTGGAGGGAAACCATGTGAGAGACTTGAGAGGGGAGATTCAAGGGGAAGGGCTGTAGAGGGGGAACGCTGGGGCAGTGGTGCTACTCTGTCTTGGCCTCCTCCTTGGCCTCCTCTGGGGCTTCTTCCACCTGTGGTACAGAAGACATGAAGTAAAGTCACCACCATCATTTTGACTTTCCAAGTTTACAGCCCAAATATCAGCTCACCTCATTGGTCTTGGCCTCTCCGTTCTCAGAGTGGTTTTCTTCATTGGCCTCTGCCTCGGCGTTCTCCTTTGTCTTCTTGGTCTTCTTGTCTTCCTTCTTATCGTTCACAACCTTCTCTTTCTGGAAAAGGTAACAAAATTAAGCACTTTGCTGGAATCACGTTCAAATGCCAGATGGCTGTGTGCACGGCTGGCCTCTCGTACCTTTGCTGGCTTCTTAACCTTTGGTTCCACCTTAGATGTGGCCGGCTTCTGCAAGCAGGGATGAGATTAAAAATGGCTCAAATAAGTTTTCTTTGTTACTTTTCAAGACTTTCTTTCCATAGGCACTCTGAATCCCGGGATACATTTTAAAAGCAATTGTTACATCAGTTGCTCATTCAATTATCACACTGGATCATTAAGTGGTGGCTTTAGAATTGGTTGCAATATGAAAAAGTAAACTATTACAATACTGGATAACTTTAAGTAAAGTCGCCTTATTTAACTGCTTTTGGGATAGGGCTCCCAACATTTGTTACCCTTGAGTTTGTAAAACATATATTGTTATCCCTTTGGTCACAATTTCAAAATTTACCAAAATCTAAAAAGAGCAAGAGTATCACATTGGGTTTTTTCTAGGTGTCGGACCTATCTCTGAATGTAAAAGGCGATCATGTTTGATTTAAATTATTTTTATTTTAAAAAGGGGAAAGCTTTGTTCTTACAAGCGTATGAATGTCGTTTAAGTACAATGTTGTACCTTTTGAACTCTTTTCAACTTTTTAAGCTTAAAGTAAGTTACTACTTAAACTCCTGGGTTAAAAATAAAGTTATAACTCACACTGGATTGTTTTAAGCCAAACTGGGTTATTTTAAACCCAGCAATTTCAAGGCTGATCATTTAGAATGCAATCGTATTTGTGAAAAAAACAAAACCTCAAATTAATGGAAAAAAAGGTTTATCTGGAGAACTGTGTGATACTCAAATGACTATATGCCTGTATATATTGAAGTGCTGTTGATCTCATGTTAATTAGCCATATTATTTAATTCAAACATGTTATTTATATTTGTGTTTTCTTACCTCTAATAACCGGGCTGATCTCCTCTTGGGCTGAAACAGAACACATTATTTTAATCATTTTGCTTTGTAATACCGAGACAATGTGCAGGTAACAACTATAAAATTACATTTAAAGAGTATTTCTTTGGATAAATTGCTGTGTAAAGTGTTGTTTTACATTGTCAACGCTTACCTCCTCCTTGTCTTCTGTTATTTCTCTCTGCAACCCCAAAAAATAACAGTCAAACACGGAAACAGAAAAATGACATTATTAAATCCTGAATTTGTGTTTATAAGTCAATTTAAGTGTCACCGAGCGACTTGTGCACTTCATATGATTGACAATAGAGGTGTTGAAAAAACTTTTTCAAATCACCCCAAAACATGAAAGTGTGACAAATACAGCTGCTTTAAACATTTTAGGGCTACGAAATGTCATGGCAACGCATAGGTGGCGAGAGGGGCTCAGAGAAATCGAGCATGTGAGCCTCTGGGGACAGATTTGGAGGTCCTGGACCACGCTTGTCCCTTTCACTCCCCGAGTTTGCCTCCCATTCAATGCATGCAGCTCAGATTTGAAAGCTGGCGCGGGAGTCTCAGTGAGGGAGGGGGGAGGAACCTCGCTCACTCTCATGGGCGCCACCCTCAGGCATAGCGGCGCCACCGCAGCCATTTGGGACTACGAACAAAGAGAGAAAATATATCATTTTATCCAAACGCGATGGCCAATGTTGGATTTTGCGGCCAAAACGCAAAGTAAAGTCACCGTAGTATTTTATGGCGCTACTTTGGAGCGGTTTGGCGAGCAAACGACGATAAGCGAGCCGTTTGTTCTTGGCTGACTCGCCGACGAAGGTGGACAAGCGCTGCAAAGCATGGCTGCTGCTGCTTGTGCTTTAACTGCATAGAGCCACAGACTTGGGAGCTGCATAACGGACAGCGGCGGCTTGCACCGTTCGATAGCCATATTCGCGCGGGAAAATGTTCATTCCAACACGAAAAAATTCAAATTATTTTTTGAAAAAAGAGGTTATTTACAGAGGACATCCGAACACCGTACATTGCGTTATAATTCAGTAATGGCTCAGAGGAATGTCTTCATAAGCGTTTGCATTGCAGTCGTGCTCTCTCCAGCCGTCTAATTATTTTATATATCTTTTTTGACTTACTCACCTTTCTCCTAGGCATGTTGATCTCTTGGAGGTTTGAACGCAAGCACAACTAAAAACAGTTGTTCTCAGTGCATGTGAAGACGAGTGTCTCTCCTATGGTCGCCAGTGTAGTAAACACACAGAAACAGAGAGGCGAGTGGTTGAATGGGGGGAGGGGTGCGGCTAAGCGGCGGATTGACGGTGGCGTCATCCAATCGCTTGGCGCCATTCAAGGCTGCGGAACACTTGGAAATTTGGAGCCGGTGATGGTTAGCGGGTCTGCACGAATGGCTTCTTCTTACAGGGGGAGATGGGAGGACGCCTATGAGAATGAAAGGATTCGAGGACATGTTGGCTACATGTGTAGGGATTGTACACGGGGAGAGGTCTCACGGAAAACGCGTCGCATTCGAGACCCCACGGGTGGAAACACGCAGCGCAAAGGCTGTGCCTTTCCCCTGATTTTTTTAGATAAAACAAATTCGAGCAACATCGGCCAACAAAGGGCGACTTTGTCGTGAACCCTATTCTCGTTGAGTCCAATATGGCGCCCAATCCTCTCCTCCCTGAGACATTTTTGTTTGTTTGTTTGTTTCGGTTTTCCTAAATTCGTTTGACTGGAAAGGAGTGCGTCGCCTGCACCAGACGCCTGCAGGGGGCCCACTGAGCCCGTCTCTTGAACATGGATGCCCTCGCCTCCCACTGCTGCCTGCTGCACACAAAAAAATCATTCGCGGCGTGTACCATGCATTGCAACTCATCCATTCGCCATTTTCCGTGGCTGTTATTGTTGTTGCTCGGACACATACAAGTGTCGCGTGCATGTGTTGTAGCGCGAAGAGAACAATAAGGTGGCGCCGACATAAATTGTCCAGCCAGACACCCGAAGCATAGTCTCGCCACCTTTTATTTGCCTTTCTGCGGTTACGTGTCTCCCTGCGACTCGAGCTCGTGCACTTCTCATTGCCCAGAATCTCTCGAGAGCAACTGAAAGGGGCGGGGAGGCCAAGAGAGGCGGTGGAGCAATGCAAAGCTCCATCCACATCCAGTGCAGAAGAGTAAGAGTGTTTGTGCACACAGTCAGTCTGCAACGGTGGATCAAATCTGAGAATTAAGTCGTCCCCCCCAACACCGGCAACAATACCCAAAAGAGCCAGTGCAGCAAACGAACTGCATCCGGGATTGACCATGGTGATCAAAGTGTACATCGCGTCCTCCTCTGGCTCCACTTCGGTAAGTGATGAGAGAATGTTACTTCTTTATTGTGTGGGTATTTGCAGCATCCCTGCCCTCAAAACGCCAGTCGGAGGGCAGCTGAACTTTGAGTGAACTCAGAATATATATCTGTATAGAAACGTCTGACTCCTGCGACGCGGGCCGTCCTCTTGTATTGGATATTTTAGCTGTGTTACAAAAGAGTTGTCGTAGGAGTCCGACTTACAACACACAACTGTGGTGCTATTGGTTATTGTGTTTACTGAGTGATGGCTGCTTAAACCAGGCTTGAACACAGGAAATGCTCGGGTTGCCAAACATTTGCTGCACATTCTCTGCTTGGAATGGTTTAAATTTGCTGTAGGGGTGTTTAGTTTCAGTCGTGCCAATTTCATCTCGAGTGGAAAGGAATGACGGTGATGCAATTCTCCAGAAGTAGAAGTGCAGCTGCAGAATGCAGTTTAAGACATTTTGGATGTCTGGTTTCAGAGTGAAACATATTTTTTTGCATTAAGCAATCTTGGGTCGAGCCTCTGAATAAAACTAGCACACGCCCACATGGGCAATTTAAAATAAGAGCTGTATCAAACCCTGCATTTCCCAAATGCTTATGTTTGATTAACACTACCACAGAGGTCTTACGTAGACTATATGTGTTGTAATTGCAGTCATAGAAGTGCTCTGCATCATACTGAGACATGTTGCAATTGTTTTGGCTAGCTAATTTAGGAACACCACAGGCTAACATATGAGAATTAACTACCTGTCACTGTGATGCCTTGCACTTTATTGCCATCAGAAACTTCAAGCAGAACAATCGCAATGTTGTTCAATTAGTAGTACCTTTCAGACAGTGTCATAAAACAGGACATTCCTGTATTATCTTTATAAAAGGATCAAATACGATGATTAGGTGTACCTAATGTGACCAGCGAGTGCATGCTTTAGCTTTTGTCTTCGCACCTGTCAGTGTCATTCAATGTTCTAATCTTTTCAGTTTACCGCACTAACATGCCCTTGTCATGATGCTTACATCACCTCAAGATGATGTACTTTCACTCAGCACTCAATTCAGTTACACAGACCCTCTTTTCAGCTGGCAGCGCTGAAATGGCTTTATTGCACTTCCAGTAAATGATTCGTAAAGACTCTGCGGTGGTTTAAAAGAACAGAACCAGTCAACAACTCAGAGACACAGGCTAAATCAGCCTTGATTCTGATCTCCTTTAGGAATCTGGAGCAACCTCGCCCGATAAATGTGTCATTACAAGCTTGGTCTGGTATATCAGTTCACATTACAGCCTCATAGTCTTTTCCTAGTCATTACTGAATATTTGATGGGAAATCAGCCCTGTTTAGAGGATACAATAAAAGAAAAATATTTGAAACAGCCAAATGGCAAGCACCAACTTTCTGTCGTCGCCAAGTCCCAGCTTCATGCAATAAAAACTTTATTTTGTCATGTAGCACGGTTGACGTTTGCTCATCGAGAAAACAGCTTAACCACAAGGACCTCTCTGTTTTTAGTGTGAGCTAAAGAGATAGTTCACATTATTTATCTGCAGAAATCTGAGGAAGGACATTTTCCAAGACCACAAAATTATAGTTTGTCTACTTGTGTTTAATGGTCACCTGTAAAGTTCTACTTATGGCCACTTCATTAGACACGACATGCACAATCTAATACGGTCTAATTATAAAGCTTTAACAGTCTCTTTTTTACAAAGATGTTAATGCTAACACTGTCAGAGAAGCACTGAGCCAAAAGTACACTCTAATACTTTTGTTCAAGTGATTCTGTTTTAGTTTTTTTCAAGTGGCACAACTTGGATATGCATCATGGCAGAGTAAAAACAAGATAGGAAAACAAGAATGTCTTCCTATTGGAATTGGACATTTTCTAAGAAGATATGCGAGTCCAGCGTAAATCCACCTGGTCAATGCAAATTTAATGTCATTTAAAATCACCAATCAGTGGAAAATCCACACCAGTGTCTGCCGAAACAACACAAATACGGTAACGCGTTAAAAACAAAATCACACACACACACAAAACACTTGTGTTATCATTACATAAACACATTACAGTGAATCTCTGATATTTGGCAAGGTCAGGTAAGACAGCTTAATTTAGATCGCATTATATGGTATATTTCACATTTAAAAAACAGAGTAAAATAAGGTGACACTTTTTAGAAAAAAAAAGCACCAGCAGTGGTTATCTCGACCTTTCTCTGCATCATCTTAAGACATTTACCACCCTGCATTCTCTGGTGTCAACCTCACAAGGAGCCTTGCTGCCTGTCGAACCGATACTGCAATCATCCATCACACTGCTGTTTACTGCCAAGCCGTCTGACTCCCTGCTGCTAGTTAAGCTAACGCTAGTTCCTGTTCCACTAATATGGCTCAGAAGGACTTGGGCCTTTGGGCAGCATCTTAGGATGTTACACAAAGTTTCAAAAATATGAATTTCCCAGCAATTTGTCAGCCAAAAAAAGGTTGGGCAATGAATTTTCCAAAGAGGCCATACAGAAAACTACAATGGTTGCCGGGGAAAACAACAATATGCAATTGTTCCATTTATTTAATGTATTTGCATAAAAATTGTATTGGTTCAGTAAAATGTTACTTGGTAGGCTATATGTTTTTATAATCCGGAAATGAAAATGGTCATGAGCATTTATTTAAAAAATAAAACTATGAGCAGTTATTAAAATGACATGAACGGGATATCAATATTTAACATTCACAAAAAATTGTCTACATTGAGCATTATTTTCTCTCTATTTTTTAAGTGCCCTGACATTATGACAACCAACCACAAACTCATATAAGCCTTTCGTTGTAGTTGGACCTCCTAAATGAATGTACAGTAAGTCCAAGTCGACGTCTTCACTTCAACAGGCAATCAATAAGAATGTTGTCAACATGAGGACCACAGTTGGCGTTGCCGCTATTTCCTCTTTTTTTTTCCCTTCAAACAGTTGCAAGAGGGGTAAGAGAAGTCGCTAAGTATGTCCCAAAAAATTTGCAACACCCATGCTCATCATAATTACAGCACTGGAACCAAATAAAAGTGCAGCATGGTTTACTTTTTATGTGTCCCGCTTCAACCCTCGGGGATCCTCCAGGTTTGATGTGCCCGGAACACCTCACCAAGAGAGGCGCCCGAGCCACCTAGTCTGGCCACCCTCAGTGCAACAGAGGCTTGACTCGGAGTCCCTCCTGGATGACTTAGCTTCTCACCCACTGTCTAAGGGAGAGCGCGGGCATTCATGTGGACTAAATTCTTGCTGGGGGGGGGCAATAAGTATAACCACACCTGCTTGGCATCATACATGCTCCAGCTCCAGACTAGAAGACAGTCCAACCACTCTCAAAAAGACTAGTACCAGAGCCCAAGCTTTGTGTGGAGCAGAGCCTGACTATATGTAGTAGGTACTTTGCTGCCTTGCAAAGGAGCTCAGTCTCCTTCCCTACACATCCAGTGGCCTGACTTGAGAGTGACATTCCACGTACCTAGAGCCAGCTTCTGAGTCCCAGGCTTTGGCTACGACCCAACTCACAGTGCACCTGACCCCTGGAGCCCCTTCTTCAGGTGGTACGCCCATGGGAAAGGAGACCAACATCGCCTTTTTGGGCTGTGCCTGGCCAGGCCCAGAGGGGGTAGGCCCAGCCACCTGGCTCCCGTTATCGAGCCCCACCTACAGGCCTGGTTCCAGGGGGGCCCTTGTGGCACTCGTCCGGGCAAAAGAAAATATAATCCAACAATATTGCTTATCAAAAGGCAGTCTGTGAGCCGTCCTTTGTCTGGTCCCTCATGCCATGGGTGACCGTGCCAGGGGCATAAAACTCCAAACAACTTCGCTTGGAGGATCATTGAGACACAAATAATGGTGGGCTTGGTTTTTAAAAAAAGAAACTTGTTTTTTTATTTTTTTATTTGGTGGAGCAGCTCCAGTGCAGTATTGTGAAAATGGAGAAGTTAAAAAAAAAGTAAAAATATTTTTAAAATAATAATTGAAAAAACATTTCCATATGTGCAAATCTGTGATTGCTGAACCGTGAATATGCGGGCATTGACTGTGAATGTAAAATGCAGTTTTAAAAAGGTGATTTTTATTCACAGAGGGGGAAAAAATGTCAAAGCTACCTGGCCCTGTGTGAAAATTGAATTGCCCTCTCGTCCTACTTACTGGTTTAGCCTCCATCAGCAGCAACAATTCAAATCGAGATTTTCCTACAACAGGCAATAAGTCACATGCTTGTGTAGGTTGACTGTTACCTGTACATATGTATTGGTGAACGAATTTGATCATCCCTGATCCATGATAAAGGATGGTCTCCCCGTAAAGTGACATCATCTTCCCACCACAGTGAGTTTGAGTCAACAAGGAGTTGGAACAGTGTTGAAATCACTGAATTTCTCAAAAGACTGATGTGAGCCTTGTCCTTTTAAAGTTTTTTCATTGGATACGGTACACGACTCATGATGCATTATTGTTTGATTGAGATTTTAAATAATCTCCTGCCCCATATCTTTATTGCTTAGTGCCTTAGTACAAACTTGAGCCACACTTATTTTCCTTATTACCACAGAGATAAGGTTGTAACTGTGGATACGATACATATGCCATACATATCCGCAATGTTTGTATGGTTTTATACCAGTTTTCTACGCAGACTTTGTAGGTCAGACATTGTGTAATAGGTCAGCAGTGAGGGAGCCTAGCCAAAGCTATTCTTTTGAAAGTGCGTTGTAATGCTGAGCTCAGGCTTGTGTAGGAAGCTACCGTGGCTGTCACACCAGTAGCAAGTCTCGGTTTTCAGTACAAATCAGATTTCCTTTAATCACAGCAAAACTATAATCACTGTACTACACACAGACCCCTTTGCATACGCAAATCCAGTGGGTTGACTTGAGGGATTCCTGCCTTATGAAAACAAACATCGATATCTTTTTTGTTCCTCTAAGCCAGGGGTGTCCAAACTTTTTGCCAAGGGGGCCAGATTTTATGTGGTAAAATGTCGGGGGGCCGACCTTGGCTGACATTCTTTACATTGAACAACAATATTGTTCAACAAATTTTAGTAAGCCAGTCTGTTTCACATTTCCATTTTTATTTTAATTTCAACAATCTTAAGAATTTCTTTTGGTTCATTTGAAACAGGTATATCACGTGCAACTGCTTATTCACTTGACTTTTTCTTAAACAGAAGTCTCCTGAGTGCAAATTGATTGATTTGAAACATAAAATGGATCACCATACATATCCACAAATGCAAGGATCATTTGAAATATGACATATCAGTCAATATAAACACGGAGTGATGTCTTGTTAACTCGTGGGTGATGCCCTCTAGTGTCTAAATGCTATTACTCATTTAGTGAATGCTATTACTCATTTAGCCACTAGAGGGAAGCAGTACTCTAGGAAACATCACTCACCAGTCTACGAGACCTCAGTCAATGCAACACGTGTTCCATTGCGCCCAACCTGCGGGCCAGACGGCACTGATTTTATGACAGGGGCCGAGGGCCGGATAAAATTCGACCGCGGGCCGGATTTGGCCCGCGGGCCGGACTTTGGACACGCCTGCTCTAAGCATTTGAATTTGTCTGTGAAGAACGGTCGAAAGAAATTTAACCTTTCTGTCTTGTATTTGAGTTAAATATAAGTTGACCCTCAGCCTCATCTGTATTGTGGGCGATCGTTCTGAGCATGTGCTACAGTTACGGTAATCTAATCGATCCCTGCTGTTGCGTTTAGCTGCTGTTAATGACTGACCTTTTTTTAAGGATCGATCGGCCCTGAATCTAATTTCACTTCCTTAACAACACAACCATCACATGTCGGTGAAGATAACGCTGCTGTTAATGATGTCATTTGGAACTCAAAGAATCGTCTCTTGAGGCTTTAAACCAAAACATGGCCTGGAAAACTGTATACTAAATCTTGTATATTGTCATGTTGTTTTGAGTTGGATGTCAGATGTCAGAAAGAAAAAGTACAAGAACTTTACTGCTCTACGCAATTATATTGTATTTGTGTACAAACACGCTGTTCTGTTTTTGCTCACCATCTCCACCCCCAGCTCAGTGCATTAGTGAGTATTAAGTGAAAAGATTTTCTCAACATGAGGAGTTTAACTCATTCAATCCCAGCCATTTTCACTAGAGCAACCCCCTCAATCCCAGCGTTTTACTGGATTTTGACTGATCTTGCAATGCCCACAGAATATTTGGTTCTCATGCTATACAAACATGGAGCCTACCACAGTAAAGTTTGGAATATCTTCAGCAGAAAAAAGATTTTTTTCCATTCCTCAGCAATCGGCATTACAAAATGGTTTCATGAAAATGCCGATTCCTGGGCAAAAAACTGAGAAAAAGAGCGTTTTGTAAAAACATGCATTTCAAGCATATGAGGCACCACTGCCACCTACTGGTCGCTTTTTTACACGATTTACAATGCAAACGGCTTATTCTCTTTTGCAGATTGCATCAGACCCTCCTCCTCTCTATGACGCAAAAAAAAGACTTAGACGTATAAGTGCGTCCTTGGTAGGCGGGGCCTAATTTTAAAAAGACGTACAAGTACGTCTTGTGGAGTAGAAGGGTTAAAGGCAGCCTCAATAATTTTTGAAAGCTACTTTTGGTTTTTCTGTTGTGTTTGTAAATGCTTGAATGTGTTGTGTCTTAGTCTGTGTGAACCACATTAAGTTACCTTGTGAATGAAATCGAGTACTTCTGACGAGAACTGATTTAAGTTGCAGCAGGTGAAGGTCAAGGTCAGATTGGTGAATGTATCCTTGATTGGTAAATGTGGGAGGAAACCGGAGTACCTGGAGAAAATCCACAGTCCCGGGCAGAACATGCAAACTCCACACAGGAAGGCCGGAGCAGAACCCACGACCTCTACACCGTGAGGTCGATGTGTTAACCAGTCAGGCACCGTGCCGTAGATTCTTCTACATTAATGTATTTATAATTCTTCTCTGAATCCAGGCACATTCCCCAAGACTGTTGAAGGCTTTATCGAAAAATGTGGCGGCATGTGCGGAATGACTTGCATCAGCAGTCTTGATTCTGTGGGGATTAGAAACTCATGATACCTTTCTAGACAAACAATACAAGGTGTGTACTACTTTTCCAGAGGACCATTCTCAGTGTTATATGCATAGCTATCTAGCGATATTGTGAATTCCCCCCCAAAAATTTCTTGCTGCTGTATGCCTTTGGTTTTGTCGTTGATGGATTAATATAAGCCAACCCATCAACATTTCATTTTTTTCTTTCATTTGGATCTGATACACATCTTAAATTATACAGAAATATGCAACACAACTTTTTTAGGTGTGCAAAAGTGATAGTGGGCTTATTTGATTAAAAAGAAGTGACTTAATCATCAGTCGCAGTTTTGTGGTTAGCAGGCTACATCAATACAAAAGAATCACTGAATGAAATGTTCCAGCTGTGCATAAAGTTACAGTGGCTTTTTTTTCTGAACATAGTCAGTCCTCGACATGAAACTGATGAGATAAAGTATTTATAACAACTTGCAAGCGGACCTCCATGTAACCTGATGTAAAGTTCACCAGGAGATCACAGATCCTGGGATTCTTCATCCCCAATTATTCATGTCAGTATATGTCAAGATAAACTTGATTTGGGTATTGGTTTGTGCTCCAAGAGCACGCATCAAAAAGTTAAATAATGTATTTGCACTGTGGTTGAGAGAGGAAAGTAATTTCATCTGTGCTGTATGTTGCACCTCGAGCATATTTGACAATAAAGCTTGACTTGACTTGACTGTGACTAAGTAATCTGTCTGGTCTCGTCCACGCCTGTGTCTGTACTCATACTTTGCTATGATATCGGTTAACATTCCACCAGGTGAATGTTCCTATGCAATTGAGGGTGAGAGAAATAATGTGTGTGTTGTGTGTTGTGTGTTGCGTGTGCGTGTTTGCATATGTCGACTTGCAGCAGGCCTTATTTGGCTCGTGTTTGACTAGTTACCTCCTCTCAAGACCCAGAGGAGCTTTTGTTTCCGTCTGGCCTTGTAGGGCCATCCTCCCTCTTGCATGCAGCCACCAAGGCCCTATTGGACAATGCACTCAAACACACATCTATGTACTGTAAGAGGCAGGGCTAAAACACAGTCAAAACACCGACTTTCCAAATCAACAGAATGGCTGAAGGACCTGCTTATTCTCTCAAAATGAGTGCTTAGCATCCAGTGTAAATCTGGTGTAAATAGTGGTGGAAAATATGCCACGTATTGCAATTTTCCTTTCCTTCAAACTTTAAATGCATTGTTGTAAGCAACCAGAATGTATTGTACTTCTTGATTTTCTCGTCTATTTCAATATGCAAGTGCATAAAATAAACACAAGAATGACGCTCAGTAGAGCAAGATCTATTTCCTTTTTTTTTGAGGGGGAGATGATAAAAGTTGTATTTTTTCATATTACAACAATATTCAAACAATACCCTTTGTGCTTTTGTAATTAGTGCAGCGTGTCTTCGCTTATAATAACCTAGTGAGGATTTAAGTATATTACAGTTCAAGCAATCCGCTTACAAAACAAAAAAACAAAGTATTAAAGACGGAGATGAGATTATTTTGTCCATAAAGGCTTCGCCTTGAATCTACTGCTGAATGACTTAATTCTCAAGGAACTGGCATACTTAAATATTTTAAATCCAAATTGAAAGCTACGGACAGCTTCCGTAGAATGTCAAATGTTTCAGTTTGGCTGCTTGAGCAATTTACTGATGGTTTAATCCAAAATGTTGTGCTTTGTCAATTTAGTGTAACCCTTCTTTTTCACACAGTGAAGAGTTTTTCCTGTGTTGTCTGTCTCACAAGTGTGGAAGTGTGAATTGTTGTTGTTTTTTCAGACCCATAAGCATTTGGTGAAACCAAACAATTTCTGTTTCCTCAAATTGCTCTTCGCAGGAGACACATGACCAACCCACCACTTCCCTTCTTCTTTCACACTCTAAAATGTCCCTCCACCCACCCACAGATTAAAAAGCAGCAGCAGGACGTGATGGGCTTTCTGGCAGCCAATAAGATCGGTTTTGAGGAGTGTGACATCGCAGCCAATGAGGTCAACCGGAAGTGGATGCGGGAGAACGTCCCGGAGGACTCTCGTCCAACCACAGGGAACCCTCTACCACCACAGATATTTAATGAAGACAAATATTGCGGGGTGGGATAGAAACAAATGCATTGAATTATTGTCACCCACGTTAAAGTGGACAAATATCTCTGTCTGTCTAACTAGTTAGCTAGACAGAAAAAGCTAGCTCGCTATCGCTAACATCTTTCCTTCTCTTTCATCATTGGTTCTCAGAACTACGAGGCCTTCTTCGATGCCAGAGAGGACAACGCTGTTTATGCATTTCTGGGTCTTACTGCTCCCCCTGGCTCAAAGGTAAAATTACAGTCAGCCATCAAAAATGCTTTGCATTCTTCTCTCTTGTCCTCAGTCGTCAAACAAGACTGTGATTACCATTAAGAAAATAATTTGATTCCACGTTTTCTCACATGTCACCCAAGCATGACTCATGTGCTTCTTTCTCTCTGCTGCACACTGGCACCTACCTCCCTTCCATCTTAACAACAAATGCATGAAAGTGTGCCAGTTAGTTACCATACCCCTTTCATGTAGCGCGTGATATAATGTAACACACAATCGTTATCAATATTTCACAATCTGTCCTTCCTTTCTTTGTAGGAGGCTGAGGCTCAGCTGAAGAAAGCACAACAGTAGCATTCCCCTTTTCTGCTTGAAAACCAGACCCAACCTGACCAGGAATACGTTGAATATATATACATGAAAAACGTTACTCTTAATTTTTCAGGTTTTTATAATTCTTTCATGATTGTGCCTTGTTAGTTATTGTGAAATGAGGTACAGCAAAAGCAAAACCATGTTCTGCTTATCACGACTCTGCAGTGCTTCCTCAAGCGACCTTAAACTCTCAACCCGCAAGCCCATCGGTCATATGTCAAGTGAGTCATCCATTTAGCATGATTAAAAGTTGTGCAATGTAGTATTCTAATCTAGACATCCTTGTGCACAACATAATGTGCAAGTCAGACTCATCATGACAACATTGATTATTAGAAGGTCTTAAATCTCCTTGAAATACGGAAAACATTTCATTTTGTGCTCATGTTTGTTCTGTTATTCCCAAAAATACAGCACCTTCTGTAGGAGCAGCCCAATCCCATGGTTTTATGCTTTTTGTACCTTTCCTTCAAACTGTCTTTAAGATGTTTTAACAGCGAACTTTTTCTAATGTGAGAATATATGTTCAACAATGAGACTTCAGGAAGCGCCAGGTGTGATGTCGTTTGCTTTTTTATTTTTTTTATTTTATTTTTGATGAGTGGAACAGTTATTATGTAAGCCTCCTGTTTTGTATTATGTTAGAGGATGTTAGTTATCTTCCCTAACCTACATTAAAATGCGAAACTACAAACCCGTATCTTCGTCTTCCGAATGGGTTTGATAAAGGACAAGACATACTTCAATGTGTCAATTGTTGATTTTTAATTTTGAAAATTTGTAGACGATCTGCCACTCACTTCTAGGTCATTTCCAAAGTGCTTTATGGGGTTGAGGTCAAGGTTCTCAGGTCAATATTATGATGATGATGATGATTATTATTGGTCCTTAACTGAGCCTCGCGCAACTGTCATGTCATTTTCAGTCGACAGCAAGTAGCGAAATGCCCCCCTCCCTCCCTCCCCGCTCCCCGAGATGGACAAAACCAGTTCGATGTTACTATTTTAACTCATATTCCACAAACACATAAACCATATTCCACAAACATTCGTCAGAATGCCGTGTTTAGTCTACAGTATTTGCATTTTGCCACTTGCTGTCGACTGAAAATGATATTACAGTTGCGCGAGGCTCACGTAAGAACCATCCAACCATCCATCCATCTTCTACCGCTTATCCGGGACCGGGTCGCGGGGGCAACAGCTTTAGCAGGGAAGCCCAGACGTCCCTCTCCCTAGCTACTTCTTCCAGCTCTCCCCGGGGGATCCCGAGACGTTCCCAGGCCAGCTGGGTGACATAGTCTCTCCAGCGTGTCCTGGGTCTTCCTTGGGGTCTCCTCCCGGTGGGACATGCCCGGAACACCTCACCAGGGAGGCGCTCAGGAGGCATCCGAATCAGATGCCCAAGCCACCTCATCTGGCTCCTCTCGATGTGGAGGAGAAGTGGCTCGACTCTGAGCCCCTCCCGGATGACCGAGCTTCTCACCTTATCTCTAAGGGAGAGCCCGGACACCCTGCGGAGAAAACTCATTTCGGCCGCTTGTATCCGGGATCTCGTTCTTTCGGTCACGACCCATAGCTCGTGACCATAGATGAGGGTTGGAACGTAGATCGACCGGTAAATTGAGAGCTTCGCCCTTTGGCTCAGCTCCTTCTTCACCACGACAGACCGATACAACGTCCGCATCACAGCAGACGCTGCACCGATCCGCCTGTCGATCTCTCGCTCCCTCCTGCCCTCACTCGTGAACAAGACCCCAAGATACTTAAACTCCTCCACTTGGGGCAAGATCTCCCCCCCGACCCGGAGGGGGCACTCCACCCTTTTCCGACTGAGGACCATGGTTTCAGATTTGGAGGTGCTGATTTTCATCCCAACCGCTTCACACTCGGCTGCGAAACGCTCCAGTGAGAGTTGGAGAGCCCTGTTTAAAGGAGCCAACAGCACCACATCATCTGCAAAAAGCAGGGATGTAATACTGAGGCCCCCAAAACGGACCCCCTCAACGCTTCGGCTGCGCCTAGAGATTCTGTCCATAAAGGTTATGAACAGAATCGGCGACAAAGGGCAGCCTTGGCGGAGTCCTACCCCCACTGGAAACGATTCCGACTTACTGCCGGCAATGCGAACCAAACTCTGACATCGGTGGTATAGTGACCGAACAGCCCGTATCAGGGGGTTCGGTACACCATACCCACGAAGCACCCCCCACAGAACTCCCCGAGGGACACGGTCAAACGCCTTCTCCAAGTCCACAAAACACATGTAGACTGGTTGGGCGAATTCCCACATACCTTCGAGAACCCTGCTAAGGGTGTAGAGCTGGTCCACTGTTCCACGGCCGGGACGAAAACCACACTGCTCCTCCTCAATCTGAGGCTCGACTTCCTGACGGACCCTCCTCTCCAGCACCCCTGAATAGACCTTACCAGGGAGGCTGAGGAGTGTGATCCCTCGGTAGTTGGAACACACCCTCCGGTCCCCCTTTTTAAAAAGAGGGACTACCACCCCGGTCTGCCAATCCAGAGGCACTCTCCCCGTTGACCACGCGATTTTGCAGAGGCGTGTCAACCAGGACAGCCCCACAACATCCAGAACCTTGAGGAACTCTGGGCGGATCTCATCCACCCCTGGGGCCTTGCCACCGAGGAGCTTTTTAACCACATCGGTGACTTCAACCACAGAGATAGGAGAGCCCACCTCAGAGTCCCCAGGCTCTGCTTCCTCCAAGGAAGGCATGTTGGTGGAGTTGAGGAGGTCTTCGAAGTACTCTGCCCACTGGTTCACAACGTCCCGAGTCGAAGTCAGCAGCGCCCCATCCTCACTGTACACAGTGTTAGTGGTGCACTGCTTCCCCCTCCTGAGACGTCGGATGGTGGACCAGAATTTCCTCGAAGCCGTCCGGAAGTCGGCTTCCATGGCCTCACCGAACTCTTCCCACGCTCAGGTTTTGGCCTCGGCGACCACCGAAGCTGCGTTCCGCTTGGCCAGTCGGTACCCGTCAGCTGCCTCTGGGGTCCCACAGGCCATAAAGGCTCGATAAGACTCCTTCTTCAGCTTGACGGCATCCCTTACTGCTGGTGTCCACCAGCGAGTACGAGGGTTGCCGCCACGACAGGCACCAACCACCTCAACAATAGAGGCACGGAACATGGTCCACTCGGACTCAATGTCCCCCGTCTCCCCCGGAACATGGGAAAAGCTCTGTCGGAGGTGGGAGTTGAAACTCCTTCTGACAGGGGATTCCGCCAGACGCTCCCAACAAACCCTCACAACACGTTTGGGTCTGCCAGGACGGACCGGCATCTTCCCCCACCATCGGAGCCTACTCACCACCAGGTGGTGATCAGTTGACAGCTCCGCCCCTCTCTTCACCCGAGTGTCCAGAACATGCGGCCGCAAATCCGATGACACGACCACAAGGTCGATCATCGAACTACGGCCTAGGGTGTCCTGGTGCCAAGTGCACATGTGGACACCCTTATGTTTGAACAAGGTGTTCGTTATGGACAGTCCGTGACGAGCACAGAAGTCCAATAACAAAACACCACTCGAGTTCTGATCGGGGGGGCCGTTCCTCCCAATCACGCCCCTCCAGGTCTCACTGTCATTGCCCACGTGAGCATTGAAGTCCCCCAGTAGAACAAGGGAGTCCCCAGCAGGAGTACTCTCCAGCACACCCTCCAAGGACTCCAAAAAGGGTGGGTATACTGAGCTGCTGTTTGGTGCATATGCACAAACAACAGTCAGGACCCGTCCCCCCACCCGCAGGCGGAGAGATGCAACCCTCTCGTCCACCGGTGTGAACCCCAATGTACAGGCACTGAGCCGGGGGGCAATAAGTATGCCCACACCTGCTCTGCGCCTCTCACTGTGAGCAACTCCAGAATGAAAGAGAGTCCAACCCCTCTCGAGAGGACTGGTACCAGAACCTAGGCTGTGTGGAGGCAAGTCCGACTATATCCAGTCGGAACTTCTCTGCCTCACACACCAGCTCGGGCTCCTTCCCTGCCAGAGAGGTGACATTCCATGTCCCAAGAGCTAGCTTCTGCAGCCGAGGATCGGACCGCCAGGGTCCCCGCCTTTGGCTGCCGCCCAGCTCGCATTGCACCCGACCCCTTTGACCCCTCCCACGGGTGGTGAGACCATGAGAAGGGGGACCCACGTTGTCTCTTCGGGCTGAGCCCGGCCGGGCCCCATGGGTGTAGGCCCGGCCACCAGGCGCTCGCCAACGAGCCCCACCTCCAGGCCTGGCTCCAGAGGGGGGCCCCGGTGACCCGCGTCCGGGCAAGGGAAACTGAGTACCATCGGTTTTATTTTTCATAAGGGGCTTTTGTGAGTCGTGCTTTGTCTGGTCCCTCACCTCGGACCTGTTTGCCATGGGTGACCCTGCCAGGGGCATAAAGCCCCAGACAACTTAGCTCCTAGGATCATTGGGACACACAAACCCCTCCACCACGGTAAGGTGACGGCTCACGGAGAGGACGTAAGAACCAATCACGGCTCAATTTCAAAAAAATAGGTGAGTCGTGATAGGTTGTTACCTGAAATCGGAGCCATTGTGACTTAATTTATTACCCTTTATTACCTTTATTACCATTTCGTCTTACTGTTTATTCTGTATGTTAAATCGCTCCATGTACAGCACTTTGTATGCAGCAATGGCTGTTTGAAAGTGCTCTATAAATACTGTTGACTTGACTTGACTTGACTTAATTTTCAGTTGACAGCAAGTGGCTGTGAAACAGGTGGATTTTACTACTTAACTCATATTCCACAAAAACAATATTCATCAAAATGCCGTGCTGAGACTAGTGGAGGCACATAGCACATATTCTTGTCAAGAACATTTTGGAGTTGACTTCCCTTTTAATAAAGGAAGTAAGCTGAGTGGGTGGAGGGGCCAATTCTCTGTTGGAGAAGTGACGCAGGCCAATAGATTGCCACATTTGTATCCACAGTCACAGTTTCCCTTTGCCGCTAACGACAAGCAAGCAAAAGGACATTTAAAACATAAAACGACAAGATTAATCGTGAGTCATGCTGGGAGAAGGTTTTTTGAGTTTGTTGCGTTACAAAGAGGACAACAACAACGATGCTTTTGTTTCGATGGGGAGCAAGTTGCAGACGAGCTCGATAACTCCTCAGACAGATCTTCAAAAAAGAGGTGAGCAGCATTTTTATCAATCAACTTGTGACTGCACCGTGAAAGAGGAATTGTGAAGGACTGATTACACGGCATTGCACAAAACTCATGTTTTAAAATTGTATGTCTATCGTGTGTATTTCATTTTTTAGGTCTAGACCGAGAGGATCCTGGCTCCAGAGTGTGTCACGGATTGCGAGTAGTACCTCCAGCTCCCACAGGCCTTTTCATCCCCAGGTGTTCACCTGTTCAGACCGTTGAAACGGAACCCACACTCTGCCTAGGCGCTTGTAGCCTCCTGGAACATTATCCTGATCTCCAGGTGGCTGACTCTGGCCTCATCTCATTCAGCCCTTTTAGAACCAGCGCCACTCAGCAAGAACTTCACACTCAGTCTTACGCTTTGACCCAGTCAGAGTGTGCAGAACAACAGCGTTTACTTCAAGCGCCTCTCTGCTCACTTCCAGATCAGGGCTATCTGGTTATGGGTGACGGGATGAGCACTAGCTTGGGTCTGCCCACCTCACAGTCAGAGCCCATGTCTGACTCATTGCTGAATGGACTTCTGGAGAAAAAGCTCGATGAGGTATATCTGCAGCACCTAACTGATAACCTGGCTCGATGCAACTCCACTCTGGGTAACAGCCTCCTGCATGGCCTGGTGCCTCCGCTGCAACCCAACAAGCTACAGCACGGCCCCGATTCACTGGAGTCCTCTCTGGAAAAGGGACCCGGAGGAGAGAGTGGCAAGAAGATAAGTCACCTGGCCACCCCAAATTTAGCTCCATGTTCCTCCAACTTTAGCACTCCCGTCCTTCGTATTTCTGAGGAAGTGCATCCACAATGAAAGCATTTAACAGGCGAGTCGCAGGCAATGCTTACAAACAGATCAAATGTTTGTTTATTTTCATCCAACGAAAATTCAAGGACTTCAATGTGTTTTGTTTAACTCTCACGGGCAATTTGAGATTTCCACGCAGAGGTTACGGACTCAACTTTAACTGCTTGCATATGACACCTGCTGGTAGATTTTTGTATGGCATCACAATCTCCACATGCCAGTCCTGATATAAACCTGTGATTTGTCTGAGACGTTTGCTATCGTCATGTAACCTGTGATTTTAGTGCAGCTCTCTTTTAATAAGGAAGTAAATATTCTAACAAATGAGCCTAGAAAAACATATTCAGTGTACTCTATAACCCATTTAATAGACGAGCTATCATCTTTTTCTTTTGGCCTGTCCCTTTAGCGGTTGCCACGGCGTGTCATTGTTTTCCATCTAAGCCTATTTTCTGTCCCTATTTCCCTTTCTGACACCAGCTGCCTTCTCACTAGTCTTGGTCTCTGGTCCGGCAGGTCCATCATCTTTCGTCTGCCAAAATAATCCGAACCAGCAAAATCCGGTCTCTATAATCTTTGTATCCAAAACGTATAACCTTGACTATCCCTTTGATGAGCTCACAGTTGGGAGAGCAAAGTGAGACCACCTTCCATTGTAACCGTGAGGAGGAGGTAGAGGCTAAAGATATAGGACATAGATATAGGAGATTGAATTTCATTTTTAGGTGGGGATAAGTTATAAAAAAACATTCAGAAAAACTACATTATTGCAAATTGCAAAGCTTGTCTTGAGTTGGAATCAGACCCGTCGCTACAGGCAAAGCAGGGGAGGCCCTGCCACCTCACCAAGATGCTCACGGCCCCCTGTTTGAGGCACAGATCTCACTCCTCAAAACTCCTCAAAAAATGCAATGTAATTTTGGTGAAACTTTAAATAACTTTCATGTCGGACATATGTAAATTTCATTTGTTACACTAAGGCTTAAAAATGTATGAATCCATTTTCCATCCATCCAGCCATAATCCGAAACGTGTATCGTCACGAGTGTGCTGGAACTGTCTCAAAGCTTGGGGACAATTTAAAGTGCCCAATCAACCTACCATGCATGTTTTTGGAATGTGGGAGGAAATCGGAGTATCCGGAGAAAACCCACACAGCCATGGGGAGAACATACAAACTCCACACAGAAGGCCTGAGTCTGGATTCGAACCCTGGACCTCTGTAGTCTGAGGCAGACGTGCTAACCAGTTCACCATAATGCCACCCTATAAATGTATTTCCTGAATAAATTACCATATTTGTTTTCTCTCCAACTGGATAAAAGAATACTGCAGGAAAAAAATGGGGAGCACCCATTGAGCAAACCTCACGTCCCAGCAAAGTCTTCTCCAAGCTGGACCGACCAAAGGGGTGCTTCCACGTCCCCGTAAATCCATATGACATTGCCAAGACCGCCATCATTACGCCGTTCGGCGTGTTCGTGTCCAACTACCCTACCTCTGTATTGAGCAGCTGCGGCACATAAAACAGATGATGTATCAGATATTCAGTGACCACCTTTCTGTGCTGTCGATGTTGACGACATCCTGATATATTCCTAAAGCAAAAAGGAACACCAAAACCACGTGTTGCAGTCTGCAGCTCCTGAAAGACAACGGCCTGATTATGTATTCATAAAACTGCATTTTCTGTGTGTTCAAGTTTGTATTTCTGGGTCTCGAGTTTTCAGTCCCTGGCTTACATTCAACTTCAGAGCAAAATTGCCGCTGTCAAACACCGACCACCGTGAAAGGCCTACATGAATTCATCAGCATGGTGAATTGCTACCATATCTTCCTACCTTCCCATAGCAACCACACTGGCACACACTATACAAGGTCCAGACCGGTAAGCCTTCAGAGGGACCTCTACCAACAATAATGCACTTGTAATGTCACAAAACAGGCTCTGGCCAATGACACCCTGTTGTCATTCCCACAGGCCGGCGCTCCCATTACACATTCAATAGATGGCAACAACGTCGTCGTCCAGGTGGTCGTTAAATGGACATATAACAGCATTTCCACGTCTCTAGTTTTCTTCAGGTGCAAGTTCAACAGAGAGAGATACAGTATCTTCTTTTTTATTTTTTTTTGGCTTTGTTTATGTTGATGCCCGTAACTTCTAAAAAAAATAAATAAATGAACTGCACTGGCACCCCTTCAGATAGATATTTAGTTTTTTTTAAATGCTCGTTTTTACTGAAAAAACTATTAATATTGTTATTCTATCATGAACAAGATATCTGACAATTTTGTTCATGTTGCACAGCCCTAATATAGACAAACAGTATGTAAAAGTTAAATTAATGTTGTAGTAAAATATCACAGCTGATCATATCAAGCTTTCCTTTAAAGTGGCTTGTGAAATTCGCACTGTTAGTTTATGAGGGGCAAGGGGAAGCGTTTAAAACCAGGGTTTAAATGGTATCAATTGTGGTAAAGAAAACTGGGTTATTTATAATTGGTCAGATTTTTGGAGGAATATTCATTCCTTCTCTGTATTTCTCACAGCACTGTTGTAGAATATTAGCTTGATGAGTGACAATGAATCAATTTTTTTCTCAATTTTCTCTCTCAGACCCTGCAGCTCTTTTTAAAATTTCTTTACTTCTTTGGTTCTCCATCGGCAGGTCGTTTTCATTGGTAAACAAATTCTTGCTCCCTCAACCAGGTCCAAGCATCGCTGAAGTCTGCTCTTTAAATCAAGTCGGACCAGGCAGGTAAAATAGGGGACATTTTTTTAAGACTGCAACTTGAAAGGTTGAAAGTGTTTCGTCACCGTTCAAGGTTTCCTGCTGAAGGCACACCAATGAAATTAAAAAACAGTGGTAGTCAGAGTCAGTGGTCACACACTTGTGGTCTCAATCGGCATTCAGCGAAGGTAATGTTTATTGTCTATTTTCATTTGAGTTGATTTGTGTGTGTACTGTTTAGGGGTGGGTGTGCCTCTCTTGACTTTGTAACTTTCAATAGTAAACATTTTGAAACACAAATAATTCTCCCTCCTCGTCAAATTCATCTATTTAAAGATAGGGAGCTCAGGCCACCAATGTCCTTGATAAGAGAATTTTATGCGGAGACATTTTTCTCCTGTAGATGGCAACAAATGCCACATTTTAAAGTTCTACATCCAGGCTATATAAAGGACTGACACTTGTTCATTTTTGGAGGAACCTGGTGGTTATAGTTATGACTTTCAAATTCCTTGCACCAAGACTGCCATGCAGCCACAGAAGAAAAAGGTCCATGTTGAGACATGGATGCATAAAATATTGTGATAGGTTACCAGAGCAAATTGCGCAAAATACACTGATCTGCATTGCATCTGTCAAAATTTGAAAGGGTTAAAGAGTATTATACTTGTATGTGTGCACGACAGAACCAGTTTATCCATCCATCCATCCATTTTCTGATCCGCTTTATCCTCACAAGGGTCACGGGGGGTGCTGGAGTCTATCCCAGCTGTCTTCAGGCAGTAGGCGGGCTATACCCTGAACTGGATGCCAGCCAATCGCAGGACAAACAACCATCTGCGCTCACACTCACACCTAGGGACAATTTAGAGTGTTCACTCGGCCTGCCATGCATATTTTTGGAATGTGGGAGGAAACCGGAGTACCTGGAGAAAACCCACGCAGGACCGGGGAGAACATGCACACTCCACACAGGAAGGCCGGAGCTGGGATTGAACCCGGTTCCTGTTAGGTCGACACGCTCACCACTGGCCCACTGGGCACCATTTACACTTTTGCTTTGGATCAAAGAAGAACGGGGACAACAAAAAGCGGGACATCAAACAACTGCACATTACACAGAATGTGTACAACTTTCCTTACCCAAGCTCCTAACATGTTGAAGATCCGAGGGTCATTTGCATCGGCTGTCTACTTTATTTTCAAAGTGCTCCTCCAAGAGTAACACCAAACTAAGACATTTCTTGCATTCCTTCAAGCTTGCACACTTGCCATCTTCAGTAGACACAAACAACCAGTCCTCGTTGCTGGGCACACCAGGGGTAATTTGACCAGGACAGACATGCTTCCTAAAATAACTCTGATACCCCCGCCTGGAGTCCGTACTCACTGGAGCTTGTTTTCCTCCTCAACACTCTCTGCGTGTCAGTGAGTGGTCCAGAGGGGTCTGCAGAAGGGACAACGTCAAGGTGTGACTGATCTTTCAAGTCTGGAAAGAAGATACAATTGTTGTCAAGGATTTTTGTTTAGAGCTATGAGGGTGGGAGCTGCAGCCTTAGCTGGGGGGATATTTGGCGTATTGGGGACCATATGTTTCTTTCTGGCCTTTAGTACAGACTACTGGTTGGTGGCCCGGGACAACTGCGGACCTTACTCAAGGCACACCACAGAAACAATAGTAGAAAAATATGCCAATGGGACGGAGGTAAGATATGATATGAACATTGTTTGTTAAAAAAAAGAGTAAAGTGGATTTATAGTCTATATATTGTGGCATCCCCTTCTATTCAAGCTAAGAGCTTTTCCTCCGTTGATTTTTTCAGGACAAGGTTTTCACTATATAAATAATAACATGAATAGAAAGCATGTCAAAAGTTGTTCCACCATTGATGTGACCTGTCATCTGTTCCAAGCCAACTAAAAAAAAAAAACATTTTGAGAGGAAAATAATCAGAATAACTGACAGAATGAGGTTGCATAAGTGTGCAAACTCTCTCCTAACTTGGGATGTGACTCTGTTCAGAATGAACCAATAAAGGTTTGCATAATGGATGGCATTCAAGCTCATGTTGATGAGGAACCATCACACACCTGCGTCTGTGGAAGGTGCCTCTGGCTTCCCCCAAAATAATATTCAGCTGTTTGAGAATTTATTTATTTATTTGGAAAGGAAAAGCAAGGCAATGTTTTTTTTTTAATTTTGCACATTTCATACACAAAGCAACATACAAACACAACATATGTACGACATTTCAGAAGCAAATCAGAAAAAACAAAAGTCGCTTTTGCTTTCCCGTCAGAATTTATTCCAGAACAGTAGAAAGTTGTATCATCAGCAAATAGGACACATTTAAATAGTTTTGAGACCTTGCAGATATCATTTATATATAAGATGAATAGTTTTGGACCAAGCACTGACCCCTGAGGTACTCCGTGAGTGATTTTCAGTTGATTCGTTTTTTTATTGTTGAGTTGCACGTACTGATACAGTATCTGTTTTCTAAATAACTTTTTATCCATTTATAAGCATTAGAGGTGTAGCTTATAAATGGATAAAAAGTAAATAACTGTAAAAACTGTAAAAAACATAATAACTGTGTTGAATGAAGACTGATTTCTTTCTTTTACTTTTTTATCTACCTTATTTTCTGTCAAATTATTACTGTATATGTTTTATGTTCAATAAACAAACAAACCAAACAACCCAAACCAAGAATGGACATTGCGCTAATGCCATGCCAGTGCAGACACACCCATCAAGTTTGACAGCTGAGCGCAGTTTGCACCTGTTTTGCCCCTGATGGCACACATGTATAAATGCTGCTTTGCGCCAACAACACCGTGGCAGAACAATGGCAGTTACAAAGAGACATTTTCCCAAATCACACCTGTTTACAACAGCCTGCTCAATCTAACACCATTTTCTGTTGTTTATAAATGTAATTTATTTTTGACATTTGGACAGCATGTCATTGCATCTGTCTGTAAATTTCATTCGTCGGCCACTCCCGTCTATCCTTGGTCCATCAGTCCCCTACCTCTGTGCTCCCAAAAACACACGTCATAGTCCAACAGATGAACGTATCTACAAAGTACATATACGGTCTGCTTTACACACACATACACTCATACATTTCACATACATTTACTGTATTTTCCAATCTATTGAATTGTAGTGGGAGCATACTACTGACTGCGCTCAGCTATTTTAACTCCTAAAATGTCCAAACGTCCACAAACAAAACGAATTAGAGAGGTGGAGTGTCAGTTATCAGCAAAACGGGCATCCATCAATGACGGACAGATGCAACTTCCGTCAGTACCGAATTGTCTATGGGTGCCCTGCGATTGGCTTGCAAACAGTACAGGGTGTATGCCGCCTACTGCCCGAAGTGAATAAATGGATTAGAAAAGGGATGGATGGATGGATGTCCTGACAAGTCAGATAAATGTCAATAATTGCTTGTTGGGAAATTAACCATAATTACGTTACTGTTTTGTGTCACGTTGTGCTCGAAGCGACAGAGTAATCGCTTCGTGCGCAACAAACTGGAGATAAGTGGATCACCGAAATAGCAGACACAGAAAGGAACTTTGTCACAAAAATTATATTTATTACAACACAAAATCCCCGTCTAAATGGACAACAGAAAACGCTGGTCAAAAAGAGAACCAGGAAATAATTGTAACGAGGCAACAGAAAACGCTTGCGGAAAAAAACGGCAAGGAGAAAGTTTAGGCAAAATACTATGATCACTCACGAGAAGGTATATCTAGGAATGCAACAATTGTCAATAGTCTTTAAGGCAATGTTTTAACCGAGAAGGAATAGGCAATAGCAATGGCACGGCGTGGAATACTCCGGCAGTGACTTCACTGCCAGAGCGCCTAAACATAGCAGGTGCAATCGCCTACAAATGGGTGGCAGGTGTGCAGGCGGCAAGCAAGAACGCCTGCCCCCTGCTGTCAAATACGGAACGTGACATTTTGGAAACCAAATTAAATTAGGGACGTATTTGCTGAGATTTTTTTCGAATTTTTCGGGGGCGCTGTGGTTCCAGTCATTTTAATCCATTCTCTGTGAGTTGTGGGCAAACTACGGCCCGCAGGCCGAATCTGGCCCGTTGGTCTTTTTAATCCGGCCCACTGAAGGTTGGTCCACAATTAAGGTTTGATGTGAATGATTGAATTCATTTCAATTGGACTTGTAATGACAGGTATTTCACCGCCAGGTGGCGCATTGACTTGAAGTTGCAGAACAGGGGGCGGGGGCAATCTTTTCGACCACCTAGTACCTCTGTATCGCTCTACTTCTACTGGTCTGATCATAACCCATCTGCAGCGATGCACAGGCTAAAATAGGTCAACAACACTTTTGTCATTTAAAAAAATGTATATGAAGAACTTTAATGCTTTTGTTCTGTTGATGTTTGATATGGACTGTCAACAAATGCAGTTTTTTTTATGTACCATAGCTTGTGCTGACCTGGCCCTTCTGTCAAATTTTAAAAGTCAATGCGGCCCCCGAGCCAAAAAGTTTGCCCACCCCTGCTCTAGGCGATACTGGAAAGGCAGAGCAATCTGCGTTTGTCACTGATCACAATTGTAAGGGCCTGGTCTCTTCAGTCATGATCAAAAATCCTGTCCGAGACCAGACAAATGCCTTTGATTCCATGAAGAGATCCAGTCCCTTCACAAGTCTCGAGAACGACAACACTCGTGGACAGGGAATGCCAACAACACAAGAATATGGTGAAAAAGAAAGCAAATACAAGAAAACATTTTTCTGAGTGTGGAAATACATTTGAATGCTTTCTGTCTCTTTTACATTATCATTAGTAGACAATTTATAATTTTCAAACTGGATCCAAAATTTAAGTGTAAAATGATGTTGTATCTTCACGGGGCACTGACTTTCTCCAGCCTCAGAAACGTGAAAGTCCGCCCACATTTTAGAGTTGCTCCACCCAGAGCCCATTATCTGAGATGAAGGTACGCCAATAGCAGACTTCAGTCAATGGAGGAATGCGTGCAGCCAGGAAAAGCTTGCAACTTTATTTTCCCTCTTACGCACACGGGAGAACATTCACGTAAGTGCATAGACACACATTAATGAGAGCTACTAGTACTAAAAAGTCCAGCCTACTGTAAGTCTTTCATTTTCCATAAGAGGTTAATTAAAGTCTCCCTGTGTCATCAATCATATTTTTGACAAGGCAGTGTAATTTATGAGCATGCATGTTTCATAAGTTTCCCCATCAAAGCTGCACAAACCTTTCGATCAGAACCACATTGGAGGCCTTGAAATATTTCTGTTCGCAATGTGTGCCCACAAAGCATCAGCACAGCCATATGTTGACTGACTGACAGAAACTTTGGCTGTCGTGTCTTTATTTGACAACTGATGTCAGCTTGTCTCTTTTTATTCCTCAGCTGCAGTTTGTGAAAGCAGTCACCATCTCTCCTGCGTATCTTACCCTCCACCATGAAGGCTTTTTTTGGCGCTGTCTGTTCCACGTGGAATCCACCGCAAATGAAGTCTTGGCGACGTTTTTCAGTATGTGAAACACTTTACAATGGTGGAGCATCATGGTTTGGTGGTTATGATCTGGATAGTGCTGTACTGGACAAGGGGCCAGATTTGCTCACTTCCTGTTTGATGGAAAAAAAGCAATACATTGTCCAACATTTACTGTACATAAATGTTTTTTAAGTTACCATGCCATAGAATCTTCTCTTCAATATCCCCTCAACAATTCTCTCAACCGTTGAAATCATCAGCATTATTCAGCATCCTTCTTTCTCAGCATTATGCATACACATTGCGACTTGTTTCACACAGTGGAACACATCAGAGAGAATAATGACCCAAATAGACATAAGAAACCTGTACAAAAAAATGATTCCTACCTTTGTCCAGTAACATTTTCTCCCTTGTCACATTCATCACACCTGAACAAAGTTTGGTGGGGTTTTGAATGTGCAATTGCGATTACGCAAAACACAATCATGCAAAATCCATCTGTCGCGTCCTACATGGCCATATAATTGCAATGAAAAGGATACCTAAGAAAAACAAAGGTATCAGTGGCATTAGACTCAACAAATTTTCAATTTATTAGACCACTGGCAGGTTTAAGCCACACAGCTGCTCTCCATTAGCAGCATACAAAACTCTGTTGTTCGGCGATGGTTAATACGGCCGTACGTAAAAGCTAGAAAACATAATTATTACTGTTGCCTATGAATCTAACAAAAAAAGAGGCATGTAGTCGAGGACGGAGAGAGAGAGAGAGAGAGAGAGAGAGAGAATTTTTACTTCTAATTCCAGACTCAAGCTGTCTCAAATTTGGGTTTTCAGAAGAGGGATTCAAAATGTCTCATTACTTTACAAATGTGATTATAGTGTTCCAAAAAAAAAAAGAGAGATTTTGTTTGCTCTCCCTACAAACATTGTGTTTTCCTTTTACTTGTAGCAAACCAACCGGGATCCAAGGTGTGTGTCCATGGCTACCTCTTCCCATTACCAGTTGTGATTGGACAAGTACCTCATTCCAGTTATGATACTACAGCAGGTGGTGAACATTTAAATCATGACTTTCTTTTCAGTTGCTGGGAAGATTTGAGACGAGTACTGTGTTACTAACCCCCTGTGGATGAACATAGTTTTTCCAATCAAAAACACAGACCCTACAGATTGGACTACTACTAATGGTGATGTGCTTGTATTTCTTAAAGTGTTTCGAGGTTTCTGGACAGTGTTTATCATCCTCGCACTGGCCTCGGCTCTGACTGGAGGCTTCCTACTGGTCTGTGGCGTCCCCTTTATCAGCCATAAACTCTACAAGCTGGGTGGAGCCTTTCTCATCATTGCTGGTAAAATAGCTGTCAGCTATTCAAAGAGCACTACTGGTTTGTTGTGTTAAATATACAGTGAAGAGACAACAGTATTGTACATTGCCATCCTTTTGCAGCTAAAGCAATTCTTACAATTTGGGCAATCTACAACACGCGGAATATATCGGAGGGACCTTTGCTCATTCATCAAGAAGAACATTTGTGAGGTCAGGTTATGATGTTGGATGAGCAAAGTTCATCATCTTTGTTCTACTCCACCCGAAAGGTGTTTTTATAGAGATCAGAGCCAGGAAATGATTGCTCGCCCACCCATGTGTTTATTTTGTGCTCTGGAACACATCATATACACACATTGTATATAATGTATTTTGCAGAGGAAACAAATTCTTTCAGTCATTGCCGGTGTACGCTATGCGGTACATGACAGTCACACCCTCCACACACTGATGCATCTAACTCACTCACTGTTGAATTACTGTGGGGTGGGTAAACATTGCTACCATGGTAATAGTAAAAACAGGAAGGGTACAATGGCATTTGTCACCCAATTTTTGTTTCTCCACAGCATGCTTGTTCCTGTCTGTGTTGGTGCTCTTCGTATTTTGGATGGAGGTGGTGGATGTGAAGCGTTACGTCCTCCAGGAGAGAGGGGAGACATGTATCGATATCCAGGTCTCGGTGCTCTATGGCCTGTCGTTCATGGTGGCTGCAGCTGGCGTGCCCCTGGAGCTCCTCTCTGGATTGATCTTCATGCTTGTGGGACGAGCGCTGCTTGCCAACAAGTGAGCAAGGCCATCTGGCATAAGAGAGGATACAAGTGACCTTTTTGTGTCCTGCGCGGGAAGAGATTCATTCAAAATCACATTGCTGCAGACATTTTTGGGGGTGTGGAATGTATAAAGAGTCCGTGCCGCCAGATAGCACAAGATAGCCCAATTTTTTTGACAATGCAGTACGTATTTTGTTCAAATATAAAATTGAATTCTTTTGGATTTTTTTAAAGTATCTTTTCATCCTTTAAAATCATTTGGGATTTCTTCACGTTTTTCTCAAGGCTTTTTGTTATGTGTTCATTTGTCACCAGAGTTTCGTGTCAATGCCAGCGAAAACTTAAATGTTTATTTCATGTAAAACAGATAGCCTTAATGAAGAGTTCATAAAAAAAGGTTCTCATCCTCTGATACAATTTAACAAGAACTACTCCCCAACTACAAACATACTCAATAGTCTATTAATTTATTAGCCAGGACGCAAGTCATACGCGAGCTTGCTATCTAGCTATCTATCTAACTCTCTCAATATTTAATTAATAATATGCTCTTTTATGTGACCTCTATGCTCATTGTTAAGGAGTACAGTAAAGGACAAAAAAAGTAGCCTCCAGTCGATCAATTATTTTTTGCATATAACCCAATCTATGGTCTAAATGGATTATTTGCATAATTCTAGCAACAATAAAATACAAGCTCGAGTGATGTATTGTTCCTTGACAGCCAAACCAAAGCAACAGTAAGCTGACACAAGTGATCTCTGCAACAGATTGTCTAAGAATAGAGCACGTACAGGGACTGGAGTGCCAGCTAAATAAAGAAGAAATGTGTCTCAACTGTGCGTTCCAACTGTATGTACTTTTGGTTCTTTACCTGATTTTTGCTGGAAGATTGGGGAACAGAGAAACCCCACAGTATGGTGAAGTATTAAAACTGATTGTATAATGTTTTGGCAGAACTTTTTGACACTGCTCTTGTGTTAGACTTCATGCCGCTTATCACGGTCAGTGCGTTTACGTGTATTAGATGTGCAGTGACATAATTAAGTCTTTGAGACAAACAGAATCGTTGATGCCAAATTCGTATATTGGATGTTTAACTGTTGAAATTACAAAACGTAATATACAATAATGAGTAAGTCAAGTTTATTTATAGAACACATGTATAAACATATCCCGCAAGTGGCCAGCTGAGGTCTCTGTTCCCATGCATGGTTGCACACAAGAAAGAATTATGGTGGGAAAAGCATCGGAAAGGAAGGGGTCATACAAGAAGTATTACGAAACAGATATGTGAACTGTCTGACTTGGTGTTCAACACGCCCCACCCCCAAACCCCCATCTCCCTTATCAATAATAATGTGGAAACATTGTGAATTCCTAACAAAATGTCTTCAATTTCTAAATGAAAGCCATCAGTGGATGCAGGGAACTTAATCCGTTCCTGACCATTTCATGAGGTACACCTGCCATGTGCATCTCACAATATGGGCTAAGCCAATTTTGGCCCTCACATATGATGCATTGATGAATAATTTCGCTTTGTTTGAAAAAATCAAATTTTAAACATTTTATTCAAACTGCGGATACTCGCTATATCATATTTTAAGTAGAAGTTATCCCTTGAGCTTTAAATTAATGAAGGGCAAGATATCGGTAAAATCTCTCAGTACGATGCGTAATGCAGTGTACAAGTGAAAATAATAAACGTAGTACCAGTAGTTTACGGTGTCATTCAAAAATAAAGCATTATTATTGTTATTGTTATTATTATTATTATTGTTATTATTATTTAATAAATGCAGTGTTCAAAATACAGCTCCGATTGTGCAAATATACCCAACATTGTAGCCAGTTAGTCCAAAATTACATTCTATCGTGTGAATTACATCTTTTTGTTTTTCCAAGCATTATTTTTACCACAAAAAAAGCAGGCAACACAGGAACAGGCGCATTTACCATCCCTAAGTCATCTGGACTGAGCACCAGGACCAATGCAAGTGAGCTCTAATCCAGTCAAAAGACAGGATACACTTGGTGAGAACACTTTTCTTCCATGCTCTAACCCCCTAACAGTGGTGAGCCGATTACCTGCTCCGTGTGTCAGCCCTGTGTGTGTGTGTGTGTGCGCGCGCGCGTGTTTGTGTGTGTCCTGGTTATTTCACATGTTGGGAAGACATAAGTCGATTGACATAGGTACATGTTTGAGTGTTACCCTCTATGGAGGCTCTTACCATCGCTTAGCTTTTAAGGGAAGCATTGGGAGTGGGGCAGTAAAAGGTCCTCTAAGATAATGCAAACACAATTTTAAGTGTTATATATGTGTGTGTGTGTGCGTGCACACAAAACAGTCCCTCACAGAGAAAGGCTTTTCTCCTGTCAAAAATAACTGCCTAGATAAGCGCTGATATGAGAGAAAAGCAAGCCTTGTGGCATCACTCTTGGGGTTTTGTTTTATTTATTTATTTTTGTTTCTTTTGTGCATCCAAATCCTCCGGAACGGACCCACCTCCTCCTAGTGCATTTGCACGCGCACATGCGCACACACACAAACACACACACACATACACACGCATCGCTAATCTGTTTTGAGGGTTTAAGGTAGAGAGGCAGCAGGTGGAGGGATAAAGAAGAGTTGCTATGTGCATTTCTTTTTCCAGTTCTGTATAAATAACAAGAGTGGACTTATGAAAGATCCCTCCCTTCAAGACACACACACACACACACACAAAAGTGTAAATGCAGGCAGATTATGTCTGAGACAGTCACAGCTCCTGCCTTCAATTAACCTCACAAAGACAGGATCACTTACACACAGATGATGATAGCAGAAAGCAGTAAAAAGCTTGAACTAATGGAGAAGGGGATCATGTTTTAAGTGTTTTCCCCTTTTCAAACATGATATGCAACTGTGGATCTGTGTAAAAGCAATGTCTTCTTTTTCTGCCAAAACATGGCAAAGAGGACATAATTGTACTCGTTAGGAATGCTAAATAACTCCTGACTGTTTCTTTATTTGTAATTTATGGGAGAGATAAACTGTTTTAGGAAAACTACACATTACTTCACATCCAGAACAATACTATTTTGGCATCATATTAAAATGGTTAGTCCTACGGGGGGAAAAAACAATACCTCGATATAGAATTTCAAGAGTTCACACCACATGTCAGAGCTAAGAAGCCTCAGTGTGACTTTTAGGCGAGGACCATCAAAACAATCTTTCTGCGCACCTTTGGATAGTTTCTCAGTTTTATGGACTTTTTTTTGTTTACGAGAAAATACTTCATGCAGGAAATAAATGGACTCCCGTTCAAAAGGGTGAGACTGCAAAGTAACCATTGCTCATCAATCATTGACTGGGGAGTTGTCTTTTATTTTTACTTTCAGTTGACAAAATTTAAGAAGATGCGATGCATATGCCCATGCAACTCCACTCACCCATTTTAACGAGAACATCCAAGGAAAAAACTCTATGTGCTTTTGTTTCTTTTTTAATTTTTTTTAACTTGCATGAAGTTGGAATTTTTCTACCCAGCCAATATCCAGTCTGCTTGTTTCTTCAGCCGCATAGCTTTTGAGCCAAAATGAATACCACAGCTCATTTTCTCTGTTTTCACTGATCGTGTTATGACCAATATTTGTGCCAGAGACACAGAAAGCCCAATTTATGTAGATCACTCATTTTTGAATATTTTGTTTTAATTGATGATGGAAAGACAGCTGTTCTTAAGTAAATAATATTGTTATTGTGTTAACATCAATGCTAATTTTTGGTAATAATTACGAAGACTCGCAGTTTTCCTGCAAATGCTGCAAAATGCTCACCATGACAATAGACCAAAGAAAAGTTTGAAACACTATAATGCTGCATAATCTCAGCATACCATGCACTTTCCTTGATGTCACGTATCTGAGCAGTCTGATCGGACACTGAATGAACTCAGGTTATTCAGTAATACCATATCTTTGTTTTTGAATCATGATTATCTTAATAATTTTGATTGAATTATTTTTGACTGAATTGTGTTTTGGCCTAGGAAAGCCAAAATCACCTGCTGTCACACACTACACAGCAACAAGATTGCCACATATAACAAGGCATGAATTAATTGACAAAATGGTCATTTGTCATATGCAAGTCATGCCCAGTTGACTGTTTCAATAAAAAAATAGAGGCGGGGTTGCCAACAGGGAGAGACAGAAACAAAAACAGTTCCAACAGATAAAGGGAGATCCAGTCAACTTTGAAGATTGTTTAGCTACATGTGTCACATTAATATGGGATAAATTATTATTCAAGATATTCTTCATGTCATGATGTTGGTGACATCCCACAACAGTGAGTCCAATCACATACAATCGATGTCATAGTCTACACAGCCTTGTTAAAATACCAGATGTGTTATGAAAAAAAAAGACACAAAGGTAAATCATTTCAAACTATCTAAGACCATTAATGTGACCAATAATGTGTACAACTCAAATTAGAAAGAAAAATACCGGGGGAATAACAAACAAATAAACAGCTGAATTTTATTTTGGCAAAATGGTGGCAGGTTTACCATTTAACTTGGGTTCGAATGCGATTGGTTCATTCTCAACTCAGCCATATCCTCATTTAAAAGAGGGTGTGCACACTTATGCAACCACGTTTTCTCAGTTATTTTTACTTGCTCTCTCACATAAATTGTATTTTAATTCCCCAACTGTGTTGTCTGAGTTAGAGATAGAACAAGCTTTAAAAGGATTTAGTCTTGACTCTTTTTTTTTTTTTTTTTTTTTTTAAAGACGACATTTCAAAGGGGTTGTTGTATTGTGTCAATAACTCAACATGCCTCTTTACAGATTTTGGTTGCAGCTGGCTTCATTCACCTGTCTGAAACAAGCAGGCGGCATTGTTTGTCTTTCAGCAACCCACAGCACACAAATCAATATTTATACACTCGCAAAGTTCTCTGACAAACAACACAAATAGTTTAACTGATGCTGTGGAATCCCCTTACATAACACAAATCCAAAATAAAACAAGGAGTCATGCTCATAGACAAACAAGAAAAGGTCTGCATGGACAGGAGACGCGTGTACGCGTGACAGCGATCCGTTTTCTTTTTCTTCTCTATTGTACATTTGTATTTCCCTTTAATATCTCCAGAACGTACAGGAATATTCGTGCTCTCGCAGGATTTGTTTCACCAAATTAATTTCTTCCTCCATAAGGAGGGGGAAAAAGAAGGCATTGCGAATAGTTTCAGGATTCCAGCACCCTTGATTGGCAGATGGCAGCGGATGGAGCTCTGAGGCAGGTTTGCACACACTCACCTCAGAGGAAACAAATATTTGCCTGAGAGCGAGGAAGAGAATAAGGGGAGGAAAAAAATAATTAGTTTGCAAACGCAGCGAGAGATAAAAGGCAGCAAGACACATCCATCAAAAGGCAGCAGAGTTGAAATCTTCTCCAAGCTGACGGATTCAGGGGGGTGGCTTTGTAGAGTTGAACACATGCACGCTGGATAAGAACACAGGAAGCCAACGTGCAGTGTGCATTAACATCTGTGCACACGGAATTAACACTTAGGCATGAATCTTCCACGCTTCAGCATCATGTCTAGAGTCCCTCTAATTATTTCTTAATTACCATCTCCACATTAAAACCCGCGTGTTGACAACACGTATGAGACACGTCGGATATGTTTAAGGTGAAATCACATCTTCTAGGAGACGTGTGCAGTTAAATGGGGGATTCCCTATTTATTATACTGTATACCGTATATATTTTTTAATTTTAGATTCCCCATGAGATTTATGGCTTTACAATTAAGTGGAGATGTCTTCAATTAAAGTCTGGAAGATATATTTCAGACACCACACAGTGCTCATCTAAGCATATTTATGGATTACATTTTACTCATTGGCATCCTCAAATTAGTCAAGATTTAAGTTAAATACAGATGTTTTTTAATCCAAATTTTCCAAACGGTGTTCAGTTGACTCGCCACTGTTCCAGTTTACAACAGAGGGCACGTGTTCAAATCACACTTCATACTTTGCGTCATTAAATGCAACAGGGTCCCCCCCACCCCGCTCCCTATTTGACTACCTTACAGATACATTATTCCATGCCTTGTGGGTATTGTAGTATTCAGTGCAGTTTCAACCTCTGTGTTAAAAAAAAACTCCAAAAATAGCAGATATGCTTACATACTTGATACTGTTACATTTTAACAGAATCAACCAACATGGGCAATGACATATAAGATATGGATAATGTGCTTGTGTCTTCCCCATTATTTAACATAACAAGGTTGTGATTGTATCATGTGTGGACACAATACCTCAAACATTTACACGGCCAATATGCAGAATCTGTCCATCAGGAATGCACCACAGAAGGACTGCATCAAGATGAAGCGAGGTAACTTTCTTCAACACACTTCATACACACGACAACTCAATGTACTTCGCACAGCCAAAAGCACAGCACCTTAAAGTATTTGCAACCGAACAGCTGGATACATTCATAAAGCAAAGAGAACTAAAGTAGCTCATTAAAATGACATTTAAACACGTTTACAAACAACAGACATTTAAGAGCAAATGAAAGGAATAAAATGCCATATAATTTAGTTGATTTTAAAAATGTATTTAAAAAAAACGCTCCACAAGCTTTATCCGCAAGTATATCCTTAATGCATTCGGGACCTAACCCATTAAGTGCATTGCAGAATCCATTCATCCATTTTCAACATCCTGAACAGGGTTGTGGGGTGGTTGTGGGAGCCTGTTCCAGCTGACTTCAGGCAGAAAGGCGGACTACACTCTGGACTGGCCTACAGCCGAATGGGAGCCAGTGTAAAGTCTGTCAGAGCAAATTGTGCATGTTGTTGAGACTTTGATGCCGTTAGGAAGATGGCATATTATTAGTTTGCTAAAAAATGCCGCTGTTGTGAAAGCGCTATATAAATCAGCATGTATTGTATTGTATTGTATTGTAAAATAAAAAATAAATTAACAAAAAAAAAAAAACGATAAAAAGAAACAACACCTGTTTGGAACATTCCACAGGTGAAGAGGCAAATTGGAAACAGGTGAGTGTCACGACTCGGGCTGCTCTTTTATTGAACTCCTTCAATATTAAAAAGTGTTTTGTGCTTCACTAGCAATGAATGGAGGACAAGCCATTTTGTTCTTACGCTATGTCTGTGCACACATAATGTGTGTGTATGCGCAGCCGCAGAGTGTGTATGAGGGATTATTTCCCATGGGTTTGTGTCTGTTACCAGCTAAAAATAAATAGGAGTTAAAACCTACAGCAAATGCAGTGAAGTCAAATCATTTTACTTTATTTCTATGGCCTTTAAAAGCGTCTCGAGGGCTTTCACAGTCCAACATTTGACAATGTTTTCTGACATCCTATAAGTGAAAGGCCCAACCGGGCAAGGAAAAACTCAAAATCAAATTTTAGTGAAAAAAAAGAAACCTTGTCCACAAATGAGAGTCTAAACATGCAGGCAAAATCATCAAGTTTTGCACATACATTTATTTTTTACTGGATTTATTTTGCTATTATTATTGCCATTAAAATGTCAAATTCCAATGTGCCCATACCCCAAAGTGGAGGATTATTTTCAGTATTAACACATGTGACCTGCCTGACCTCAATCAATGGATTGCTAACTGAATTCTAAAAAGCTTTGTGGTCCCTTAAGGTTTGTATTTGAGTACTGTCTCCTAGTACAGATGAATACGTTTTGCGGTCGTGCATACGTTTTGCGGTCGTTTTGGTTCATTGTATACCTGGTGAATACACTCAGTTGTTTAAAATGGGAGTGGTGATGCATCTGTGCGAACTGATGCTCCCGATCATCTTGTTTGAGATTGTGTATCATGACAAGCTTCAAACAGCCACACTAATTCAACAAAAAAGATTTATGATCTCACCAAAGGGATGATGTTTTCATTTGTTAGGGAGCAGGATTACTGTACCCCATAAATCCTCCACTGACTCCCTTCATGTGTCATAGGTGATGGAAAAACCTTGAAAAAATGAGAACGTTGGGGAAAATATAAATCCAGGACTAGTTACTTTCCCCAATAATTTTGCATTTTGTACAGTGTGAACCTGAATGACAGCATTCAGGCATAAAAAGGAAGTGCTTGTCCAAATTAGGATTGTTTGGCCGCCGTGGTCAGTTTTAGCGGTGTCTTTCTTTCTTTGTTGCTGGACAAATAACCAATTAATTCCCTTTCTCCAATTGCAAAACAAAACAAAACAAAAACAAAACAAAACAAACAAACAGGACATGAAACAGAGCCGCTCTGCTTTGATACGTTCAAACACTGACCATGGGATTATTCAGCACTGATAAGGTAATTAAGAGAATATTAGTGTAATTAAGCAACATCTGAGAAGAAAGCCTGCTGGAGTGGTCGCATCAAAGCTGGTGGCTCAATTAGAAAAGGGGGGACTGGCGATGCAGGACCATTTTGGATTCACACAGATCCTCTATTGAGTGAGACCACAATGACCAAGAGAAGGCTTTCGGCAAGTGGCAATTTGCCATATAAAATTATTGTGATGGAAATGAAATGACACAATTCAGTCACTTGAAATGGTCACGGATCATAAGGAGGAAAACAGTGGCAACATGAGATATGCTTTTCTCTATCAGTAATGCGTTGCAGCCCAAGGAATGAGAATTGCACGATTTCACTGACATGTCTACCTTGCTTCCTTTTATTTGTTGTCATCAGGCAGTGCGCAATGTTCTCCCACTTCTCCCTTGTGTGCCCTGAATCAGCAGAAATTACATTTTATTCTATTTATTTGCTTATTTACTCTTATCTCTTTTCCATTCCAGAGTTCTCCTATCAGAGACCTGCAAGCCTCAGAAGGCGAATGGCAGGGGGAGCTGCGGGCCTTGTGTGTGCGAGTGCGTGTGTGTGTGTGTGTGTGTGTGTGTGTGTGCGCGCGCGCACACGTGCAGGCGCATATGTGTGTGTAATGGTGCATTAGTGTTTGTGTGTTTCAACAGATTGGCATGAAAATTAAAATAGAAATAAAAAATATATATGTTGGATTCATCACTTTTGTTATCACCAGCTATACCGTTTACAGCTCCCACGGTTACCACACTTCTTTTGAGTGATGAAACTGAAATTATTTTCCACCCTGACCCGCACAATATCTTTTAGCAACACTCGCTTTGTACACCCAAGAACTAAAAATCACAGTTCTCACTGTAAATATGTTGCCAACCATTTTTGACACATACTCAAAAAAAAAAAAAAAACGTTTAACATGAGGAATAAAAAATGGCTATATTCATGAGTGTATATTTGAGACAGCATGTTAAAGGAAAAAAAAACGTTTTCCTTCTTTCTGAACAAACACATTTTACACCAGTTTTCATGTCGTTCTATTTTTCACTCCATTTGTTTAAAAGATGATTATAGTATGCATTGAGAAAGATTTATTTTCTTTCCATCTGTCCATTATGTGAACTGCTTGTCTGCAGCTGTCTCTGGGATGAAACAGTACGTTGTCATGGCCGCTTGTGACATTTGGTAGCATCAGAAAAAAAAAAATCAATTTGCATATAGTTAAATACATACCAAACACCGTCTTACACAAATTCCAAGAAAACAAGGCAATTTGTATTTTTGACAGGTTAGATTATTTTGCCTTCCTTCACATGCCACATTTGGTTTTTAAACACAAAACTCCAACTCCAATGAACTTGGGATGCTGTGTAAAACTGAACTAAAAACAACCTAGATGATAAAATCCAATTATTTGCAAAACATTTTCACCCTACACTCAATTGAATGTACTACCTGGTACAAAGACAATACATTAAATCTTCATCATTTTGAATTTGATGATTTGTCTTCATTCATTCTTTAAATAGTAGGAGTTTAATCTTGGCGACCGATTGGGTTGTCCTTTTTTTTCCACTCCAAAACCACCATTAGTAAGCACACCCATGATGCATGACTTCCTCAATGATGTAGTGTCAGCAAGAACTTGGTAGTTTCCTCAATAAATCAGACAAGAATAACAAATACAAATACTGTACACCACGTGATACTCATTGTGAATTATATAAACTTGCCATTTAGACCCATAAAAAAGTGCCACTATAGTTTATACTGAAGGTGTAAGACACCTTAAGATCCATTCATCACAGCCTCATTAACAACAGCACCTTCACCAGTCCACCAAGTGCTGAAGTGTGTGCTTGGCCGCGCGCTTGTGTATGCCCGTGTCGACTCAGGAGGAGCGAGTGAGTGATCTGGCCAGGATCTGAACCGCCGCTTTGATCTGCCAAAATCCAAACAGAGCGAAAGAAACGCTCGCCCCTCACTGTGAGGATTAAATATCCCTGAGTCGGGACATCATAATGCCCCCCCCACCACTTCTGTACCCACACCTATCCCTTTTTCCTCCGCTCCTTTCCTCCTCCTGTCAGCCCTGGTTATCACTATGTCTCCTGAGGGCCTTGGAGCAAAGGAGATGGTGAGCGGAAGAGGAGAAAATAAATTAAAGGAGCGGTTTTATGGTTCTAAAATGCCAAAAAGGACATTTGGGTCCACCGGGAGTGATTTACCCACACAGGTCAAATTCTGGATGGTTCTTGGTTTTTCATGCATCTGCGGTGAGAGGAGAACCACAAGCTGGATAGGATTTATTCAAGCGTTTGTGGTAGAAGTGTTTAGGAAAGTGGAATGAAAGGTGTGGAGAGATGGAGAGATGTCAAAACATCCAGCGCACAAGTGGAATTGTTGTAATAATCCATCCACTCTGGTTGGCACACCTCTGAGAGAATGCCCCCTCGCCCTGCCCTCTGGCCACCCAAAAAAGCAAATATAGTCAGGAAATAATCATTCAGCGATATTATGAAACCCAGTGTTATCCATTCAATGAAAACATATATGGTAATTACTGGCAATAACAAGAGAGAGCCATTGTCTACCGGTGTTACTTTTTGCAGTGTTGGGTTATTCTTTGTTGACTTATAAGGTTCTGGTCTGCAATGCGCGGCCCGGTAGTTCAGTGGTTAGCGCGTCGACCTCACAGACCTCAATTTCAGCTCTGGCCTCCCTTGTGTGGAGTTTGCATGTTCTACCCGGGCCTGCGTGGGTTTTCTCCGGGTACTCCGGTTTCCTCCCACATTCCAAAAGCATGCATGGCAGGCTGATTGAACAATGCAAATTGTCCCTAGGTGTGACTGTGAGCGTGGATGGTTGATTGTCTGCGTGTGCCCTGCGATTGGCTGGCAACCAGTTCAGGGTGTCCCCCGCCTACTACCCGAAGACGGCTGGGATAGGCTCCAGCACACCCCGTGTGACGATAAGCTCACTCTTGGTCATCTAACCTAAACTGTGAAGTATTAAGACCATCTTAATACACAGATCTTATTTGTTGCATGCAACAATATATCTCCTCATTCCACAACATTTTAAGTTGAAATTAATAAATACAGTAATGATGATTTGAAATTAATATATATTGTGAAAAAAAGACATGTTTTTGTTTGTGTCACTGTCAGGATTAGCATTTGGACACGGACTCCATGCTGGTGCAGTTGTGTTCCAAAATTCAGGTTAAAGGAAAAAAGATTATGATTACTATTATGATAACATGTTGCACAAAGGCTGCCTCAGAAAATCAATTTAAAAAATGAATTTTTGAGCATGTAGTACAGGGGCGGCATGTTAAAGTTCAAAAGGAGTGTATTGGCCAACCGACAAACTCCAATATACACTCTGTGATCTGGATCGTTGATGACACGGCACTCATAACTCCAACCCAAAAAGTGCATATGGACTCAAATGTGCATTCCTGATCTAATTCCTCCAGCGCAACACAAGCAAAGGTCAGTGCTCTCCACAAGGGGTTAATACAATCATCATTACTGCTTCCTGTTGGGGTGCCTGAGGAAACAGGGTGTGGAGGAAGGGGTTGCGGGTGGGGAGAAGGATGAGAGAGGGGAGAGGATGAGGGCAGGCAATAGAAAGGGGCAATTCTGACATGACAGTGACAAATTGCCTTGTATTTATTCAAATTGTGTAAAGCGATCTTTTGGCTGTGTCATAATGTGTGTTTTCATAGTGTTTGACCCCACTGATGAGTTAACATTAATGGGCTCCTAACGACGGGAAAGCAATGGGAGCCGCAGACAATGAACTTATTGGCTTGAATGACCTAAACATGAATATAAAACCATGCATATAAAAATCACAAATGTAACCCTCTTCAATGTACTAGTTGGCCAAACCTTTTGAACTTAAGACCCAAATTAATAATGCGATTCCCCTCCGAGACCCCAAAAAGTGAAAGCATATGAAATAGAGATACATATGGGACCTTACACACCAGTGCTAGTTTTATTTCATTGCAGAAATAATTTTGACAATTGTCAATAATACGACAGATAAAGTATTCAAACATTTTTAAAAAAGGAAAACAATTTGATTGCCACAAAATTTATACAGACATGGAATGGGCCAAAGAAGTAATCATTAGAAATTGGTGTGGTTATGATTTGGCAAATAAAGGTGGCAGATACATGAATTTCTTTTCACCGTTTGAGTCACCATGGTTCCAGGTATGTGGGTGTTATCCAACCAATACCTACCATTATCTGGTGAAAAGACTCAAAACCCAAATAATTCCCGCTGTTACCAGTAATAAACAACAACTTTTTTTTACAAGCAGTCCATAACAAAAAAAATGTTACAATGCACCCACCTCACTTTGGCACAGCTTGTTTGTCAAAAGAAATTGTCAGTCAACCATCATGACATCCCCATCATCTTCCATGCGCCAGAAAACAGTCTCCTCACTGATTAGCAGTCGGACAAACAAACGTAATTTTTATTTTAATTGATGTATTATTGTTTTTTTTTACTTCTTAGGGGAACACACACCAGGAAGTGGTTGCCATCCAATCGCAGTGCACACATAGACAACCAGGCTCACAATCACACTTAGGGACAATTTTTAGAGTGTTCATTTAACCTACCGTGCATGTTTTTAGAATGTGAGCGGAAAATGAAGTATGTGAGAAAACCCACGCAGGCAAGGGAAGAATATGAAAACTTCACACAGGAAGACGCGGCTGGATTCGGAACCACGACAGCTGCACTGTGAGGCGGACATTCGATCACCGTGCCACCCAATAAATTGATTTTCGGAATAAATGCAGCCATCTTGTTACCTCTGCGTCCAGCGTCCTAGATGGATAATTTTCCCGCGGGATGCACAGTTCCAAATAATGTGCGTTTTTGGGACGCATGGAAATTTCCCAGTCAAAACAAAACAAAAAAACTACGGTACATCTTTTGCAAAATGGGACTCATACTTTTCTGTTCAGCTAGTCCCTGGGACTCGCGGGGCTCAAACTGTAAAATTATCACTCCAAATGACCTTTTTTTCTCTCTCCAGTTCAATAAATGCATGTCCACAGTCCGCCTCATAGTGCATTGTATATGTACAAAATGTAAGTGGACATTTTCATACCATGCCTCTTATCTCAGTGGGACTTGGCATTGATTTTTCGTATTCCATTAAATCATCTGTATATGAACTGCTGGAAATGCATCACATCAAGTTCTTGTATTGACACTTGCCTTAAGGAGCTTATAGTTAGGAAAAAAATGGTCAAAGCCCTCCCAAAAGTCAATACATCATTTTAGCAAAACCTGAACATCAGAACAACTGCTGTGATTGTGAGTGATGAAAATCCCGACATGTCCGAATCTAAAACCCAGCATCTTTACAGTGAGGCAGAACAAAGCTTCATGGACTCACAAAATGGCAAATTCCGAAGACTGAGGGTAAGGGTTAGTCCAAGATCCCAACGGTTGTCCACGCGATCTCTTCTGGCTTATTGACATAGTCGCCAGCAGCAATCAGGGAAGTCGACACACTGATGAACGTAGCCAACACACACATAGTCCCACTACACACAGAGCCAGGACACACACAGGACAGAGTCATGGGGAGCTGAGGTCAGTGCGGAGATCTTAAGATATTATTAGTAAGAAGAGAGGGAAAGCACCTGCTTCAACAGGCCTCAAGGACAGAGGTACCAGTGCAGGAGTTCGGAATGTGACAATTTAGGTGAATTGCTTGAAAACCAGATGAACGACCTTTCAATTGTTTCACCAATGTTGAGCTATGGTTATAAATTCTCACTTCACTGAAATCCATTTTACTGCCTGACCAAGTTTTCCTGCGAATTAAATCATATTTGTGTGTGTGTGCAGGGGGTCTACAATTTAAAAAGTCACATATATTCCCCCTTAAATAATATTAATGCTGTAAATTGGGAATTTCTTCATTGTGAGACAAATAAAGGTTTTCTTATCTTATATGTTTAGCCTTACATGAAACAAAAGTAGTTTAATCATGGATGTTGAAATATTTTATAAAATTGCATCAATGTGAGATTATCATACCTTTATGGGAATAATACTCCCTTTGCCTTGTTTTGAAGTGTGGCACAAAGCTTGCACACACACAGGAATTCTCCTGTTGCTACAAGAGAGTAAACGTGTACAATGGTTGGCAGTATTTTATCTGTACGCCAAAGGACTTGAACTTTGGAGCCAGTAGCTCGTCGGTCAAGTCCCACTGCAGACAAAGGGTAAAGATGATAGTTCATCGTCTGCTAGTCTGTTTCGTTGCTACTCCTGAGGTGCCCTTGAGCAAGGTAGCTTAACCCCTCCTCAAAAGCTGCATCACTATTTGCGCCCCATTCACGTTGACATGTCTCTTTGCATAACAGGCAGCTCTCTATTTTTGTGGTGAATGTAAATCCCCCAGACAGACTCAAGAGAAACAGTTTAGAAAACAAGATTTCCAAAATAAAATAGCATGTACAACGTTTACAATAAAAGACGCTTGCACAATGCGAAGGTACCAAAAATAAATGGACAAAAACCGACTTGACAAAAAGTTGATGCAATACAAGAAGAACTCAATCTGTAGGTGGATTACAGTGGGTGGTTGGAGCCATGGGGGGGAAAAAATACAAAAATCAAAGTCATAACACGAAACTATAAAAACACAGTTGTACTCTAGCTAATGTTAATATAAAAAAAATAGAGACACAAACCAGTAAGTACACTGAGTGGAGAAGGAGGGTAAAGATACAAAAGATTATCAAGAAGAAAACAATTTCTGAATTAATGAAGGTGAGCAAGTGAAATCGTTCTTTGCCACAGCTGCACCTAAAATATTAAATAATAATAATAATGCTCTTGCGACGCGGGGGCCCAGTCTCATTCGGCTGGGTCGTCGCAGTGCGTAGAGCCGATCAGCTTCACCAGGGTCCGCCAATGACCTAAAATATTGCTGATTGTAATTTGTGACAGGTGTGCCGCAGAAGGCACCGCCCACCAACATGTCATCACGCACTGAAACACAAACAAAGAGAGCAAGATGCATCACACGAGCGAGTTCTCTTTGTGACACCTTTTGATCAACCTTCTTACAGGGAACAAAATTTGACGACCATTTTACCTCATCTTAAATAGTTCAAACTACCTCGTGAAATTTGCAACACGTCATAAGTTACAAAATGTGCACCACATGTCATACGTTACAAGAATGGGGATATAGACTGCATGAATTGTTTGAGAAAGTTCATGGACTGGCTCTGTGCCGTGACTGTGCCGATGCAAGAAATTTTGTAGGTGCATGCACTGACCACCTGCTTTCCATTCCTTGTCGCTATTGAGGCCTAATGCATACTAAAACAGACAGACCTGTCGCACAGAAAAAAAAGCCATGTTATATTACATGATCTTTTTCAGGAATGATATACAGTACGATTCCGGATATAAGTGACATGCAGCTGGACCAATAAAGTCCACAGAGTACTTTATATCCACAGTGAAGTGTGGAAAGTGTCGCGGGAATGTATGAGTGCAGGCCATGCATGGAATGAGGGCCAATCGCCCAGTATGTGGTGGCTGGTCGCCAAACTATTTTTTTTTCTGTGAGGGTCCAGTTCAGTGGCTTTTTGCCTTCTCACCCAAGACAAGCAGGTGCTTGATTATCAATATCAGGATTGCACACATTAAGTAGTGTTTTTTTTCCACAACCAATAGATCCACATGTACGTCTATGCCTTTCAAAATGTATCATCACCAGACCAAAAGAGACTGTGTGTAAAAGGACTGGATAAATAACACAGAGAGAGCAAGCATGTGACACTCATTGGCAACTGGCAAAATCAATGAGTGACGAGCTTGACAAGTGCATCTACTAAAACCGACTTAAGGCCAAAGAAGCCAAAAAGGCAGGGTACACTTTGGACCAGTTGCCAGTCAACAGTGCAGACACTGTTGGGGTGCACAACCAGGCCTTCACAGTGCCTATATGAAATAAAAATACAAAAACACATATATTAAATTAAATCACTCTCCTCCCCCTCTACGCACACACACACACACACACACACACACACACACACGGTCCAACATTGAATGGCATGCTGCTTGCCCTTCAGCTTCCTTTCTCCCTCGTTGCTCGTCCCGGTGAAGCCTTATCAGTGCTCCAGGAACTAACTGACATTCACGCAGACACTAATAACACCGCAGCATTTGAGAGACTTTGCTCTCTCCTCTCTCTCGCCCTCTGTCTCACAATCTGGCTACTTTTCCCCTTGTTCTCTCTTCCTGGTCAATTAGACAGAGGCAGAAGTCCCCGTTGGCTCTCGGTGGTAATCAAACATCTTTTTCTTGTCCATTTAACACTGGGATTAATTTCCTACAAGGTTAATTAAAGAGGCCCGTCAGACAGAACTGATTATTGTAAAGGTTACTGTTTTGTTGGCTGTGTACACACACACATATAGTCATGCAGTTACACACCGACATTCTTCTTACACGTGCACTCATAGGAATGAAACGGAGACAAGATTATACTGTTGCCCGTGGAGAAATAATAAGTTCAGAAATGCTATCGCTGAGTGTAAGGACAGAGCTTTGAGAGGAATGTTGCACATTAATGAACCGGAAGCGCCTGTGAGCTCTGGTGAAAAGTGAACGTTACATTAAAATCCATCTTGATGTTTGGTGTTGCTATATGCTTCATAATCGAAATTACAATACGGGCTCTATTCAGAACCACGAGATATTAGATACCATATTGTATATCAAGTGACATGATGTCTTGAGTGATAAGGTCACTTTCAAAGTCATGAGAGCTCCTAAATTCTTGCTCTAGTTTGAGTTTGCACATCTCCATCACATTTCTGAATTTCAGAGTTTTCGACTATGGCTTCAGCACTCTAGTGGACATATTAGATTCACTGAAGACTTTTAATTGTCTATAGGTGAGTGGGGATAGTTGTTTGTCTATATCAGGGCTGGGCAACTAGCAACCTCTGAGTGGCACCTTGGTTAAGAGCTCTAAAGCAAGCAGGATATGTCTCTCCAGAGCTCCCTCCCCCCTCAGCTATGTTAACTTTTTCAGTGCCATTGACCGCACAAGACGTTCAATACATTAGAACGAATGTTCATTTGCCGCCAGAGCCCCCCCCCCCCCCCACTACCCCCAGTTCAAATGAATTCAACATCTACTAGTGAAAAACTCATTTAAATTCATAGGCGAAGGATGACAAAATAAATAAACACACAATTGGACGTGAAGCGTCAATGGCACCGAAAGAGTTAAGAGGTTGTGATGGTTCAATAAAAACAGACACTTGATTAGGAAGCGCATGGCCCTATGTGGCCCTACAGTAACACCGATGAAAAATGGTTGTTAATAATAATAATAAAAAGAAGAAGAAGAAGAATAGGATATGATAATATCTTTAAAATTCTTTCAAGGGACCATAGGGAATGTCACAACGAGTGCACCCAAAGAGGAATAAGATGTAATGGAATGTATTTCCCCTTTTTTCCCCTGTTGAGTATGATATTTTTCCATATTATGTCTCCTCTGTTGATGTTCATCAAGATGAGACATTATGTGAATCCCTTTCGAAGCGGCCGACAATGTGCACACGCTGCTGGTGGAGTGACACTTCAAACCTGGCCAGTGTGCATGGCCAATAGCCACCCCAGTCTAGTGGGGGAGAGACTGCCTCGAAAAGAGCAAAATGGAATCATTGTTCTTTCTTACTGCTGCATCTCCTTTGTCATTGCGCACTGGAGTCCTTCCTCTGTGATCCGTGACACATTTCGTCTACATTGGTTTGTTTCCATAATGCACAGTGGTCACAGACTCAGTGATCTAAAGGAGGGAGTGCTGCAGTGCCAATCTACAATTGTGTTTGTGGGCATTCTTTTTTAAATATCCTATCAGTAAGCGCTGCATCTTTTCATGGTCTATTCGTTAATCACGTTCGCGCCCCATGCACACGTCTCATGCGCAGCAATCATATGGCACAAAGGTCACCATGACAGGTCTAATGAGACAGAGAAAAGCGTTCCTATTTAGCTGGTTACCATAACACCAGCGAGTAAACGCCGGGTCACAGTCCACAACACGCAAATACGGACACACTCAATTACCAGAGCAGCGGCCACTTTTCGAAATACCAGCCTGTCTTTGTTTTCTTCTAAAGTGGGATGGAGCCCTCAGGTGACATGCACCCGCACACAGTCGCACATGTGCAGGTTTATTAACATGCTAATTGGTGTTGAAGACAGTGTGGTGTGGAGATGGCACAGAGTGTGATTCACAAGCTTTGGGAAGAACCAGCTGACTCCCCCAACTTGGTCTTTTAGCTCCCTCACACATCCCTTCGCCCCATCTCTCCTCACAAGTCACCCCTGACTCCCTCCGCCCAATCTGGCCATCTCCTCCCCTCCAACTGAAGCCTGCCTCTGTCACTGCAAGCTCAGCTGCTGAGGGGAGCCTCAGCGCACAAAGCAAACTGTGTTCAACACTTCTCATGGGTTATTGAGACCAAACATTGAGGTTTTCTTTTTCAGAATGTTATCTTTTGGTCCCTAAAAAAACGTAAATATCAGTCATGTGCACACATGTAAGCTAAATTGATTGTTACTCTTTCCTTAAAAAGAAGGGGGCAAGCACAAATCACTAAAATAACTTGGGGCAGGGGCAAACATTGATTTGTGAAAATTAGACATCATGGTTGTTTTTGTAGGTCAAAAGAATAATTCAAGAAAAACTCAGCAAATTGATCTGGACGCAAATAAGATCCCTTAAAATTTTCCTGCACAACCTTTTAAACGCTGAAACGATTTCCTTAATAATCACTGAGAGATATTCACCAATCCACAATGCTTTTTTTGTTTTTGTTTCAGGGAGGTGGGGGTGGAGGGCACTCATCATAGCAAACTACTATTGGTACTGCGTGAAATCTTAAGTGAATTGAAACTCACAGTGAATGAAAAATCAAAATGAATCGAAAATCGAATCGTGTCGGGCCCTTGGGAATCGAATCAAATCCATCCATCCATTTTCTAATCCGCTTATTCTCACAAGGGTCGTGGGGCGCGCTGCAGCCCATCCCAGCTGTCTTCAGCTGTCTATATAACATTTTTCACATTCTTCGGTTAGAGCGGGACCCACATGTATCCAGATGGTAGGCAGGGTCCACCCTGAACCGGTTGCCAGCCAATCGCAGGGCACACATAGACCAACAACCATCCACGCTCACACTCACCAGATTGTGCTGCTGTACCTATTCATGTGCCTGTTGAGTGAACCTCATTTGTTTTCATCTTCATAATTCGGCCTACTATTGAAATCAAAACAGAACAAAACTTGCATCTGAAGAATTGATTCCTGACACTGTCGCAGCAGGTACCTGTACTTAGAAGTCCTTGAGTACCACACACGGGCTGAGTGTTAACGAGGAAAAGGAGCCAATGAGGCAGCCAAAAGTAACCTGCTGTTACTGTAACAAGGGACCCCGATAACACGGTAATAACAGGCTAATCGTATTTGGGTTCAGAAACCACAACATGCTAATTAAATTAGCTTAATAAGCCCCTGTAGATAAAGAGCTTGTTTCAGCTGTCCTGATTGGCCGGCTCCATTGGCGCTGTGCAGCTCTTCATTGGTTACTACAAGTGGAGGGAAAACATCAGGAAAACTGCTCGAGCGTATTGCTGAATGAATAAAATGCTGCTGTGGGCCCCGCAATCTTCGGACAGGCCAACATATCAAAGTTTGTCTCAAAGTTTGTCTCCAATTGAGAAAGTGATACACAGTTGTGAGGACATATTCAAGCAACTTCTGCCCAACTCCGATTTCTTTGCAATGAGCATCCTCTTAAAGTGACAACAATGACAAATAAGTCACTCATCCCTCCGAAATGTCTTTCTTCTTTGTCTCCACAAACACCCAACACAATGCCTCATAAAAGCACTCTCGGTCTATTGTCCTGCCGCTGTGTCTCAGTTCACGCTTAGCGTCTATCTCAGAGCCGCCGTCTTTGTGTGAAAGAGCACAGGAAGGATGGCGCCATTGTTTCACCAGCTGAGGAGGAGAATGAAAGTGTTACAGTGGAGAGAATTGGCAGCTGAGCCCAGCAAGGAGATTCTCCACACAAAATTAGGGAGCGGGATCACCATGCTCAACGGCCGTGCTGGCCTCTGCTCGCACCCTCGTTCCTCGTTTTCTCTCTCTCTCTCTCTCTCTCTCTCTCTCTCTCTCTCTCTCAACCTCAGCTCCTTCCCCTTCTCTGTGAAATCTGCATTCACTCTTAACCCTTTGTTTTTCAGCTGACGAGTTAATCTGTTTACGGGTGTTTGTGAGGGCGCTTTTGTTTGCATCATGCACATATGTGCGCATATGCACAGACACACACTGGCACAGAGCCAGCTGACACCAGCAGAATATTGCAAAAATCTCTACAGACTCACTCCAGTTCTATTTTTATTCCTTCTTATGTTCTTTTGATTTCTTTCGAGAAATGTATTAACGTTGCCAACATGTTTTAAATAATGTATGCTTGGCTTTAATATGTACATTTTTATCCCGTGTTTTAAACTCTGTGAAGTGTCTTTCACTATGATGAAAAGCACATTCAAAATTAATGTATTAATATTATTATTATTATTATTATTATTATTATTATTATTATTATTATTATTATTATTATTCCAACATTTTAAATTAAGACAGAAAGTGAACCATGTAGGCTTGGCTTTATATGTAAAAAAAATTTCAAAACTCCATATAACATTGAAAATGCCATATTTTGATCTTATTGTTTTGCCTAAGGTTTCCAATCACTTTTTGGCTCAAAATTCAAATGCATCTTGTCTTACATGTAATACTAGAAAAACCTGCCGTTTCCACTACATTTTTCAAATCTCAAACTGACACGTTTCTGCTCATTTCACTGTGTTTGTCTTGCTGAGGGCCTGTTTTTCATGACATGTCTTTGTTCATTTCTTTCTGGAAACAATTTTGGCATACATTCCCAATATGCTCTCATCAGAATATTATGAGGATTGCTTTTAAATATGACAAAAAGTCCAAAAACATAAGGCGGGCCCAACAGCGATGCACATGGCAAGTCCAACATACGTTGAAAGCATTGAGCTGAGTGATTTTATAATTTATCCCAAAAACACAACATTTTGAAGGTTAGCGGTTGCCATTTTCATTAGAAATTCCATTTGCTGAGTATCACATTTTGTATCCAATCCCACCAAGCAGGCTGTCACAGTTTTCTTCCTTTCCCTCATGAAAGATTTATTTAGCTCGTGATCCAACGTATATATGCGCATGTGCACCCCGCATGCAACCACGTGCATATTGGAGACACAAAGTGGGGGATGGTCTACGTGATCAGCAGCGTGGAAGGCAGATAAGAGAGAAAGCAGAGTGTCGAATTGACAGCCGCAGTGTAGGCAGAGGTACGACTGAAAACTGATGTAAACAACACAGCTCAAATTTAAAGAAGGATTTCTTTGGAGGCAAAGGGCGCGGATGGAGCGCAGATGTACAAACAAGCAAACCGAAAACAAAATACGGACATTCGGGCTGCTGGGGCCGGTTTCTCTCCACAAACCAACTCAATCCTCTTCATCAGCGTCACACTAATTTGAGAGATTAGACGGTGCGGATTAGACATCGCAAGCTTGCCTCTCTGAGGCGACGCTTGTCTTTGTATGCCATTCTTACCACTTCTTTCATGTCATAAAGACATTATTATATGGAGTGCTGGTAAGACTCTCACTTTCACAATAACAGCGTCTCCCTTGATACACTCGCTATGGGATATGCTCAAGTAATTATGTAAGAAGTAAACACTCACGATCACTGGCTGCTCCTCCACCTTGCGCCGGCGTACGCGGTTATTGGTTGGCCTTATTAGATTCCTGATGCCTCTACTGCTGCTCTGATTAATGTGCATAAACACACACATATATATATACACACACACCCTCGGCACGTGCTCGGAACACCGTCTTCCCTCTCACCAACTTAGCAGCGCTATTAGTAATGATTGAAGCCTATCCAGTGGATGTAATATATTAGCAGGGAGATTATTCTGACATTAAAACATGTTCCCTGGGCTGACAGCATCATCAATCACCCTCACCCTGCCTGTAGAAGACTCACTGGACATAATTGCTTCAGCATGGGGCTGGAGAAGGAAGGCATGACGTGGGGGTCGAATGGGGGTGCCGGCAAGGGGAAGTGTGTGAGATTGAGTTTGGATTTCCTTGAAAGTGCAAGACTGACAGTAAAGGCAGATGCAATGAACTTGACCATCCAGAAACCAAGTCAAAATAGGAATAAATGGAAAAATTCTCTCAATATATTGCTAAACAATGATAAACGCTTGATTAATAAATTCATACATTCATGAATCCGATCAAAACCCTGAAAGGCACATTTTGAGCGTTATTGGGCATTATTATTTGTTTTGGGCAGCAATAGCTCACCGTTAACCTGGGAACCAGACGGTCATGATTTGACTCGCGCAGGAGTTGCAACGAGAAAAGCTAGTCTGCCATGTCAAGGTTCCCTTGAGCAAGGAGTGTGCAACAGGTCAAGGAAGGGCCCTTGACAGATTTCCAGTGAGATTTTAGTGATTTAGCTCTAAGCCAAAGAGAGATCCCTGTCTTTTGCATTTGTGAATAACTTCACAATAAAGACCAAGTACTGCCATTTACTGCGTCGTCCTTATAAAGGTGAATGTTGCTGATTCCAGAAACTGTCTTTTTGCTGTTTCTGACACCATTTAGATCAAGCGTATGAATAGACAACCGGATAAAATATCATAGTAAACAGTAAACGCCATGGCTGGCTGAGGTTAATCATTGGACGCCCCAATCTCTTTTCGGAGAATGTGGTGTTTTCAGCAGAGTCCACAGTGCCCCAAAAGCACAGGCGTGTTTCTTGGTTGTAAAAGAAGAGGGACCAAATTCACTATATATATATATGCCCGGTAGCCCAGTGGTTAGCACGTCGGCTTCACAGTGCAGAGGTGCCGGGTTCGATTCCAGCTCCGGCCTCCCTGTGTGGAGTTTGCATGTTCTCCCCGGGCCTGCGTGGGTTTTCTCCGGGTGCTCCGGTTTCCTCCCACATTCCAAAAACATGCATGGCAGGCTGATTGAACACTCTAAATAGGTGTGAGTGTGAGTGCGAATGGTTGTTTGTTTCTGTGTGCCCTGCGATTGGCTGGCAACCGATTCAGGGTGTCCCCCGCCTACTCCCCGAAGACAGTTGGGATAGGCTCCAGCACCCCCCGCGACCCTAGTGGGGATCAAGCAGCTCGGAAGATGAATGAATGAATGAATGAATGAATGAATGAATATATATATATATATATATATATATATATATATATATATATATATATACACACACACACACACACACACACACACACACACACACACACACACACACACACACACACACACACATACCATATGTATAGTTTCAAACACAGTCTGTGGGCTCCAGCCTTCCTGTGCGGACATTGCATGTATTCACCGAGCCTGCGTGGTTTTTCTCTGGGTACTTCGGTTTCCGCTCAAATTCCAAAGATAAGGACGGTAGGTAGATTGAACACTCGAGATTGTCCATTGGTGTGAATGTGAGTGTGGATGGTTGTTAGTCTATTTGTACCCTGTCATTGTCTGGAGACCAGTTCAGGCTGGACCCTGCCTGCCACCTTGATACATGTGGGTCTCGCTCTAAGTGAAGAATGTGAAAAATGTTTATTTTTGGATGAAGAGATATTTTCAACGCTGTTGGGTTAAGATATTTGGTTTGCACTTACTTGTACTTGTACTTTGGGCATGAACAAATCCACAAAACACTTCACAATAACTGTGGACTCTGCTCAAAACACTGCATTCTCCGAAAAGAGATTGGGGTTTAGTTTACTAAGAGTCAAATTTAAGAAAAAAAATTAATATACGGTATTCTCTGATATGTCTCCTTATTGCAGAGCAGTGACCATCGCCCTCTCATCTCTCCCTCCCTGGCTATAATGTTATCTCGTGATTAGTATTCCGCTCAGGCATTAGGATGGAAAGCAGAGTGGCTGCCGAGAGGTGTCCTGAATCACATCACTCATATTCCACTAAGTGTGTGTGTGTGTGTGTGTGCGTGTGTGTGTCAGTGTGTGTGTGTGTCTGTGTGTCTGTGTGTCTGTGTGTGCACGCGGGCTTCAAAGAGTGAACCAAATCAATCTCATATCAGCACCCAGTCCCTAAGTGTTATGCGTGTGTAATCGTCACTCTGCATTGTTTAAACACACATTTGCCACCGAACAGAGCTGCTGCACTGCCATTTGTCAGTTTTACCCTGCAGAGAGTGTGTGTGTTCCATTTGTGTGCTTGTGTTTGCACATACATGTCAAGGTCACCCGTGCCGTTCTGTCTCTCTCCAGACAGAGGCTGCGCATGCTCATTCTTGAAATATATCTCTGTCATTCATTATGGTGACCAAATTAAGGAAAATCATTACTGAATTATTTCATTCAAAAGCATCATCTGAGCAGAATTTGTTGTTTTCGGTTTTATATATTATATACACATTTATATACTGTATATAGCTATATATAAAGCAGCTACGGCCAAATACCTCCAGCGAGTGAGGCAAGTGCTAAGAAGCCAGCTCAATGGCAAGAATAAGACCCGGGCAATAAACCGCTTTGCCCTGCCAGTGATCAGATACCCTGCAGGAATAATAAGGTAGCCAAAGGAGGAGATTCAGACCACGGACGTTAAGACCCGAAAGTTCCTAACCATGCATGGAGGGTTCCGTCCCAAATCCAGCCCCCTGAGACTGTACGCAAGCCGAGAGGAAGGAGGCCGGGGACTAGTGAGTGTGAGAGCCACTGTCCAGGATGAAACATCCAAGCTCCATGAATACATCAAGGAGAAGGCTCCAACGGATGACGTACTCAGAGAATGTCTCAGACAATGGGGAACAGAAGATGAGGCGCTGGAAGAGGGACCATCATGGGAGGACAAGCCCCTACACGGGATGTACCACCGGACCATAACTGAAGTGGCTGATCTCAAGAAGTCATATCAGTGGCGAGAGACGGCTGGCCTGAAGGAGAGCACAGAGGCACTCATCCTGGCTGCTCAGGAGCAGGCCTTGAGCACCAGAGCCATCGAGGCCCAGATATACCACACCAGACAAGACCCAAGGTGTAGGTTGTGCAAAGAGGCACCTGAGACGATCCAACACATAACTGCAGGGTGTAAGATGCTGGCAGGGAAAGCCTACATGGAACGCCATAACCAGGTGACTGGCATAGTCTACTGAAACATCTGTGCGGAATATGGACTGGAAACCCCAAGGTCAAAATGGGAAACACCTCCGAAGGTGGTGGAGAATGACAGAGCGAAGATCCTGTGGGACTTCCAGATTCAGACTGACAAGATGGTAATGGCGAACCTACCAGATATCGCGATCATACATTAAGGGCAGAGGAAAGCCGTTGTAGTGGATGTAGCAGTCCCAAGTGATGGAAACATCAGGAAGAAGGAACATCAGAAACTCGAGAAATACCAAGGGCTCAGAGAGGAGCTGGAGAGAGCCTGGAAGGTAAAGGTGACAGTCGTGCCTGTGGTGGTCGGAGCACTCGGGGCAGTGACCCCCAAACTAGATGAGTGGTTGCAACAGATCCCGGGAACAACATCAGACATCTCAGTCCAGAAATGTGCAGTGCTGGGAACAGCAAGGATACTGCGCATTTTTTTACTACCAAAAATTAAATATCACATAAAAGGTTAATATTATTAATGTTCTATGTTTGTCCTGCATGTAATTTCAAATATTAGGCCTCCTTATGCAGTATGCGGCATAGTAAGACAGTCCTGGGAATGGCAAGGATACTGCGCAGAACCCTCAAGCTTATATATATATATGTGTGTGTGTGTATATATATATATATATATATATATATATATATATATATATATATATATATATATATATATATATATATATATATATATATATATATATATATATATATATATATATATATATATATATATATATATATATTTATTTACTTATTTTTAATTTAAAAAAAAAACTTATTTTAATAAAAAAGGGTTGCTCCAGGGGTTGGACAAGTCACGACATATAACAAAAACGTTTCTTGGTTGGTAACGCCGTAGATACAAGTTACAGCTCTTGTTAACTCCCTCGCTTATGTCATCGTCCATATGTGTGCACAAAATAAAAGCACAACTATCAAACAAAAGCACTGCATATTTTGTACCGGTAATTTAGTTTTGCTACATGGTCACAGTGACGGCGGCACAGCGGTCGACTGGTTAGCACGTCTGCCTCACTGGTTAGTACGCCTGCCTCACATAGTCCAATTCCGGCCTTCCTGTTTGAAGTTTGCATGTTCTTTGCCAATTTTCTCCGGCTATTCCGGTTTCTGCCCACAATCCAAAAAACATGCATGGCAGGTTAATGGAACAGTCTAAATTTTCCAGAGGTGTGATTGTGAGCGCAGATGGTTATTTGTCTATATGTGCCCTGCGATTGGCAGGCAACCAGTTGAGGGTGTTCCCCCGCCTACTGCCCCAAGACAGCTGGGATAGGCTCCAGCATAGTCAGAAACATCAACAATAAAATGAAAGCAAAGCCCATCGGACAAAATTCACATCATGCTACAGTATTAACCTTTTTTTTTCAATTACCTTAAATAGATCGTAATTGAATGTGTCTCAACCTACGAACAATTCATCTTACGAACATCCTCTTGGGACAAATTGTGTTCATATCTTGGGGACCTCCTGCAATTTATTTGCATGAATTTATTGTCTTTAGTATTTGTTGTTTCAAGTTATTGCTGATTCCATTGTGCAGATGAGCCCACTGGTTTGGCTGGTTGATGTGTCAGAGAACGTACTGTAAATATTGGCCATAAACACCCTACAGCACTGTACAACAGAGCTAACTGAGCTGAAACACAGTGCCCATTTTAATTAGCCTTTGCAAAAAGGTTTGAACTTGACACTGCTTAGTCGGTACATTACCCTGCTAAATGGAACCCGATGAATCCAATATGTGCAGAAAGTCAATGATTTGCTATTAAAAACCACAACTTCAGTATTCATTCCAAGTTATGTCATGACACAGATGTTCTAAAGGGAAGAAAGATGCTGTGCACAGGTACACAGCAAATATGTAAGAAAAAGAAAATGTGGGCGTGACCGTGGGTTGAGGGGTTCGGGGGAACGTTCGTGTGTAAGACGGAGACGAGTGTGTGTGCATGCATTAAAATAGGGGATTTTCTTGTCAGAGTGGCAGAGGTGGGGATTAGTTTAGGATCTGACTGAGACAGAGGAGAAGAGGGCTGATGACTTTAGCCACATAAAGAGATGACGGAGCAAATATGGGGGCATATACATCAATATCTGCACCAAACACATTATAGCTGCACCCAGCAGAGCAAAACACACACGGTAAAAAGCCAAGCTAGATTTTCTTTGTTTAATGCATGACTGAGAGGAGGAAATTAATATCAGTGAATTGCATCCGCTCCTATGGAAGATCTTCATGCTTGCCCAAACCTCAGTTTAACATGCCCAAATAGATGCATACACACGTGCGCGTACACACACACACACACACACACACACACACACACACACACACACACACACACACACACACACACACACACACACGCACGCACACACACACACACACACACACACACACACACACACACACACACACACACACACACACACACACACAATGCTGATAGACAGGCACTAAAATAACCTCTGTTCCAGCTGGTGGACTGCTGAGGCTCCTGCTGGGCTCTTTTAATAGGGAAAATTAGCCAAGCAGAAAGGTGGATCCTGTTTGTTATGCTCCAGTGTCTCCCTTCCACACAGTGGGCCAAGGAGGCATGCTCTGTTTTCTCCCTCCCAATCTCTCTCTCTCTCTCTCTCTCTCTGCCTTTCAGCTCTCTTGACACCGTGCCTTCACCAGCTGCTGCTGCCTTCATGCATCCCTCATCTGCTCTTATGCCAGGTATACAGACACACATGTAACTGCTTTGTCCATCCACTTTCGTGTTTACTGTACATGTCAGTGTTTGAGAACTCTCAGTTATTTACGTTGTACCGTATCCACGAGCTCCAGAAATGAGATGAGATGCTCCTAAACAGAGAGAATGTCAAAACAGGAGAGTGAGTTAAGGTAGGCACAAACAAGCGTTTGCATGAGGCATCAGTCAGGATGAGGTGAAAAGAGTGAAGGATGGGCGAGGATGCACAAGAGTGAAAAGCATCTTTGTTCTGGATGCCCTTGAGACAGCTGACAACGCCAAAATAAGACCTTCTTTCAGAGGAAACAAGTGAGAGGAAAACAGCAGAAGTTGGCATTCTCAACTAATCAGTATGATAAAGATCCATGTGTGTGCGTGCCTGTGCGGGCATATTTGTGATTTAAGAGTTTTTGAGTACACTGTAGAAAATAAATTGATACCCATGAGCCAAGCTCATGTACCAATTATCCACTAAGAAGCATGTGCACATGAGAGAACATTTTCTAAATATTTTGAACATTATGTTTCTTACAGAATATTTTGTGTGTGACGTTGCTGGAAATGTTATGATGCCTGATGTAACTCCAACATTTAGTTAATATTGGAGATTTAAGGTTGATAAAGGGGCGCAATCGGAACATACATTATTTCCACTGCATCCTCTCAGGTTGCACTATTTCCAAATATTTTTTTTTCTCATTGAAATAATTATATTTTTTTCTATGTTGCTTAAAAAGAAGGACTGCATGTCATGAAACGTTTCATACATCCAAATCCAGAAGGAAATCAAATGAATCCCAGAGCCCTGCCATTAACCACTTCAAGTATGATGGACATACTATGCTACAATGGAGGGAAAAAATCATATTCTACTATATTTTCAAATATTTGGGGTCCATTATAAAGGTTGGGCATATTATACTGTCTATAAAAGCAGACCTGCGCTGAATGAGATATCCCCCGCCCCCCACCCCCAAAAAATAAAAAAACTACAGTCATTCTAATAAATAAAGCTTGCACCCAAATGCTCTTTGGCTTGTACACATCCTTAGGCTCTATTATCGTAGAGTAGAGCAGTTGTGTTCAAGAGTAAAAACATGCGTACCCTGATTTTTATGCTGACACAAGCGTTGATGTGATTGTTTGAGAATTGGGTTCATATGCGCGCTGTTCTGAGCCTTCCGGTGTTCAGGAAGCATTTTCTTTGACGTGTACCTGAAAGGTTGGTGGCTGAAAGTAGATTGAACTTTAAGCCTTTTGGAACCATTTCGATGTATTGGCGCAAGAACTGCAAAGTGATGTTGGTGAACTGAATCAAGGCGGACCGAATCTGAGATCGACGGACATATTTGGTGGATGTCATTGCCAGACTTGTGCTGGTCACAAAATTAGAGCCCGCACTGGTTCTATAGTGAACCAATCCTGATCCACTGGTTCTATACAGCACCAACAAGCACTAAAAGATTATTTACAGACCTGACCTGCTTCTATGGTCTATGAACCTCAAAAGAACTCCATGGTGCGATATAAAATCATAAGTGCTATACTTTATAACAGCTGAACTGTTACCTTTCTTAAGTGAACCCCTTAAGGAACCCGGTGAGGTTCAATGGTTCGATGGAACAAGGGGTAATATACTGGCGTGTCCACATAAAGGACATCGATATAATTCTGATCTAAAAACAATGGCAGTGATATGTGTTGAGTACCCGGAGAAAACACACGTAGGCATGGGGAGAACATCCAAACCCCGCACAGGAAGGCTGCAGTGCAGAATCGAAACAAGGTGTTTTGCAGAGAAAAAAAAATCTGTGGGGAAAGGCTGGTCAAGAGTCTTTGAAAGCCTACAGGAATCTTTAATAGCATTTAATTTAAGCTGTAAATATTCCTCTATCCATTTTCTTATGCGGCCAAGGCTCACAGGAGGCCGGAACCCATCACAGCTGACTTTGAGCAAAAGGCTGACAACATCCTGGACTACTTGCCAATCAATGACAGGGCACATATAGGGAGAGACAACCAAGTGGGCACTGAACCCATCCTGCCTGTACGAACACATTTATTAACTTGCTTTCATGTTTTGCATCCTTTATTTACCTTGAAATATTTCCAGCCATGCAGGTGACTTCAAGCCCGTCCAGGGATACACTACCTCTTTACAGAGTCAAAGAGGGTGTTATTGTTCATATTCCGCATGTTTAATCTTTTTAAATAATTTATTACCTTATGGTTGGCTGGATACCAGTCCTGGTTGTATCCCACCTGTCCTCAAGAGTCACCTGGGAAAGATTCCAGCTCATCCATGATCCCAATGAGTCAAAGCGGAATACAAAATAGTTGGACGTCAGAGTTTTTCTGTATCTCAATGATAAAATCCTCCGGTTTCCTCCCACTTCCAACTCTGAAACACACAGCTCTATGTTGTGTTCACAGTTGACATATTGCCCACTTCCTTTTCCATTTCTAAATGAATAAGTAAGTAGGTTGATTAGTTGGTATGTAAGTACATATGTCCAGTGCCATGAAAAAGTATTTGGCCCCTCCTGATTTCTATGTTCTTTGCATATTTATCACATGCAAATATTTTAGTTCATAAAACCGATTTTAATCTCACACAAAGATGACTGAAGGAAACACAAAATGTAGTTTCTAAAGGACAATTTCATTTATTAAGGCACATAAAAATTCAAAACCTCCCTGTCCCTGTGTGAAAAAGTAATTGGCCCCTGAACCTAATCATTTGCGCCACGCTTGGCAGCAATAATGATCCAAGAGCGCTTGAGTTTGAGGGCACGAACTGATTGTCGGACGTTCTCCTTCAGTATTTTCTGGTAGACAGGAGGATTCATTGATCTATTCATCACAGCAAATTGTCCTGGTCCTGAGGAAGCAGAGCAGCCATAGACCATCACACTGCCACAACCATGCTTTGCTGTTGGCATCATGTTCTTTTTATCAAATGCTGTGCCATTTTTACCGCACAGGTGACGGGCCGCACATCTTCCAAAAATTTTAAATTTGGACTCATCAGTCCACAGAATGTTTTTCCAAAGGTCGAGAGGATCATCAAGATGTCTTTTGGCAAATGTGAGACATGATTTTCTGTTCTTCTTGGACAGCGGTGGTTTTCGCCTAGTCTTCCCATGGATCCCATTTTTGGTCAGTGTCTTTCTTATGGTAGATTCATGAACACTGACCCAAACTTAAGCCACCGAGGTCTGGAGTTCTTTAGTTGTTGTTGTTCTTGGATCTTTTGCGACCTCCTGGATGAGGTGTCAGACGCTTGGAGTAATTTTAGCTGGTTGTCCAATCTTGGGAATGTTTTCCTCTCTTCCCAGTTTTATGCATTTATGTATAATGGCTGCGACAGTGGCGGTGGTAGGGTGTTGCCTGTGAGATTGAACTCAATTTTCCCCAAAACTGTCAGTATATTGTAAATCTTGCCACCCTCCAAGAAAATCCAAGTATATCTGTGGTCAGAGGAAAAATAAATATGTGTTATGAAGTCAATAGCGATGCATTTTTTGCTTGCTCTGTGTTAGCCAGGTGGATCCCGGTACGTGTCGCTGTCAGATGAGGAAGGCGCTGACGTAATCACGGCCTGCCTTCACACTGGACTTTCCATTTTTTCTTCGATGGCTTTTTAGGGTAACCTAGTGAGAAAATAAATAAACAAAAGACATATTTATGTTCATAGCCAAGCGATCTGGTGTACCGGTATATCTCAACAGCAACTCCTCCCCAACTTCAAGCTTCAAATGTCGTTGTTGAGTTGTAAAGTGGACTCATTGACGAGTCGGTTACATGGTTCCATCCTATAGTACATAGGGAGGGAGAAAATGGTTCCTCTAAAATATTTGAAGTGACAGGCTTTTAGGAGCTTTATTCTGTGATTTGGTGTGCTCACTTTTCATTTTAGGGCTTCATAAAAGTAAATTACAACGACGTGTCACTATTAGCAATAGTCTGTTATTGCCATGCCTGCTCAGACTCAATTCTATCTATAACTCTTTTGAGATCAGGCCTGCATTTAAGAAATTTTGATCAAAGATTATCGAGTCCAACCTAAATTGTGAGAACCCGCCCCCCAAAAATACCACCTGTTTCCTTGAACGCAGGTCATGGCATTTGACTCAACTTGCAGATACAGAAAAGGAGGTTAAGAACGTCAAATTCATATTTAGTGAGCAGCGCACGATGTAAATACTGCTCTCATTTGCTGCGCTGAGATTGTCACATCCTGTACGAAGCACACACAAACTCGCGCAAACATATGAAGAGAATTGTGATTTGTAATGAGAAATGTGAGCATTGGACCTCTTCCTCTCCACCCAGAGTTCCTGTCCACAGGGGGTAGGGGGCTCTTCACCCGTCTCACACGTCCAACTCAAACACAGAACAACCCACACATCACAACGTGCATGACCGCAAAGAGCACTCACACTGGCAGCACAGCACACCAGAGGGGGGTCCATTCATCGGAAATCCTAATCTCTGAATAAACATATTCTTGGGTATGAAATGTTTCCGATATTTGTTGTTCTTGCCTTTTGAGACCCCAGGTGGAATTGCAATGAAACCAAAAATCCAGTCTGCGTTCCTTTGAACGAAAGAGTGGATTGAGGAAAGGTCTCGAGAATTCCCTTTTGAAACTTGCAACAACATTTCGGCAGATTCTTTAGCGGCCTCTTCATCAAACAAAGAGCGCGCTGTGCTGGAGAGAAGTGGTCTCTTCCCCCGGTGCAAATCCCACCGCTACCCAGCATGCCCTGCAACATGAGGAAGCGCATGTGCTCAGCGGAGGTCCACCACTGGCACTGAGTCACATCTGATTGGTTCAAGAGGTGCTGAGGCTTGCAGGAGATGTTGCAGCCGGCTCGCGTGGTTCCTCCGCAGTCTAACCAGAGACGGACGAGGACATCTGAACAGCAGACTCTGCCTCCGGGAGGCCTGCAGGAGAAGGTGATGATGCTTCGTTCCTGCTCAATTATGCAATTAAATCCAGACTTTGTCACCCTATCACACTCCAGATTATAGCCTGCAGCCAGCCAACCATGTGAGAAGAGAAGTGTTATGTGCAGTGAGAGCACAAAGAGGCCGTCTTGCAAGTCACCATAGTAACATCATCTGAGCCATAAAGGATGCAGGTGGAACTTTACCTGGGATCAGTTTATGACACGTTTTAGCACACCACAACTTAATGACCGAAAGCACTTCAAGAGCAAAAGAGACACTTTCAGGCTTGAGATGCTGCACTCTAAATATTAGCAGTCAAAGCACTATCACATCTGAGAATCCTGCGCAATCTGATACTCTTCATTGAGCCCTGCATCAGGCCCCTTGCATGCTAATGCAGAGCCACACAATAGGAAACATTGAAGTGTGTTTATTTTAGTAAACTGCGCAGCCCAAACTTTGTGCTGCAGTGGGATATGGTGTGGACAGTGTTTTTGCTGCTGTGTATTTGACTCGCTCTTTTTTTCCTCTCTCTCCTTTCTCTACTCCACCGTGCATGTGTGTGTGTGCGTGTGTGTGGACCCCGGAGACGTTGCTCATGCATAATCACTGTATGTCTTTCTGATCTGCCTGTACCACCGGTGCCCACAGAAACACACAATTAAGCAATTGTAAGGCAAAGCACACCACTACGATTGCAGAGGATCAAGCAAACAAAGGCCATGGAGGTGTTTCGTTGTCTTTATTATTGTCAAAATGGAAAACCAGTCCAGACTTTTTCATCCACACAGGTTGAGTTGCGCATTCACATGCAGGCTGTTGCGACATGTACAGCATATTGTATGTCCAGACCTATACATTTACTTGCCACTGTGTAGAACTGTATGAACTTGCGATATACAGTGTGCCCTTCTCGTCCAGTAATTCATCATCCTTTATCATTCAATAGCTCAGGCATCAAGAAGAGATTAGATGATTGGATGGTGCAATGCAACACTTGTGTGTGTGTGTGCGTGTGTGTGTGTGTGTGTGTGTGTGTGTGTGTGTTAGTATCTTCAGCCCTCCAGGGCTCAGTGGGCTAATTAATAATGAATCCCAGAGAGTCTGTGTTTGAAATGCAGATGTGCAACTGTCGGCTCCGCCTGCTCCTTCAGAGGGACCTGTGTGTGTGTGCATTTGAAGGGGGGGGGGGGGTTGATTTGTTGGGTGGGGTGGTGGGTGGGGGTGGGGGTTAAAGAAGTAGGTACCAATGAGTATTAGTTGTTTACGCAAGCAACCATAACTACCTGGTTTGCTTGGTGTTTTGTTACTGAATAAAGTTGACCAATTCTGTGTTTCAAATGTTGTTTTGGATTTTTCAGGGCACTTTCTTAGAAGCTTTCATTATCAAATATACTCACAGCACTTCCTCAATGGTTCCGACCCAGGCCGGTGCTCTTTTCAGCTCTCATTGCAGTCAAAGAAGAGGAGGAGTGGATATATGGAAAGAGGAGTTGGAGAGCGTCTGAAGAGCATACGTTATATGATTTTATAGACTCTCTACTCTTCTTCATTGCTCTATGTGTGACTGAAGTGACCTGAAGTTTAACAGATGGTAATGTTATGTAGATTTTAACCAAGAGAGGCTCCTTCACTCACATAGTTACGATATAGAGCCATTTTGCAAACAGCACCTGGAACCAACACACACACACACGCACACACACGCACACACACACACACACACACACACACACACAAATAATCGCTTTGACAAACATTGACTTTGAAGGGAAGCGAGAAGAACCATTTCAATTTAATTTTATATTTCAAATCCTCACAGATAATAAAAAAAGATAGTGTGACAAACTATTTTCTAAGCAGAGGATAGACAGTTTCAACAAAAAATAGTTTAAAAAAAAGTCTCCCTGACCCGGGGCTTGTCTATTGTTTTCACTCAATTCAATTTCTAATTAACCACAAAGTCAAATAATTTTATGCTTGACTTTGCATCATATTGGAATACTAATGTGAATACACATGCAGGTTGAAGGCCTTGATGCTCTCTTTGAAGCTCTTCTTTGCACTTCTTTTCAAAAAAATATATACAATTACATTTTGTGAGAACTTCAATTATTCCAAACAACATTATCTAATGATTAGTTGCATTTACTGTCACAACAATACCACAAAGTGTCACATTGTTTACACCTGCATCCGTCAAATTAATTAGAATCTTTCCAAGATCCACAACCCCAAACGTCACATTCGTTTTCATGTTTAATCTTTTAAATGTGTAACAACTGAATGGAACAGCCAATAACCAGACATTTGGAATTAACACTGACTGAATCTTGGTGTGAGAATGTTACCATATCGGGGAATTAAAGATAAAGCTCTGGTGCACCTTTGACAGCATTTTCATTAATATGCATGTTGAATGCCGCAGTAATGACTTTTTTAAATACAAGACTGACTCAATCTAATGAAATGTCTGAATTTAAATCATTGAATGCACGATTGCTATGCGTAGTTCCAATTTTACAGTTTTCTTTTGGGGTAATAACACAAAAAAAAAATCTGTGGAAAACCATGCAGACATGAGCAGACCAAACACAAGCGAAACTTCAATCTCAAACATGCACTTCAATTTTCCAAATCAAGAAGAAAATGGGAAGAAAATAAACATTTAGGTTTCAAATTCGTGCTGAAAACAAACATTGTCAGCAGCGGCATGCGGTTTTAACACGACGCCACTGTGCTCGACGTCACGCGCTGATGGGGGAAATCGATCGTGCGTGCGTGTGTGTGTGCGTGTGCTTGCGTGTGTACGTGCATGTCAAGTGTTATTTCTCCATGTATTATTACACAGTGCCGTTTTACTGAAACACACACTCACTTTTGTTCTGGATACATATACAGTATTTTACTAATGGCTTCCTGTGCTCATTAACATAAAACAATAATATTTCACATATTTAGCAAGATGCAATCTTTTAATTTAGTTCAGAGCTGGGAGATGGGATAAACTGGTTCATGTGGGTTGACAAAAAAAAATCGCGTTTTACGCATTAACACATGGGGTTGACTCAAAGAATCGAGGGGGTCAAGGCTGCGTGGGGAAAGTTTGCAGAGGTCATGACACTCCGTGACAGGGCGCACCCTGAGGCCCAGAGCTTTCTCAACAGCAGTCTAAACCTGATTAATCTTGTAGTAGTGACTATATTGCGCCAAAAAAAAGATAAGTAAAACAATCCCTGACTGCAGTCCACCATAACAATTTAGAACTTTGATACATTTTTAATAATTCTGCGCACACAACATCACCAATCGTGTTGTTATTATATTCTTGCAGGAGTCCTGACACTATGTGACAAAGAATGTCCTTCAACTAAGAAAGCTGGCGTGGAAAATTAAATGCGGAAAAAAAAATCAACAACGTGGTCATTTCAATCCACGTAAACTGCACTCCAATTTTAAAACTAACACAGGACACGTAGTTAAGTTTGGAAAACATAAATATCCAAAGTGTCATTCGTTTGGAGAATTGGGGTTGTTTCAGTACCGCATGAATATATTTGTTTTATTCAAGAATTAATTGCCGTGGTATAAGATACATAAACGTCGCTTAAAACCGCAAAGGAAACAAACAGCAAACTCTAAACAAACTATTAAATCCCAAAGACAAAATGAGAGAAATTATGAGTCATTAGCTTGTCTTATTGAGCAGTAATGTGCACCTTGGTAAGAGAGAGGCAGTCAGTAGCAGGGCTGTCTCGGGTTATCTGTGAATGGGCTCTTTATTGGAGGCGCGGAGCGGGGATTTGCCTTTTATTCGCCTCACTATGGAAACGAGCTCGACGGCAGAAAAATGTTGATGTGAATAAAAGGAATCAGCACGCGGAGCGTTTCTAGAGAAGCATCTGTTACACTTAGAAACTTAGACTATCGAGAGCAATACAGCCTCTCTCTCGAAGCGGCACTCTCGTCCACTTTAAGCTCACCAAATGCGTACTTTAAAATCGGGGAGGCAGGTGCTTTACGATTTGTCTAAAACAAACATTGAAATACTTTTTTTTGCTTTATACTAAATACCGAAGTGACGTGCTTACGCAAAAAAAATGCACCTAAATGTACATTTATTATCAGACAATTGTGGGTCGACACGTTTTTGAAATTCACATTCGTAATTGTAAATTTTATTAAATAGCGCGAGGTAAGCTAATGTCTTAGGGGGGAAGAGGGAGTCCATTTCTTAGTTGTTCGACCAAACAACTAAAACATACAAACGAACCAACATAAAACTATTCGTAAACATTGAAATGAAATAAAATGCGCAGTATGAGTAGTATTCTCCTTATTCCAGTTGAGTTATAACGCATCTTACTCGGCGCCTTCGAGTAGAGGTCACTCGGTCATGATCAAGTCCCTCCTGCAGGCTAGTCTCCGGTCACCGAGTCCGGTCGATGTCCAGCGGTCCTGTCCACACGTCCTTCCCCGCCGTTCGCTCACCTGCTCCGGCCTCCTGCTTGTCTCCTCCGCGGCTCGGTGCTCTTTAATGACTTTCTGTTGGCTCCAGCCTTCTTTTTATTTCTCCTCAATGTATGAAAATGTATGCAAATTTAAATCAAGCTTAACCTGGGAGCCCCGGCAATATATTTAATGGAATTGCAAAGCAATAAGGATGCTGGCACACATTCTTCAAATGGAAATTAGAGTGAGCAGCTAAGTTAGCTTTGAACAGAAATATCTTGCTGAGTTCTAACGAGAATGATGTGATGCGAGAATAAATGTAGTAATTGCATCACAACACGCGTAATCGCGCGCTTTGCGTGAGGATCGATTCCTCCCGTGGTGGTAACAATGGACGTGTTTTTTTTTGGGGGGGGGGGATTTATTTGTTTTAATTTTGACTAATTAAATTTTTTTTAATGCAGTTGCACGACACTCCTCTATAATCGCTGCATGTGGAATGGTCAGTGCCCGAAAGCGCCCGTTCTTGGGACTTGCCACCTTATAGAAAAGTCCTGAGGAAATGTTTACTGAAAGTTAATGATTGTCAACTAGAACAGGAGCAGCTTTGATTGCATCCTTCTAAATTAAGTGTTGGCACGCCTGACAAATGCCGCTGGAGCTTAAATCTCCCTCGCGCGCGCTCAAGGGTGACAGCAGCAGCATTAAACCCGCGCGTAAAGCAGTTGGAAACTTCTATTAATAAACAGGAACTGCGCTCCACGCGCATATTGTTCCACAAACAGACTCAGTGGACCGGCAGTCGGACTCACTTCCGGTTCGACCGCCCCGAACACTTTCCACTCTGCTGTTCTGCACGCCGAGGAGGAGGGAGGTGGGGCGGAGAGCGAGGGGGGGGGGGGGTGGCTTCTATGGTGTGTATGGTGCGCCATCATTGGTGGAGAGGTGTCGTCGTTTACGACTTTCTCGGCCTATGAGTGGCGGTTCTCGCCGTCCGTCATGATTGTCAACGCCTGACTGGTGCCGACACTCCAGAGAGAGGGAAAATGTCAGAGGCTGAGCCGAACCTCACTTTAGTATCGCCAGTGGGGTTCAGCAGCCAGCATGGCCACAGCTGCCTCAAGCCCCTACACCTTGCTCGGTTCCAGTCCCATGATGCACCCGGACAGTCAAGCCATGCAGCCTGCGAGCCCCTACAGAGGACACCAGAAACTCCTGCACAGCGACTACCTGCAGAACGTCCAGAGCAACGGGCACCCCCTCGGGCACCAGTGGGCGAACAATCTGTCGGATAGCAGCCCGTGGTCGGCCTCCATGGAGCAGCAGGACGTCAAACCGGGCAGAGAAGACCTGCAGCTCGGCATCATCCATCACCGCTCGCCGCACGTCGCTCATCACTCCCCGCACCACAACAACCATGGCAACCATCCGGCGGCGTGGGGGACTCCGGTGTCCCACAACTCCTCCATCAGCAGCGGGCAGCAGATCAACATCTACTCCCAGACGGGCTTCACCGTCAACGGCATGCTGGAGCACGGCGGGCTCACCCCACCGCCCAACCCGCAGGGCCAAGGCATGCACCCGGGCCTCAGGGACACGCTCAGCCCCGAGCACAGCGACCTCGGGGGGCACCACTGCCACGACCACTCCGACGAGGAGACGCCGACGTCGGACGAACTGGAGCATTTTGCCAAGCAGTTCAAGCAGCGGAGGATCAAGCTGGGCTTCACGCAGGCTGACGTGGGATTGGCACTGGGCACTCTCTACGGCAACGTCTTTTCCCAAACGACCATCTGCAGGTTCGAGGCTCTGCAGTTGAGCTTTAAAAACATGTGCAAACTCAAGCCGCTGCTGAACAAGTGGTTGGAAGAGGCCGACTCGTCCACGGGCAGCTCCAGCAGCATAGACAAGATCGCAGCTCAGGGCAGGAAGAGGAAAAAGAGGACGTCCATCGAGGTGAGCGTTAAGGGGGTCCTGGAGACGCACTTTCTCAAGTGCCCCAAACCCTCCGCGCAGGAAATCACGTCGTTGGCGGACACGCTGCAGCTGGAGAAGGAGGTGGTCCGCGTGTGGTTCTGCAACCGGAGGCAGAAAGAGAAGCGCATGACGCCGCCCGGGGAGCCGCCGCCGCCCCACGAGGCGCCCTATTCCCACGGTGGCAGCGCGGGGGACGCGTCCTCGTGCCACGACCTCTGACCGCTGCACCGCTCCGGGAGGGATCAGACCGAAAACGGACTCCCGCGGTGTGGGTCCCGCCGGTACAGACTCATCCAGACTCACCGGAGATACCCGCTCAGCCTTGGCCTCTTTCGAAGCGCCACGAGGGCATTATTCGATCATTTCATGGCACTCCGTGGAGCCGGTCAAAATGTTTGGATATAAATACAATAATGTGCCTATAATCTACCAGCGCCTTTTTTTTTGATCACCATAATCCAACAAATGCGACAGCTTTTGTTTTCATTTTTCCCCCCTCTTTTTTGTTGTGGAGTGACAAAATGATTCTTATTTTCTGAACTGATTTGATATTTCAGTGTTTGGGCACCACGTGTAATTTTACTGTCCACTCGAGGTCACAATCCTCCCGCGTCTTTACTTTTGTAACATGCTCGTTGAACATCTGTAATTGTTGTTATTGATTTTGCATAAGCAAATAGATCCTCAGTCCAGTGGTATGTACTACCGACACAATAGCACTTGAAGTCTTATTTTTGGCCCTCCGTTGTCGCCTGTAGTTTATCTGGCCACTCACAAAAACAGTTATTTATAAATGTTTTTTGTTGTTGTTGATTTCATTATCTTCGACCATTTAAACTGTGTAGACTCTGAAAAAGAGCCGCGAATAGGAAAAAATGGGGTTGACGCTATACACCTGCCTATAATTTTATTGTACGTTCACTATCCAAATTTTATAAATTTAAATACTCCTGTTATTTGGTTTATTTCACGAGTATTTTTTTCGAATATTGTACAGTTTTATATCTTACCCTTTTGAAGTCATTAATTTAAACAAATGCTCTTAGTTATTCCTGCACTTAATTAGCAATGTAAAAAAATATTTTCAGTATAAAATTGAACTGTTTCGGCGGTTTTATTCCAAATTTCGATGACAGCTCAAGTAATTATTTATTTTCAGTATAAAGCTTGTATTATGTTTTGAAATAAACTATGTATGTTGTAATAAACAATTTCTTGCTACAATCGTTCACGGTCCAAAAATAATTACAGTTCAGCAACAAAACATTATTATTATTATTATTATTATTATTATTATTATTATTATTATTATTATCCTTATTATTATTATTATCGTTATTATTATTATTATTATTATTATCATTACCTCACATTAGCCTAATTAAACCAGTCGAACATTATTGACTCATAGGTAACCCAATCCATACGAACAAACTGCAAGAATTGTCCCCCCCCCCCATCCCCCACCTGCAACCCCCCAGTTTTGGTGTCCCTATAACAGCTGTAAAATATCGAAATGCATGGCTCGATAGAGTCTTGGTTGTAGGCTGATCACTGAAAAAAAAACCGGGGATGGGTGAGAGAGAGAAGGGGGGGGGGGACGAGCAGGTCCTCTGAAATGTTATTGTCAGAGCCCTGTGCCCTCCTTGATCAGACATGCGTGATGTATCGCAGGGGCCAGCGGGCCTGACAGCGCGCGCGTACACACGCGTTGATACACGCACGAGCACGCGTAGACCAGGGCGCGCGCACACACACGCAGAAGCAGATGAATCTCATTTCAAAGACTACAGCTCCGTATAATTGGCAACGCAAAAGCAAAATACAGCTATATTCCTCAGGAAAAAAAACAGTGAAGCTTGAAAATAAATTAGGGATGGTTGTGACATAAGTACATGCAGCACTGTTTAAATGATTCAAAAATAGAGCTGGAGAGGGAAAGGGGGGTGGGGGTGCGAGGCCTTGCCTTGAAAACAGAGAGCCTGACTGGAATACTAATGTGTCTTGAATTTATGCATCTCCTCAGTCTGCGGCCCAGTGAGGGGGTTGGGGGAGACGGCAAGAGAGGGTGAAGAGGGAGTGAGGATGGAGGTAAAAGGGGACGCCTATGACAATATGCAAGGGAAAAAGTAGAGCAAAATAGCCTAGCCATAGCATCCAACTGTTTAAGATGCAAATGATGAGCGCTGAATGCGTGTGATAGAGCAGAGCAAGAAAATGAACAGAAATGATAAAGTTTCCATCAGCACACACCATTGGGCCACTTTGCTACTTTGGAGGCCGAAAATATCTCAATTTTGAGAGGAAGCACATTTTTAAAGGCTAACTGATACTTCAATAACTGACTAGTTCAGAAATGATTGACTCTTGATACACGACGAGGGCAACAAAAAAAAACAGGTGCAAGCAGGCAAAAAATACATGTTGTAAACGTGTCCTCCAAAATGTTTGAGATGTGATGACTTTTGCAGGTAACCCGGGCTCTCAATCAGATCCTGAGTCAGAGAGGAGTGATGGCTTCGTGACGAGATTGAATGACTCCCTGCTTCGTCATTTGTCATCGCGTCATTTCAGAACGAACCCATTTGGGTTTGCCTTTAAGTGCTGAGGATTTGTAAGCCTCAGTTAAAGGTTAAGATGCCATAAGTGGTCAGACTCAGAACTCATTTAAAAGCAATTGCCGGATTCAGTGTTTCTTTAAAAGAACTGGAATAAAGCTTCCAATTGCTTTTTCTAATAGCCTAACCTCCCACACCCCTAAAACCCTCCCTTTAATCTTAGAAGAAATAAAACTTTGTCATCCAATCATTTATGCGACAATTTGAGCACTCTTTATGTTCTTCCTTTGCACAATCACCTTTTGCCAACCAAACAGCACCTCCTGTTCTCCTGTAATGTTTCACAAGATGGGGATTATAGAAAGAGGGATCTTCGACCATTCTACTTCGGACAGTCTCTCCTAATCATCCAGTGTCCTGGGGGCTCTCCTCTGCCCTCTGCTCTTGAGCTCACTACACAGGTTTTCAATGGGGTTGAGGTCTGGGGACTGAGATGACCTTGGGAGGAGCTTGATTCTGTGTCTGCTAAAACATTTCTTCTGAAATGTTGGATTCATTCAATAGCTTATATCACAATTTGACCAAGAGTGTTAAATTTTATGGACGGCACTGTACGCACAAACACACACATGTGTGTGTGTGTGTGTGTATATATATATATACACACACACACACACACACACACACACACACACACACACACACACACACATATATACTACATATTATATCCTACATATATATTTAATGGCACTATTTACTGATAGTCACATTTTTCTACTTCAACTACTTTTTACGAGGCTTGCAACAAATATTTACGTGAGTACAATCTTGGGGTTAACACAAAATCAAGTTCTGCCCTAATAGCTATCTTATACACAGGAATCCAAAACTGACTCCGCTTTACAGGCATCATTCTTATCTCGTCATAGAAACAATTCTCAAAAAGTGTTGTTTACAAGTTTAGTTCTGTCCACGAGCAACACACTCCATCAGTGTTGATTTGCGAGGTCTTGTGCACGAAACTTTGGCAGTGAGTTTTATTCTGAGATGATATGCCAAAAAACGTACAACTAACTTGTTATTTGAATTTGACTTTCGTGCCAATTTCAAATTGCATACATTACTTTAGGTTTTTCCGACAGGCGCCAAGAAAATAAAGTTGAAAGTAAAACTACCTCTTGCTGTGTTTGTCCATCTTTGCAATAGGGACTCTCCAAGTTTGGCTGCACATGTGAGCAGAAGACGTATGCTGCCACTGGAAGTCAATAAAACTGTGTTCACCGAGTTAATTATTTCCCCCCACATTTTAAATGTAAATAATAATGAATACTTTTTAACAATGACATCCCTAATATATACATATTGAAACACACCCAGGATGGATTGGCTGTTGTTGTTTTTTTTGTTTGTTCTTTATTTTAAGTGATGCTTTGGGCTGTTTCACACTTGTTGCACATGAATTATTGAGCCATTTCGACAGATCATCCCTACAGGCCGTTGCTACTGTGGTCTGTGAGACAGACGAGGATTGTCATTTGCTCAATTAGAGAACGGCAAGAAGAAGTAAGAGGGAAAGAATGTGCAACACACATCAGAAATCTGTTTTAAATGGCATCAAATTGTTCTCTGTATCGCGGTAAAAATCGTAATCACCCCGAATTGACAATTGGAGAGGAATGTTCTGATAGTAAAATTAAGAGGTATGCTCCCCCCTTTTAATTATTTCCTCTTCTGTACCTTCTTGGATCATTGCCAGCTCTTTGCAAAGAAGTCCCCGAGCAGCCTTTTATTCTTTATTTTCCCCTTCAAAAGTTGTAGTCACGACAATGATTTTTGGAAATTATAGTGGCGTTAAACTCGCCTCTGTGATCTTTTTGTTCTTCCACTCTGAAGTCTGAACAAATGCTTTGACGCTTGAATGTGGGCACATGATACCTGGACTGTGTGCCATTGATCCACATTGTTTAAGTCATAGGCTGTCAGACTCCAAGAAGGTCACATTTTTGTGTCCAAGGCAACTTCAGCTCTAAATGATCAAGGTTAACGACACATGGGCATTGCACATACAAGAGGTGAAAAAACAAACTCAGTAGTTGGTGTTCCCATTGCTGGGAAGTTGCTGAACAATAGGCAGATAGGGGTGGAAGGATGTGGGAGTTTTGTCCTTTCATACAGAACAACAGTGAATTATCTCTTATAGTTAAGACCAAATAGTATTGATTTTTTTTTTCAAATACGGTAGATTTAATGTAGGTGTTCGACTAAATTTCTCCTCAACGCATGACTCCCACGAACACTCTCTTGGACCCTTTCTTTGCGCACTGGGACAGAAATGGGCCTACCCAAAAGTGTGTCAAAAATGTATTGAAGGATTAAGATTTTGAGAATAAAGGGCAATGAGGTGATTTAGTTCTATTACTAATTAAACTAGTTGATTGATTAAGAAACCTATCCATCCATCCATTTTTTAAATCCCCCTATCCTCAGAGAGGTTGTGGGCACGCTGGAGCTTTTCCCAGCTGTCTTCGGGCAGAAGGCGGGGGACATCCTGAACTGCTTGCCAGACAATTGCAGTTATTAAGAAGCATCTTGCATATAAAGGTTCAATTACTTTACCGAGTCCCAATAAATCTGGATTTAAATCAATCAGTTTTATTTGCAATAGGGTACATTGCTCCCATCCCGAGTTGTTTTGAATCTGGTGAGCTCACAAACTAACGTGATTTTTTCTTCAGTCACACCACAGCACAGTAGCAATTAAGACGTCTTATTTCCAAACCTTCAGTCAAGCAGTATCTCTGCATTTAGAGGGGAGTTTTTGCAACCCCACTTACTCTAACAGCATGTCTAATGAACACACACAGATAAGTAAGGATAGGGAGGCCTGTTTATTGCAGGGGGAGAGTAAATCACAGTGTGCGATATCTTCATTTGAGACAAGAGGGCTGATCGCTGCTTGTCCTGCTTGTTCCACATTAACTCATTATCACACACGCTCGGCTCCATTAATTCTCTTGCTTTTATTAGCGGCAAGAGTGAATGGACCCACATGCGCACACATGCGCGCACACACACTCACAGTGGACCAATGACAAGTACTGCCTCTACCTCATGTGACAGCTAATGGCTTCATTTGGAGTACTGCGCTAATTGGCTGACTTTGGGGAGATTCTTGTTAATGAGGATAAATAGATTCACACCTGAATGGGGTGCTGCGCGGCCACAGCGGCACTGTGGGAAATGTGGCTGACGTCTACAAATGTGGGCTGCAACACTAGATCATGGAGACGAATTGACATCCCCCTGTCCCTTTTTACTTCCTCCCAGCCTCAACACAGTTATGTTTCCTTGCCAGGCAGACTTATTAGCAGAGTGCTTGATTAGCACCAGGAGGCCAAAACAAAGAGCAGCATGTCAAAGCAATTAGCCTCACTGTTTACCTCTCAGCTCCCAGACTGCAGATGCATTATACAGGGGAAAGAGAGGGGGACACGGAGTCAACTCAGACGGCCACAGGGAGAGGACAACAGCTGGTCCAAAGGCCAGAGTGTGTGTGTGTGTGTGTGTGTGTGTGTGTGTGTGTGTGTGAGTGTGTGTGTGTGTGTGTGTGTGTGTAATAGCGGGAGCATTTCCTCATGCCTGTATCCATCTGCTTTCCGGCCCAGATCCCAATCTTCTGTTGTCACACAAACAAACACACGAGGCTGGTCAGACAAAAGATGATCAGGAGAAAGTATTCATTTACAGAGTGTAATATTAGGGGCTGTCAGAGACATAATTTAGGATTACCTCTCGCACGCAATTGAGACGCTGAGGTAACAGATTGCCACTGAATTCAATTTTGTCATACCTTGGCACGAGGGGCACGCCGCAGAAACGCTTTCACGCACATCATATTGAAATACACTCAGATAATTTGGTGTATACGAACATGTCAGTAGTGTGTGTGAGGGTTATTCCTGTCAATTGTGTCCCTGACGGCTCTTCTTGGGAGGCTCTGTAGAAAGTGCCGAACAGTCATGTACTGAACAGTGTTACCACCTAGTGGCGTCTTTAACTCTCTGCGCCGGAAGAGGACACGACAGCAAATGGCAGATGTTTTCATGTACTTTATTTTCAAATTTTCATCTGTTTTTTTCTTCTTTTTTATGTCGCGCGTTTTCATGAGGTCACGTGAACTCAAGCCTATCCCATCTGATTTAAGCAGCGTTTGGGCATACCCATTGGATGGTCGAACCACCACACCATTTACGCTCACATTCATAGGAACAATTTGGAGGCTTGAATCAAACGTACATGAGTTTTATACCCACTCGTGGGACACATCTGTTCCCAAGTAGCCTGCTCACCTGTGGAATGTCCCAGACAGGTACTTGATGAGCATTCCTCAACTTTCTCAGTCTTTTTTCGCCACTTGTCCTCGCTTTTTTGGAACGTATTGCTGCATTCATTCATTCATTCATCTTCCGAGCCGCTTGATCCTCACTAGGGTCGCGGGGGGTGCTGGAGCCTATGCCAGCTGTCCTCAGGCAGTAGGCGGGGGAAACCCTGAATCGGTTGCCAGCCAATCGCAGGGCACACAGAAATATTGCTGCAGTAAAATGTTAATGATTATTTGTTAAAAATAAAAGTTGATAAGTTTGAACAATAAATATATCTTTTGTTTGTCGTGTATTCAACCAAATACTGTATATGTTAGGTTGAACAAGATTTGTGAATTATTCTATTCTGTTTTTATGAATATTTAACATGATGTCCCACCTTCATTGCAATTATGTATTACTTTTATTGAATACTTCTTTTATTGTGATATTATTATCACGAAAACGTGATGCGAAGGGAGATTAATCAGCAAAAAAAAAAAAAACACGTTTACTTTCCAAATAAAAAAAAGAAGAAATATTTGTTGGCCAGTGTGAACATTTTGATAATGGAAAAAAAAGCATTAGCACTGACATTTGTCTCAACTCCTAACAGACTGATCATGAAAAAAACACTGTTAGAATTGACATTTGCAATACAAAAAAAGTGAGGTCAGGTCGGTGTGAATGCATGTCAATAATGATCTTTAATGTCAATATATACAGAACTTGAAAGAAAAATAGAATCTTAAAAATCAAATGAAATAAATACAATATCATACAATTTCCACAATGTCTTTTAAAGAGATATACAGGTATCTATGGATTTTATTTTTTATTCAGCCTCTCTGGTTTGATGGGGTACATTTCATTCCCCCCAGAGAAGTCTCTACAGCTCCCACACATGCTCTTCATCTTCAGAATCTTCACTGTATATATGAATATACAATGTATACAATCTTTTGCAAAAGTACTAGGTACACGTGGATCAAACAAATGTCCATAAATATTAACTATGAGGATTATTGGATCCATTTTTTCCAAGGTAGAGAGGTTTAGTTAAATCTGATGCTTTGTCCACAATACATGGAAAAAAAATGTCGATAAATGTGCGTCAAAAAGAAAATCACCACCTCTCTGAAACAGATGCAGTAAAAGCCTCATTATTATAGGCCACTACATTCGTTTAATCCAGGCGTACCAAATAAATTAGCAAATCATATGTATATGTGCAATTTTGAGCTTCTGTTCTTGTCACCACACTGTTTCACATTCATTTCAAGACATTGTGTCCATCTGCAGCCATTTTTAACCTCCTTAGATACATCATTAGCATCATAAACATGACTTAAAGGTTAATGAAATACAGCATCTGTCCACACATGCATTTATACTGCCAAAAGTGCGAGAAGACAATTTTGATCCTTAAGATTTAGCAGTATGTCAAAAAGAAGCATTTGGTTTGTTTTAGGCTTTGAGTCAGAAAACACCTGGTGGCTGACCCTCAGTCAACATCATCTAGCCAGACCTCGTAACACCATCCTTTACTCCATATTTGTGGAGAAAATAAGCGAGCAAATGCAATCAAGGAAGGAGAATGAACTGAAGTGGAGAGGATGACAGAACATAGATGAAGAGCAGTGGGAGGTGGGGTGGGGGTGGGGGGCACAGTTTACCCAAGCAGCATTGTTTCAGCCAATCACAGTGAAGGAGAACATCAGCTGGTGCGTTTCTTCCTGGGGAAGAAAGAATGAAAGGCGAGGAGGGCAAGTGCATATGAAAGCTGTGGAAATAAATACATGTCTGTCTCCCCAGCAGTAACAGACACTAGTTTCTAGTCTTGCCTTTGAGCCAATGTCTTCGCATAGGAGCCGCATCAGGTGGGCATGTGCATGAAATTGTGTGTGTGTGTGTGTGTGTGTGTGTTAGTTTTGTCAAATAAATACGTTAAAAGGGGAGACGGTAGCTTTGACTGGCCAGGACTTCGGTCCGTATGAGTGAGGTCAAAACGGAAGCACAGGCTCCCTGTATATGGATGGGTGTGGGTGTGTGTGTGGGGGGAGCGGGGGAGGGGGGGGGTGTCAGGGGGTTCTACATGTCGGTTGAGGTGAGTTTCTTCATACTCCGTCGCTGGGCTAAGCTGGATGCGGCCACAGGTTCTAGCACGGGCTGGCTTGTCTTCTGGCTCAGCGCTGAATAAGTGGCAGCCATGGCTCCCTATAAAGAAGAGAGGCGGCATTAGCTTCAAGTCAAACAATATATGCTAGTCACAAAAAGCTAGGGATATTGGGTTTACAGGTGAAATTTCATGATGAACCTAAACGCACTATAACCCTTAGAGATTAATTTACCGGTAATCTTCTCAAAATGTTTTAATACACACATCCAATGTCTCAATGCAGCTAGATGGACGATAATAAATAAATAAATAAAATAAAAATCCACAAACATACAGTATGTAGGGCCGTGCCTCATTTATTCAGGCTTATATTTTCACCATTTAAGTCACCATGGCACCAATAAACTGTCCACTCTAAGGATGGTAATGTCACTTGCCCTGTCAATTTTACATCTGTTCATAATTCGGAGCTGGCAGAGCGCTGGGCTGTATTGAATGAGCCCAATGATTTTTTGTAGATAAAAATGGCAATTCTGGCAAACAGCAACTCTAATGGTGCCGTGCTCCCTATACAGTAACACTGCACCGGCTCCATTTATCTCGGATCTGACTTCTTTGCCATAGCAATCTCAGACATATTACTAGGATGTTCTGTTGCTTTGCTCCAGCCCTAGGTAACATTTGCTCTAGGTTCCATCCAGAGCTATGGTAAACTACTTTTGTGCTACAGGCAAACGTACTGCTTGGGAATCAGACAATTTCGCTTCCCAATGCTTGACTGCTACATGCAAACAAACAAAACAATAATGATTCAGTTGGGAGGGATGTGCGCCTCACCTTGACGAGGTGTGGTGCATCATGGCGTGTGAGCTGGAAGTGTGGCAGTGCATCTCTGCAGGAAATCCAGGAATGCTTGAGAACCTGCTCTGCTGTGTATCGCTGGTGAGGATCCACATGGAGCATGTGGGACAGGAGGTCCTGCAACACGTAAGCCGCAGACGTAGATAAGGAAAGGGAGCTCTCCTCCTACACAATCGGCTTTTAGAAATCCATCCATCCATCCATTTTCCGAACCGCTTGATCCTCACTAGGGTCGCGGGGGGTGCTGGAGCCTAACCCAGCTGACTTCGGGCAGTAGGCGGGGGACACCCTGAATCAGTTGCCAGCCAATCGCAGGGCACACAGAGACAAACAACCATCCACACTCACATTCACACCTAGGGACAATTTGGAGTGTTCAATCAGCCTGCCACACATGTTTTTGGAATGTGGGAGGAAACCGGAGTACCCGGAGAAAACCCACGCAGGCCCGGGGAGAACATGCAAACTCCACACAGGGAGGCCGGCGCTGGAATTGAACCCGGTACCTCTGCACTGTGAAGTCGACGTGCTAACCACTGGACTACCGGGCCGCGCTTTTAGAAATCATACTAACAAACAGAACAAATATCTTTTAGCCGTAGCTGACACAAAAACTCCAAGAAATGGACCTTCTTATTTTACGTTCACCCTTAAATTACAGCACGTAGCATATTAACCGATGTAAAGGTCAGTTAGCTTTTCGACCATTTTACCTTTGAGGTGTCTGACACAGTATCCCAGTTACCGCCTGTCAAAGAAAATTTTCCAGAGCCTATTCGAAGCAGAATCTCCTCTGGTGTGTCATTTGGCCCATTTGCGAATGGTGTGTACCTGACAAAAGGATTAATAATGCGTTAAGAACATTTTGGAAGCATAACTAACACATCGTGAGTTCAAGTACGAGGCTCCCCAAAAGGAAGCATTTGTGAAAGAGGTGAGGAAAACACTACCCGTTATTGTCTTACCCAGCCAACATTGTATATAATAGAACTCCAAGGCTCCATATATCACAGGCTGCATCATAACCTTGCCGCATAAGTACCTGCATACAAACATATATGAAAGGCCCTCAAAGATCGAAGTACTGCAGATGTAAATTAGCACCTTCATTAGACACTGCGACCCATTGGACTACGGTACATTCCCAGCAGCTCCAAGTGGTATTTCTCCTCTTTCAGGCTCACCTCAGGTGCCACAAAGTTGGCGGTGTAGCAAGGGGTGAGGAGCAGGCCGTTACCCCCTCGAAGCTGCTTTGCAAAACCAAAGTCGCAGATCCTGATCGAGTCTGGATTCCCAGAGTCGTCCATGTACAGAATGTTACTGGGCTTCAGGTCTCGGTGTACAACCTGACAAGAGACGACAAAAGAATGAATGATTGTTGGTCTTCTCACGCGCTTAAGTTGTACGGGAGGGCGTGCGTTTTCTCACCCCTTGACAGTGGAGGTAGTCAACGGTCTTCGTGATGGTGTAAAGCACAGCACTGGCCTCTCGCTCGGAGAAAAATTTCTGCCTGAGGATCTTGTCTAGTAGTTCTCCCCCCTTCATCAGCTCCGTCACCAGGTAAACATACCTGCCCTCGTCATAAACCTGACATATTCACACCCAACTGTTCATCAGCATGCCTCACGAGGTTATTACAAACTTGAGTATGATGAAATGACAAAAATTAAATCAAATTACTGTACTGACATCCTTGAGAGTTATGATGTTAGGATGTTGGCCGTATCTCATCAGGATTTCAATCTCCTCAGAAGGGTCCCTCTTACTTTTGTCAATAATCTGTGACATCGGAAAAACAATCAAGTAGTTTGCATCCTATCACTGGTTTTCCCCCATCATTAAGCGTTCGTGTGGTGTGCTGATGCGAACAATTGCTCTGCTCTTTGCTGGAAAACTGGCCTCACCGAGCAGATTTCCAGAGACAACAAAGGAACGCAGCACAAAACAAAACTCAATTTCAATAGCACACATTCGAGAGAAAGACACATAAGAATGGTCAAGCAATCGACATGAAATAAATCCAGAGAGCACAAGGAAGGCACATCTTAGATGCAATTGTTATGTAATATGCAAGTGCGTCACTGGTTGCTAGGTAACATCATCGCAGAATACTAGAAGACCAGAAGAAGAAAAAAACCAAAAATTATTTATACCTGATGTGCGTATGCCTTCCAAACAACTATGGAATTTCATCAAGTGCATTGTAAATCTGTGAAACTCAGGTCACTAGGTCAAGGCCAGTCATCAGTCTTCTCCTCTCCATTATCATGAAAATCCTAAATCCTGACCATACCGTTGCAAGTCCTATGTTACACCCGCACACATGGACAAAAAATTGTTGGTACCAATTTCGTTAAAGAATTGTCAGAGATTAAGCTTCATTTGAAATTGGCGAGGCTGGATTTTTTTTCATAATGCACATTGGCAAGCCACAAACATTTGAGAAGAAAGCTGGGTCTTTTTCACAAGTCACAATTGCAATATTTACAAAATGAAATAAAGCAACTCGACCAAAATCTCAGCGAGCAAAATTCTCTGACAGTGAGAGAAATCCTTATTTTGTGCAACAATATATTAAGCTACGTGTGTGAAATGGGAATTGAAAAAACAACAATTTCTGATAGACTACGGTTCAAAAGCTTCACCAGCTTTTTCTTCCTTAATATTTTGTGTTTTTATTTACTATTACTCTTTGTCAGATTAACATTATTTTAGTGACCACTGAAGAATTTAATCAAGCAAACCAACAATTATGTGGGCATCTTATATGCCATGATCTTATTGCAGAAAAGAACTGCACAGATTGAGCCTGCAATAGGATTAACACGACTTTAGTTGCCAATCTGTCGCAGGCCACCAACGTCGTGCAATTTTGCACCGCTATGAAACAAGACAGATGCCAAATCAAACTGTGATTTGAATGAAAACATTGCATGGAAATGTGTTTTGCCATGTGGCAGTAAATCTCCCGGCTATTTAGAAGTGCAAATCAGAAAACGATACATATGCAGCTTATAACATTTTATATTATCGGTCACCTTCACAGCATAGTCCATGGCAGAGACTCTGTGTACACAGCGTTTACAAATGGAGTAGGAGCCCACTCCTATGTCCTCCTGCAGCTCGTAGAGATCCAAGAACTTGGACCCCGCATGCATCTGAAGGGAGAGAAAAAAGTGATTATATCTCCGTGGGTGGTATATATATTTTTTTATTTGTTCCTATTCTTTGCCCGTGCCCTCGGTGAATTGTACACGAAGCAAACTCTGAATAAGAATAATGTTGATAAAAGATTGAGAGCGCAACAGCTCTGATCACAAGCTGCAATTGCAGATTGCTGAGCGCAAACAACTTCCTTAAAATCAGAAAAGATCCAAATGCTCAACAAAATACAATACACATACTTTGTTGAGTTATCCATCTCGCCTGTAAAATCCTTTGCGTTGGCACATTTCCGATTTGAAATTTGCTAATGGGTATTTTCCTTCTTTCTCTGCCATCCTCAACGCATACAAGTTTGTTGTGGTGTGCCCCTTGCCGACACTCCCCAATTTGTCTTGTGTGACAGCCTCTCTTGCTTCGAAAACCGAGTGAGCTTTGGGAAATGACATCATCGGCGTCTGTGTAAAAGATTACTGTATAAGCTATGCTGATTTAACTAGTGACCGTGTTTAGCCGTACCTTACTTAACGGTCGGTCGGTGAAGGCCCTCGTTATCGAGGAATGCGTAAAGTAAAAAAATATTGTGTGGAAAACGTTTATTAAAAAAACAAAACAAAACGACATAGAACAAACAGATTACATGGAACAAACTAATTTCATCTCGCAATTGCATGGGGTGGATGCACAGGCATCGTGCCTGTGCATTTCTGTGGATCGATACATATCAGTTAGTCCTTCTTTCCCTAGGAAATATCTTACTTGTTAACTGTTAATTATTACAATGCCCTCCACTGCATTCCAGCTCGCATTTTAGTTTCTGCTTTGCAATCTTTCAGTTAAAAATATATAGACTTTTTGCTTTGCTGTTGCCTTTATGGGGTTCTCACACCTTAGGACCCTTTTACACAAATGTAGAAATGGGGTTGACCATGCACACAAGGGAGAGAATGAGCACCGCTGAGTTTACCTGAACTATCGGGAGTATAGTAAGGAGTGGGGAACTTTTGTTTTCATCCATCGGTGTTGGAGCAACAAAACTGAAGCCTTTGAAGAGCTGGTGGGCGTTTGCACTGGGGGGGATACCTGGGGAGTCTGAACAAACAAACAAACATGCTGCATAATACAAGACTACGAATATACAAACATCCAATAAATTATGTAGATACAGGGATGAACACGCAGCAGGATGATTTTCACGCTAACATGCTTGCAATGAGTGCACGCGTACCTTTGGGTGTCTTTGCAGTGAACTCTGGGTCGAAACAGAACGTGTCGTCTGGTTTACCTGCCGCCGGCTTGAATGGGGGCTGCAGTTCTCTCCGGTAGAGTTTCTGAGGAAGGCCACATTTGACCATTTCAGACATTAGCATTTAAACCTTCCCATAGACTGCTTGAAAAGTGTGAATATATGTGCGTCACAAGGTTCCAGGTCAGGTGTCACCTAATATATAGGGCACATTTGGAAATATGATCCCAGCGCGCACTGGTTCATTCGGAAATCCAAAGCCAAATCCAAATTTTATACCGTATTGGCTCAAATACAAGACGGCCCTGATTATAAGATGAAACCCTCTTTTTCAAGGCTCAAGTTTGAAAAAAAAGACTGTTTGAACACAAAATAAATTTTTATACAGAAAATAATTACAGTACATCTGAAACAAATGATTCTAACAATATATTTGAGAGAAACAGCAAGCATCTGAACATTTAAAAATGTAAACCAAAGTGCAATCACATTCGTAAATGAGTGGCTTCTGGATTTTGAAATGTAAATTACATCATAACTTCTCAGCTGCCGGTTAACCTGGCCAATCTTCGACCCACTTTTCTCCAGATTGTCGCTATGTTTCTCCATTTTCTGTTATCTCTTCTATTATTTACTTCTCTTTTCTTTCTTACCGATATTTTTTATTTTTATTCTTCGTGCTACAGCTATTTTTATTCTTCGTGACAGGGGTTCGCTTTGGCCTGGGAAGTCAAGTTCAGCATTCGCTTCAATGATATCTGGCGCCATCTAGCGTCATGAATGGGTATAATGTCTAGACCCCGAATACAGTACTGTATAAGACGACCTCCACGTTTTCAGTCTCATTTCAATGCAAAAAACACCGTCTTATATTCGGGCCAATATGGTAATATAATATTTTGTAGACTTTGCACTCCAAAGTAACCCTGTAGCCAGACACGGTGGGTCTCAAACTTTTTGTGTTGTGTACCCTTGCCATACCATGAGTAGCCCCTCGCTCATATGTATTGATTCTCGAAAAGCTGAACGTGAGACAACCAATTATTAAATTTATTTTGATCTTTTCTGATTCGAACATTTCACTTAAGACCCCTCTTGACTGAGCTCCCTCCCATTGCTCGACAATGATGTTCAGCCAACAGTGGCCTGCTGGCTGATGAACACTCACGCAGAGCTATTAGTGCACACACAGCCAGAACTGGCCATCCACCCAGGCACGCGCACGCGCGCACACACACACACACACGCACACACACACACACACACAGTGCTGGCAAATTCATGGCCAAGCTGAGTGTGAATTTTCAACAAGCTGGAGTGTCTGTTTGTGTGGGTATGAGGGGAATGAGGAATAACTTGTGTGTGTGTTTGTGTGTGTGTGTGTGCGTGCCTACATTCCAGTCGATGGTGGAGAAGAAAGCGTGGCGTTTGATCTCCTCCACACCGTCGGGTCCGGCCCCTTAAGACACAGATCACATCACTTCAGTTGACCTGGCACGATAAAGCTGCACCTTTTTAAGAAAATATCAACACTTTCACACATTGTATTTGTAGTATTCTGCACCTGACTGAAGTAAATGTCAGCAGTTAAGTTCATGTTTGAAAAGAAAACATTCACCTTGAGGGCATAGAATAGCTACAAACTGTCATTTCATAGTTTGATTCACCATTAAAATGCAATGCCACTCACCTAGTCTGTTTGTTGGGTTACGTTTGAACAGCATCCTCAGCAAACTCTGGGCTTCCAAACTAAGGAACTGAGGCATTCCCAACTTTGCTCTAAAAGGGGAAAAAGAACTTATGCACCATTGCGCCACTGTCCGAAGTAACCTCTTTTGTCACCTATTACTGGAATAATAAAGAACAGCTACTTTCATCAAAAACAATTTAAGAAACTGGATTACAGTGCAATATTTGATTTAAAAAAAACGGAGCTGAATGATTAATCAAATTCAAATCAATATCACAGTGTATTAGTGGTTTCAAACCAAGGAAGGCGGGTATTCTTAACTTTGCACAAAATGGGGGGGGGGGGGGGGGATAAATTGCATTTTTATATGTACACAGAAATATATCTACATTCACACATGCAAAATGACGTTTGAATAGATGGAATTGGAAGTGTGAATGGGAGATTTACAATCGGCCAGCACGCTGAATGACCATGACACAAGGAAATGTTGAGTTAAAAGTAGTTTTGTCAAAGGTGATACAGTATTGCATGGCTACTTGTGACGGGCTCCAAATCAGACAATTCCCTTGAGAAGCTGGAAAATTTAATTGCTAAGTAGCCACTATGTCAAGATGATTTTGTTCTTTGCACTGAAAAAAATTCTCACCGCCGCCTCTCATTTTGCCTGCAGAATACCTCCACAATCGTTCGTGGCAGTTTTACACCTGCCTTTCAGAAGCGGTGGCACAATCATACAGATGGTCGATTTTACCAAGCCAAACTGTACAGTGAGAACAAACATGAACACCACTATCACGATTATTTCAACAGCAATATGTCAATATGCTTCATAAGACACTCGATGGCACGTTTGAGTATTTTTGGAGCCATACTGAGGGCTAATTTAGCAGTCGTAGCAGTAGTATACACTGTATTTTAATCAAAAACATTATCTTTCCTCTATGTGCTTGTCGAGGTGCATGTGAAATGATGTCAACATTGAGGCAAGGCCAAAGGCAAGTTTGGAGTCAGTCTCCAGTCTCACGGCATTAATATTGTGTGTGTGTGTATTTGGAAAGAGTGAGGTTTTGTGGCCACTTGGCATTCAGGATCAATGCCTGTTCATGAATTAATACATGGTAGAAAACAATATTTGTGTTGGGAAAATTAATTGGACCTCACTTGTCATCTTATTTATCACTGTTAGAGTTCTATTAGAGCAGTTGTATGACAATGTAACTCACTTGAGGATCATGTTCATGGTTTCATTGCGGTCTTTCCCTTGGAATGGTAACGTCCCCGTTAACATCTCAAACTGCAAAAAAATGAAAAAGCAAAATATACAAGAAATGTATAACAACTCAAGAGAATGAAAATGAGTGAACTGGTAAGTCTGCTTTCTTTAAGGTAGAAAAGTTATTGTTTTTTGTCTTCTCTTGATAAAGGGAATTTTGATTCAGGTTAGTTATATAACCTTCTAGTGTGTTCTTTAACAGTAATCGTGGGTATACTTGATGCAATTGCAATAAGTTAGATCCTCTTGGGCACTGGTCAGGAACTCAGTTTGACACTCTATGATGTTTGGGAAACCCTGGTCTATTTCAAGATCATGAGCTAATCTTTGAACCGGCATACCATTAATACACCCAGCGACCACCAGTCGGCACTCTGTGTGTGTCCTCTCCTGTTGACCACCTCAGGGGCCATATACTCCACCGTACCACAGAAAGAATACGCCTTCTTATCAGCGTCCACTGACTCTTTGCTCAGGCCAAAGTCTGTACACAATGACATCCGATTATGTCTCATCTGGACAAACAAAAACATGACAGTCCCCAGATAAAAGTGTGTTGTTGCGGTTTCCTTTCATGAGCATTAAAGATTGTTTTAGGTGAGTAAAAAAAAAGCACACTATATTACATTTTTAACAAGCTTAATTGAAAATGTCTTGAAGCAAAAAAAAAAAGTTTTTAATCAAACACAGATGATTACTTTTTGTGTTACATTCTACTAAAGAACATGCTATGATATATGGCTACAAAAACATACCTGTTAACTTTACATGTCCAGCTTCATCAAGTAAGATGCTGGGGAGAAAAGGAGGACAATTTCCATGATCGAAACCTTCAAAATATTATTTTAACAATGAAACAGCAATGACAGAAAAGCATCAGTTTTAGTGCAGGTGAGGGGTTTGTGCAAATCTTATCTTGAATTTGGGGGCTTGAGCTCATGAGGTTATGAAACAACAAAACACACTGTGTGAGGGGCTCTGTGGACGAAGTCCTGGCAAATGACACTGGAGACCACGTGTGTCCAGTTTTATTGGACTTAACTGCAGCATTTGATACAGTGGATCACGGTATTCTGCTGACTTGTTTGCAGCACTTGGTGGGCATTGGCGGTAGTGCTCTTGATTGGTTTAGGTCCTATTTGGCTGCTCTGAGTCACGCACTGCTCCCCTGTCATATGGTGTTCCACAGGGCTCAATTCTGGGGCCTCTGCTGTTCTCGCTGTATATGCTCCCATTGGGTTCCATCTTAAGGAAACATGGTATTCCCTTCCACTGCTATGCAGATGACTGCCAGATCTATGTCCCACTGAGCAAAAAAGACGCCTTCTCATTAAGGCCACTCCTATCCTGCCTGGAAGAAATCAAAACCTGGGTGGCACAAGATTTCTTGAAATTCAATGAAAAGAAGACAAAGGTGATACTGTTTGGTCCCAGTGGCACTTGTACATCCCATCCTGTAGACCTGGGCCCCCTGTCTCCTTATCTTAAGTCATCAGTCTCAAACTTGGGCCTTAAACTGGACAGTGATTTCAAACTTGATTGGCAAATTGGTGCCGTTTTTAAATCCAGCTTCTTTCACCTTAGACAGCTGGCCAAAATAAAACCTCTCCTCTCTCATGAACACTTTGAGACAGTAATTCATGCCTTTGTCACATCCCGGCTCGATTACTGCAATGCCCTTTACTCAGTCAGCCAGTCCTCCATTAAGCGCCTTCAGCTGGTCCAGAATGCCGCTGCTCGCCTCTTGACTGGTACTCGTAAGAGGGAGCAGATAACTCCTACTCTGGCTCCCCATAAATTTTACAGTTATTTTCAAGATCCTCTTATTTGTTTTCAAATCTCGCGCCACCGTACCTCTCTAAGCTCATCCGCCCCTACACACCTGCCCGGCGCCTCAGGTCTGTGGAGCAGACATTATTAGAAGTACCAAGAACTAAACTGAGGCTCAGAGGGGATGGAGCTTTTTCTGTTGCTGGTCCCTCTCTCTGGAATGACCTCCCACTGAACATTCGGCAAGCCTCCTCGCTGCCCATCTTCAAAACCCTCCTCATAACTCACTTGTATTCTTTGGCACTCGACGACTCAGAATGACTTAGATTTGTTCATGGTTTTACTGTTTGGTGCTTTCTACCATCTTTATTACTGATTTGTTTTACTGTTTACTGTATATGTTAAATTGCTCCATGTACAGCACTTTGTATGCAGCGATGGCTGTTTGAAAGTGCTCTATAAATACAGTTGACTTGACTTGACTTAGTTTTTGGAGTTTGGGTGTGGAAGTTCAAAGGTGAAGGCGAGGTCTCATACTTCTCTGGCTTGAGATCTCTGTAAACTATGCCCAAGTTGTGCAGGTGGTCAAGGGCCAGGGCCAGCTCTGCAAGGTAGAATTTCACATCTTCCTCTGTAAACATAACCTGTTAAGAACTGGACAGATTTACTCTCTGAACTCAGAGCAGGACAATTTAGTGACCCCAAAAAATAAATAAAGAAATAAATAAATAAACACACACACATTATATATATATATTAGAGCTGTCAAACGATTAAAATATTTAATCTAATTAAAAATGCAACTGTCATAATAACTCAAATGAACTAAAAAATTAATCATGATTACTCACACATTTTTCATTGTTTCTGAATTTCCTTTTCCTTTTTTTGTCCTGTTTTTCCCCATTTTAATGCTCTCATCAACATGGAATCATGAATCCGTTTTCTATGTGCCAAATGCAAATATTTACTGAAATAACAAGTTCGATTTTCAATTTTACATGAACATTTTTCACTTGGTGCAGTTAGTCACACATAATCTCTCACACAATATTACTGTGCATCAATAACGGTGAAAAAATATTTTGTCACACAACAGCTGCTTTAACAGCTTTTTTTATGAAATCAAAACAGAGCAATATAACATTATAAAGTGCACACCTAAGGTACACTAGTACTCAGCCTATAGTGGATATAAACCATGGTTGCATACTTCGTTTTTCTCAAGTTGCTTTCAACATAGCAGTCTGTTTCTGTATGTTTGCTGAAGAATAACGAGACACCGGACACCAGTGTTCATTATGTGCCGCTGTATTCGAAACTGCCGGCCGTACACACAAGCACATGCACTTCCCCCGTGCTGCAGGGGTAAAACCATTCTGAAAGGGGTGGGGTTCACTCCCCATAACACAGTCGGGCTATGTTGATTGTGTTGGTCCTTCTTGCGCGGAAGTCTCTCTCTACGGTTTTTTGTAGACCTCATTTCGAATGACTACACTTGGTTCGATGACAACACTGGAGACATTTTACTTTCGCTAGGTCGCTACCACTACAGCGCGCTGTCACTGTCAGACGAACACAGAGAAGCTCCACCCGCTGTATTTATATGGACACGGAACGCTGTAACCTTCCACACAAAATAGTTCCAAACAAGTAAAAATCGCATCAGTGGCATACATCGTATACCTGTATGATACAGAGAGAGAGAGAAGAACAGATAACTTTGGTCTTGTCAGTGGAGCAATATAGCAACTATTTAAAAGTAAACTTTCCATTCATAAACTCTAAGTATCTGTTTTTGGTGTCTCGCGCTGCCTTGGCTAGCAAAACGTACATGGGCGTGGACTTCTGCAGCGCGCTTGTTGTTTTGTTTCAAGTGTATTTATAGAGCAACGTAACATCCGCTTGTGACGTGTGTCGCGTTAATCTCGCGAGAAAAAATTTAATACCGTTAAAATTCATTTAAATTAATGCCAATAAAAATGCGCTAAACTGACAGCTCTAATACATACATATATATATATATATATATATATATATATATATATATATACACACACACACAAACGCACCATACCAACCAACAGCGAGTAGACCAGAGTATTTCCATATACAGAACATTGGAAAACAATATCTACATTCTATGTGCGGTGGTTTTGACACTGTCGGAGGCTCTTGCTTTGTTGCTGAGAGATGCTTTTACAAAAGCTCTATCCGGAGAGCGTGACTTAAGCTCCCATGGTGAAAACCCTTGAAAGAAGTTGATCAGAGCCACGAGCTGACAACCAATTAATACTTGAAAAGCTGAAAGCACTTGTGTTTCCATGAGGAATTCCAGTCATAATATGATTAAATATGAACATAAACAGAAGAGACACGACTTGGCAGTGTCTACGCTGGCAAGAAATCATTCAAACGTTGTTGAATTTTAAATGCACGCACAGGAATCTTTCATCTTCATCGTTCCTTTGGGTTTAAAGAATATTCCTATTTGCGTTGCTTTTCAAATGGAGACAGAAAATCACCACACAGTAGGCCTGAAAGTACAATAAGACGGAGAGCAACTGGACATACGCTTACCTCTTTGGATAAGCGAGTGAATACATCTCCTCCCCTGAGAAAGTCCAGTATTAAATACAGTTTCCCTTCCGTTTGAAAGGCTGCAGCAAGGAAAGGAATGGAAAGTGCACTATTTAACTGTTGATGTATGCATAACATTGCACAGCACACACATGCTCAATTACATCAACCTAACCATGATGATAAGAATGAGGGATGGGTGAGAACCAATACCACTCCAAGCCGATACCATGCATGTTTAAGGTATTGATATTTGCGTCAGCGGCTGAATGTGAAAGCGCTATGCTAAGTGAACTGTATCCATGGGCAGCCCCTCATTTGCCCATTACCAAAATGTTGTTTATGTTTATTTGTTCAGTCAATTTTGAAATTACGGAGAACACCCGTGGCCGTTTCTCGACGTGAATCGTATTCATTTGCCTCCACTTACATTCTCAGTAAGATGCAACTTCCATAGGTATGTAGGCTTATCAGGTTTATATGAAGGCTTTGAGTGCATTATTAGTGTGTTTTTATGTTTATTTGGTAACTCAATTTCAGCATGGCTGACAGCATCTTGCTATCATTTAATGCATTTATATGTAATTATTTTACCTGCTAATTGCAGTAAAATCAGCATAGAGCTTTTCCTTACATGTGTGGGTATTATACAGAGTGCGACTCTCACTTATTGCCAACTTCCTACTGTCATGCTTAACAGTTGAACCTGTGTTATTGTGTATTCCGATTTATAAAACTCAAAGAGGTGTCCGTTTTATTCAGCATTTTTTTTTTATCATACATTCAGACTTAGGAGTTTGCATTCGTTTTTGGCATTTATTCTCTACTGAAGAGGGAGTCTTCGACCTTTTGTCTGAAATAAACAAAAGGTCTTTATTTAAAATGATTTTTCATTGGTCTAATAGAAATGTTATGTATCCAAAGTATTATTGTTACCTGTGATTTAGAGCGTCGGTATTTGTGAGTACACAGAGTTGACTAATCATGTTGGTATTGGTCTGGAAAGAAAATGGTATTGAACATTCGTGATTAGGCCTGTCACGATGTTTTCCTTCCTTGGGACAGTGCTCATGCTTAAAAAAAACTAAAAACTTGTCCACTTTTCGTGATAGCAATGCTTATCATAAGTTTAACTTGAGTGCCACCATGGAGGTTTGTTACTTCGAGGAGAGGATGCGCACTGAGGGAGAATAACGTGTAGCTTGGCGGGAGAGGAGGGAGACATTGTTGAAATAGTTGATACAACAGATTCTGTGTCAGTCAGGAGCGCTGAAAAAATCTGAAGTGTCAGCAATCACGGCGTTTGGAATCTCAACTTCGAGCAAAAAACAGGAAATCGTTTAACACTAGATTAAATTTACTTTTGTGACCACTGTGGATTTTTTTCACAAACAGAGAGGTACTGTATCAACAATCATTTCCTTGTGTGTAACCACAAAGTTATCTTAGCTCATGCGTGCCGCTGTTTAGTACTGTAATGCCTCAGGACCTTAGATGAGGCCTGTACTATTCACCTAAATGCAGCAAAAAAACAGACTAAGTGGAGACTGTGGATTTTAATAAAGCAGCATACAGAAATAGAGAGAAGAGGGTATAATAATGTTAGGATAAGTGTGTATTATGTCATTTCGTTTTTCAAGTCTATACATGAAAATACGTAAAGACGTGATGGCGACAAATCATTGGGAAATAATTCACATCAATAGACCTATAATTATTCAAAATTATTCACCAAAAAAGTGAGCCTCAAAGCGTGCTACAGGAAATCCAGCATCAATTACAGTATTTTTTTTTAATTAGGCATGACCCCTGTTTATCTTTAATATCTAAACGGTGATATATCGTTATTGTGACATAAAATGGCCTACATAGTGATAGACTTTTTTTCCCATATCGATCAGCACAAATAAGCACGATTGAAAATGGATGGATGGACAAATTAAATATGTTGATAAAATATTCTGTCGTCAAAGGCAAACTTGACCCAATAGTAAGGGTTGCCTGTTAGGGTCCACGATAAAATAAGAGCATAGCAGCACTTTGGTTTAATTTCAACACTGATATTAGGGCTTGGTTATATGAACATCTATGTGATGTGAGAACTGCAGACATATATTGTTGCTCGCCATTTGCGTACCGTAGTGCAATTTCACTATGAAGGGATGATTGACCTCCACTAAGATGTCTCTCTCCATCTTGGTGCGAACTCTGTCCCTGACTGAAAAAGAACACAGGAGTGCAGTAACGGATTAACATTAACACTAGCGACAGAACATACTCTTTGTGTTTTGTGAAGAGTCATCTTACCTTTCAAAGATGCCTTTTTTAGAACTTTCATTGCATATAATTGACTGGCATCTGGACCCACAATTTTTCTTACTAGAAAAACCTGGTGGAGGAACAACAATTTAGGATGATAAACAGCGAGAGGTCTGTTTCCTTTAGTGTGCTCTCACCTTGCCAAAAGAGCCCTGACCCAGGACCTTGAGGAGTTCAAACTGTGATGGATCTGCTTTCTCACAGCCTTCTTTCACATGGTGAGTGATCGGAATCTCTTTGTACGCCCCGTCATCCTGCACACACAGGAACAAGTGAGCAAGATCCAGTTCACCTATGCCAGTCTGCATGCATTGAGCCCCCAGACCTTACTTACACAGTGCGTGTAACACTCTCCCTCCTCCATGGGCTCATCCATGATCTGATGTCCATTGACCTGTGGCCACAAAAACAAATGACATCATTGGAGTCGGAAAAAGCAAAACTCAAGGAAAGCTTGTGCAGGCGTGCTTTCAACTGAACAGGACTGCAGCGCCTGCACGCCCGCGTGAATGATGAACAAATCAACAGATGAAAACGATGAGTCACATGCAACAACGGCATTTTCGCCAACATGTAGTTCTGTTTGTTGACAAACATTATGGAATCCATGCTCTACAAGTGCACCGCCTGTACAGCAGCATAGGTCCCTTGTTATTTATTACCAGTCCGTAATCTCAGACTGGAGCGGACACAGCATGCCTCAATGGCTCTTGTGATCAATGTTCCCTTTCATTTTCCATGTGTCTGAGCATTTGTTAGACAATGGTGGGCAACATCGAACATTTAAACAAAGTCCAAAAACAGTACCGCGCGTGTCCAAAACCTGAGATTATACTAAATTAGACCATGTAGATAGGTTACAGTCAAAAGAGATGATATCTTTGAACAGAGATAAAATAAGCCCAAGTTTGTAAGAGTCGGGTAAGGATTACGGATTTTATGACACTTGTTAAACAGCCCAAATAAACTTGAATTGTCCAGAAATCAATAAAAGTGACTTTTGCATTAATAATCCTCAGCAAGGATTTTAAAGACTTTACCTAGCCCAGTGAATATGACAATACTAGCAAATCCACATTCTTTGGATTAGATGACACCCTTATATTCATTCAAAGTCTTCAGTGGTAAATTTATGCACATTTAAAATGTCAGAGTGGCCAATATTACATAACTTACATTTGACCAAAAATAACCAAAAGTAGTGGGGTGGTGGTACTCTATGTTTGCTTTGGCCAACCAAATAACTAGCTACGGCCCTGGACTGAACCAACCAAAAACTCATTTGTGGCTTATGCATCGATGACGCAAGGCAGCGCTGAGCTGCAAGAACGCAGTTGATTGCATTGCACGTTGGCCATCGACACTTAATACACACGTTGCACTAAGATTGTGTAGAGATATTCTCACTCAAACATCAGGTTTCTTTCCCCGGTTGGCAAGTATTGAACTTGTCACCATGGAAATCGACAAACCACAACTTGACAGGAGTCATATAATTATGAGAGCCAGCCCCCTGCAGGGGTAATGTTATATAGTAAGGCACATGAACGTTAATACCACTACGAAGAACATGCATATATAACCTGAGACTAGGTCAAATTAACCAAGCATGTGTGATAATAATTCCATGCATAAAATCGGTGCGCATTTCAGTTTGAATTGCTACCGCTATTCACTTAGTCCACGGGCTGTTCGGTCACTATACCACCGATGTCAGAGTTTGGTTCGCATTGCCGGTAGTAAGTCGGAATCGTTTCCAGTGGGGGTAGGACTCCACCAAGGCTGCCCTTTGTCGCCGATTCTGTTCATAACTTTTATGGACAGAATTTCTAGACGCAGCCGAAGCGTTGAAGGGGTCCGTTTTGGGGGCCTCGGTATTGCATCCCTGCTTTTTGCAGATGATGTGGTGCTGTTGGCTCCTTCAAACGGGGCTCTCCAACTCTCACTGGAGCGTTTCGCAACCGAGTGTGAAGCGGTTGGGATGAAAATCAGCACCTCCAAATCTGTAACCATGGTCCTCAGGATAAGGGTGGAGTGCCCCCTCCGGGTCGGGGAGGAGATCTTGCCCCAAGTGGAGGAGTTCAAGTATCTTGGGGGCTTGTTCACGAGTGGGGGCAGGAGGGAGCGAGAGATCGACAGGCGGATCGGTGCAGCGTCTGCTGTGATGCGGACGTTGTATCGGTCTGTCGTGGTGAAGAAGGAGCTGAGCCAAAGGGCGAAGCTCTCAATTTACCGGTCGATCTACGTTCCAACCCTCATCTATGGTCACGAGCTATTGGTCGTGACCGAAAGAACGAGATCCCGGATACAAGCGGCCGAAATGAGTTTTCTCCGCAGGGTGTCCGGGCTCTCCCTTAGAGATAAGGTGAGAAGCTCGGTCATCCGGGAGGGGCTCAGAGTCGAGCCGCTTCTCCTCCACATCGAGAGGAGCCAGATGAGGTGGCTTGGGCATCTGATTCGGATGCCTCCTGAGCGCCTCCCTGGTGAGGTGTTCCGGGCATGTCCCTCCGGGAGGAGACCCCGAGGAAGACCCAGGACACGCTGGAGAGACTATGTCACCCAGCTGGCCTGGGAACGTCTCGGGATCCCCCGGGGAGAGCTGGAAGAAGTAGCTAGGGAGAGGGAAGTCTGGGCTTCCCTGCTAAAGCTGTTGCCCCCGCGACCTTGGCCCCGGATAAGCGGTAGATGATGGATGGATGGATGGATTCACTTAGTCCTTTGACACATTTTCTTCCCGTTTCGTCAACCACATGTTATGTTTCGATCTGGTTATGTTCGGTTTTGATTCCTAATGTGCCCTTTTTTCGCCACTTGTTCTCGTTATCAGTGTTCCTTGTGTGTAACCAATTAGCTCCCTCAACCCTTTGTGTGTTGTCCAGGTGTTTCTTGTTGTCTCGTCACTTAGCTTGTATTTAGTTCCCTGAGTTTCTGCCAGTCTTTGTTGGGTCAATGTGAGCTGTGAGTATACGTGTGCTCCTGTCATGTTTTGTTTCCTGTCTTAGTTTTGTTTGTTCCTTGTGATTTCCACGCATTTTTTTGAGTACTTCGAGTTAGTGTTTTTTCCATTGTACTCCTGTGTGTATTTTTTGTTAAATACATTTTGGTCAATCCACCCTGCTCCTCCCTGCTTTTTGGGGTCCTACAACTACCAAAACGTGATGGTACACATGGGCCAAAACAACTTTTCAGTTTTTTTTTGTTTTTTTTTTGTATGAGGCAAATATGAAAATGGAAATACCAATAGAATCAGAATCATCTTTATTGGCCAAGTATGTAGAACACACAAGGAATTTGTCTCCGGTATAACACGCTGCACTAGTATCATCGTAAACAACAAAATCATTGAACCATTTTAGAGTAACCAGTAGTTTTGTAGTACCATTTTGTAGTACAAGAAGAGTGACTACATCAGTGACTGTTTAAGGAGTTAATGGCTAGAGGGAAGAAGCTGTTTAAGTGTCTACTGGATTTGGTGCGCATGGATCTGTAGCGTCTGCCTGAGGGGAGTGGCTGGAAAAGGTGGTGGGCAGGGTGCGGGGGATCCAGGAGGATTTTCCGTGCCCTTGTCTTGATTCTTGAATAGAGGTCAGATTTGATTTTTTTCTTTTATTTAGATGCTTTCTATACGTTTTGTGCAGTGAGTGGGTGAGAGCAGTGCACAATTGTGCAGCATTGAGTTTAGATGAAACATGGCTTGTGATGCCGGCTGCATTTACGTAGCCTCTTTATGAAAATGTCACTGATACTGTACATGTTAGTTTGTTATCAATGACAACGGAGAACTGTTTTGCCTCTCTTTGACAAATTAATAAAACACAATGAAATGTTAATAACTGAAAGGCCAGTCAAATGCACGAACAAATATAAATGTGTGCATGAAAATATAATCTTTATCAGAAAGCAGTGCTGCAGAGGTTTTGCAGGTTTCACTGACTGCATGATGTATTCTGTCTACTGTTTGTGTGTGTTAAATTCCATCAAGCCTCTGAAGAGAAGGGATGAGTCATAACACTACGCAAGCCTACTCAGTGGGTGGAGCCACTGACTCAGATTCACCGAACAGAGGCCAACACATCACTTTCCAATAGGGTTGAACTACAGAAAGCTGTCAGAGCATTAGCCTTGAAAAGATAACAAATGAAAGATAAAGCAAGATACAACTGATGGATATCAATATGCAAGCCTTGATGCAGCTCTAAGTCTTAATTATGACATCTGGCTCCAGCTAAAACCAGGACATCATTCACACATGCATCTTCACTCCCACCTCTGCTGTGGCTCTTCACAGCGTGTAGCAAGTGTGCAGCCTACACTTGCAGCATGACAAGCCTTTTTCTGCCATTCTCAAACATGTAACTGATAATTTCCAAAAATCCCAGCTCTCTTGTTTAGATGTAAGACATCTAAACATAAATCTAACATATCTAACATTACAAAACTGATGCAAAGGGAATTAAAAGGCTATTCTTGTTGACGTGGCTAATCTAGACGTTTACTTCAGTGCTTTAGCTGTCAATGTGCCTCATCCAGAATATATTAGATCGCAGTCTCAGTAGTACGTATACGTATAGTACGATATACAGTATATACAATTAACATTCATCGATTCCACACATCCCACGTTGTCTGATATGCATCAACGGACTGCCATATATTTAGAGCTAAAGACTATACAGACATATGTATTATAACAAAAGCTGCAACAGCCACACAAGATTTGGGTCGGAACCTATAAGTGGTACGCAGACTCGGCTAGTTTAAAAAAAAGTCAGGTATTTGTATCCAGATTTTTTTTAGACCAGTTCTGAAGTACCCATATAGATAATACTGTACACTATTGGGGATATGTCCAAAAATGTTACCCACCTGTGCTCTTGTGACTAGTTACTATGCACACAACTACAGTGAAATTCTGAAATCATAGTAAGCGATATACTTTTGGGAGAACCACAAACGCATTTGAAACTAGGTTTTAAAGTGTAAAATACCGTATATGTATTTTAAGAGGGAAAATTTCAACAACAAAAAGTGTTACAACAGTTGAGAACTACTGTATTCATGTTTCTAGTGACTGGTTGGCCGCAAATGTCTGCACGTTTTTATCCGAATGAATTGCTCTACACTCTTGAGTTTCCAAAGCACCTTGAAACTGGTTGAAATATCGCCACGTCCGGTTTTAATTGTAACTGCTTAGCTATTGATGTTACCAATGAAGAGTATACACACAAGGATGGCGTAAAACATGACGTAAAATTACACCGGGAAGTTTAGATGCAACGCCTCACTCTTCACTTGTGCCTGCAAGCAACGCTGCACTCGGCTGTGCCTTGATTTCGAAAAGATTAACATGTAATACAGCAACACAATCAGGTCTGTTAAATAGATAATAGAGAAGAAAAAACGCTAACTGATAGCGAGCTGTCACTTGACACACGAACTACATGCTAACGCTACATGCGCTAAGCTAGCAAAGTAGCAAACTCCTCTTGGGAAGTATAAATGACAACGAACCGCACAAGGAAACTGCGCTTTATTGTACAACGACTGTGATATTGTTTCGAAATGCTTGGCTCCGGAGACCAGAGTTGACAACTGTGAATTCTGATAAACCCATGTGGTGTAACAAAAATAAACATGTAAGCAGCTGTTATCATTAGCTAGCGTGTTAGCATACATCGCGATGCACTGCAGATCGTGACGCTAATTGAGCGTAACCTTTAACCAGGGCATGCTAACCTCAACTCGGTGAGAAAGCCGAAACAATCTTGAGCAAGTAAACACACACAAACCCACCTCACTATTAATGTTGTTTATCTCCATGTTCTGCCAGGATTCCTCTCTAAATCTAAGGCATCGTAGTCCACCTAGACCCCCGCTCCAAAGTACATGCTTTCCCCCACTGTAAAATCCCGTCTGCTCGGCTTGATCGTTCGTGTTGGAAGATGCGTGGAAAACCGAGGACCACTATCGGAGTGGGATTTTGGTAAGGGTGCGTGGGTATTTGATGTTAATGATGGGACCATGCGCTTTGCAGCGTTACCGTTACCCTGCCATAGATGCGAATATGGCGGCTACTGTGTTCACTGGTCAGTGAATGAGTTTATTGACGTATTTGTGACGCAATTCAGTTAAGGATTTCCCCCATCCACCGCAAAGCACCGGGTCGACGACAAGAATAGGGGCAGGCTTCGCAAACAAGGTGACGTATTTAAACATCGCAGCAAAATAAATGAATGTATCGCATCAGCTTTCTATTGACCTCAAACCACGTTTCGGATTCCCGGGAGTTAAAGCTAAATGTTGAAGCCTGACCATCTCTTGCCCTGGGCGGAATAAGAGGCTTTAAAGCTCATCCACTTTCACTACAGCTGTTTTTCTCCCACCAACAAAGGCTGAGGATATTCTATTTAGGCTTGCTCACAGAAAGCACATGGCCACAATGAGTCTGAAAAATGTACGGTATTTCTCAATGCTTGTGATTTTACTGGCGTTTTTTTTTACGACTGCTACGTCAGTGTTGTAATGCAGCCTGTTTCTTGAGCTACATACAAGGCAGATGATGAATGAATAATATATACTTTACTGCATATGTAGTTATTGATGGATAATAATTTCTTATTAAGAAACAATCAACACTTCAGTTGGAAGTTCTTTATTCTTTTCCCCAGACTTGACCAGAGCAAGGCAAATGATGTGCATTAAAAATGAATTGAATGAGACAAGCTTCAATCCACAGGCACTAGGCGCAGAGCATGTGTTTGTTACGATGAATAGTTATTGACTCCTGTTTAAAATACGTTTTTGTGTAGCATCTGGAAACATTTGTTTGTGCAGAGGTGTTGTATGCTGTATATGAAATACTCATTTTCATTCATTTTCTTGCTCTCCTTGCATTTGCTCCTCTGATACAGAGGGCTGAGTAACTTCAATGTAATTGTCTTTGATGTTCATCAATGGGGAGCCTTTGACTGTAAGCTCCTGCGTATGCTCAATACCACTTGTTTTCATAGTAATGTGGTAGTTGGATGACTTCTCTTCGGACACAACATCAGGCAGAGTTCCTCTATCCTTGGTCATGTTCCACACCGGGTCCGAAGGGTGAGGTAGACTGGCAATGAGTTCCTGAACATACAATGATAAAACCATAAAGAAAACACTTGACAAGTTGAGGCTGGCGTTCATATTAAACATATTGTTGAATGTACTTGCTGTTTTTCCACATCTTTATTTCTCAGAGCACTAAGCAGCCTATTTGTGAAGCTTGCAAGGTCCAGGAATTTTTGTTTTTGGTTCTCTAGCTCATTCTCTAAGAACTGCACTTCCTCATGCTGAAAGGTTAAAAAAAACAATTGAAGTTATGTCACTTAGCAACACGAGGATTCTTCAGAAACTCTTTATTTGGTTAGAATGACAAGACATTTTTGCAACCTCTTTTTGTGTTTGTCCTCACCTTGAATTCAAGCAAGCTTTGCATCTGCTCTAGATCTATGGGCACCATTTCACCCTCGTCGTCATCTTCCACGTCATCCTCATCAATCACTTCAACTTTCTATATTAAAAAAAAAAAATAAATAATCAACACATTTTGACATTATAAATTATACACTCATGGGCAAAATTGTCGATACCCCTCTGCTAAGAAAAGGAAAGACTCACAGTGGTCACAGAAATAAGGTGAATCTGACACAAGTAATAACAAATAAAGCCACCTATGACACTTAATTCAAGGACACACTCTAGTTGACTGTGTTTCTGTGGTCGAGTGACTGGAATTTTTCTTGGGGTACCATCATCCTCATCTATGCTTGTTTCGCAAGTTTGTTTTTGAAAATAATTAAGTTGAACCACAACTCAAAAGCAATGTCTGATTTTCATTGCATTTTTATTTGTTGTTACTTTAACTGTATGTTTTTCTTTCATTAACCAGCAATTTAGTCCATATGTGTAAATGCCGGTATATATTAACTAAAAACTTAACCAACAGGCAAAATAAATTTGCAAATCAGTAAAGCTTTGGTCGATTTACCAGACCAGCATATGCGGCCTTAATTTGCGCCTTTGCAAAATGAAAAAAAGAATATGGTTATTAAAAAATGAAAATCTTAGAATAAATCAATGTCACAGTCATCAGCAGCATGCTTACAATGTTTTTTTCCCCGTCAATTTCGAAAAAAAGTCCAAAAAGTGAAAGCAGGCCAAAGCTACTGTACCATGTACCGGTAATCATGACAGTATTTGTAAGGAGTCTCAATGAAGCCAGACTGAATTATAGAGCGAGACATATTTAAGTACCACATTAGCCAGCGGCGCAGCACCAGTCACATTTGCTCCATTTTCATCTCGCTGCTGTGAGTCAGGGATGCTATCTAGAGGTAAGAGCTCTGCATTACAACCAATTTTCACAGTTCAATGAGAGGTAAACGATGATGTGAGTGTTGCATCAGAGGCCACACCTTCAGAGAGGCAGAGAGATACCCCGTCATTCAAGTCATCTCCGAGTTCGGGTGTTCGAAGATGATCTTCTTCGGGGCTAAATGCAACCGGCGAGTCACCTCTGGGGGAGCTCGTGTTTGTGAATACAGCAGGCCCACCTTTAGGCGGGGGTATTTCAATACCCATGAGACGGTACTTCCTTCGTCTGTTGCTAATCCATGTCTAAAATCCAGGGACAAAATAAAGACACAGTGGTAGTAAGTGACAATGATGTGAATAAAAAAGGTGAGAAGGTCAAATTTCAATCAGATAAAAGCATAGTATAAATGAAATTTAACATCTCACATTTCTTTTTAAAATGACTAATATACATGCTGTGTTATATATTCCACAAACCCATGTGGTCGACAGCATTATAATTTTAAACTGCAGTACACTTGAACACCTCGCATGTGTGGTCAAGGTTGAACAACTGTGTCCTGTAGATGGCGTTCAAGTCCGGTGTTCTTGAGTACCGTCGTTATCTTAAATCCTAACCGTCTCAAGTAGCAGTCATGCTTTATAACTTGGCAAGTCTCGTCAAATTTTGGACTGATACTGTTTAGGTTAGATACATTGACTGGATATCCAGACTCAAGTCAAGTCAACAGTATTTATAGAGCACTTTCAAACAGCCTAACTATGATTTTTTTTTCTTGTTGAGATTTTTGATGTCGTTTACAACAAATCTTGAGTGTGGAACATGAAAGTTTAACCTCAACCTTCTAACTTGATGAAAAGCTTAGTCTACGTAACAGAATTCTGCAGTTGTTCCAAATAGACCTTCAATTGTCCTTCAAAGCACAACAATGTTAGAAACTCCTACCTCCAAAATGGATTTATCGACACCAAAAAACGACATGGTACATTTAGTTTTACCTTAACTATTTCAGTATCAACATTGAGCTGGTTTGCTGCAGCACTGATCTTTTCCCTGCACACTGAGCCCAGGCTGGTCATGCCCCTGTCCCAGTAGCGTTTCAGTTCAATGATATCCCCATCACTGAATTGGGTGCGATCCTGCAACTGAACACAATGTGCACAAACATGCTGAGCAACATATATTTTTGAAACCCGACAAGAGCGCAAAAACGTCATTACAACACAGGAAATCTTCCATGGAACTACCATGCTTGTATCAGGCCATTCATTCATTCATTCATCTTCCAAGCCGCTTGATCCTCACTAGGGTCGCGGGGGTTGCTGGAGCCTATCCCAGCTGTCTTAGGGCAGTGGGCGGGGGACACCCTGAATCGGTTGCCAGCCAATCACAGGGCACACAGAAACGAACAACCATCCGCACTCACACTCACACCTAGGGACAATTTAGAGTGTTCAATCAGCCTGCCACGCATGTTTTTGGAATGTGGGAGGAAACCGGAGCACCCGGAGAAAACCCACGCAGGCCCGGGGAGAACATGCAAACTCCACACAGGGAGGCCGGAGCTGGAATCGAACCCGGTACCTCTGAACTGTGAAGCTGACGTGCTAACCAGGCCAGTTGAGTCAAAAACAGCATGTCAGTTTAATAATTGACTACCAGTACTTTTTGAAGCGGACCAAAAATAATTATTTTCTAATTTGACAAAGACTGATGCAAACAATATACAGTAACTAAGAAGCATTTTCCATAAATGATCAGTGAACGGATGTGACAAACTTTGTACATGGGACACCAGAACCATATTTTAGCAAGGATTAAATTCAAGACATCAACACTGCAAAAATCAATGGTCGTCATTTAAAAAAAAAAAATCAGATTCTGGCAAACTTTTCAATTTTTTTTTTTTTTCCCTGATACCGAAACTGCCCTTGTCTTTACACTAGCATATCAAATTTTTATGATAATAATAATAATTATTGTTATTATTTATAAAGGGTTAGGTTCAGCATCAGATGGATGTTTTTCTAAAGTCATAGCTATAATTGACAACGCACGGTAAAATATGTATTGTGCAAGCTTTTTAGGCCAAACCTAAAAACGAAAATATTAAATGTCAAAACCGTGATGTGGTTCACCAAAATAAAAAAAATAAATAAATAAAAAAAAACAGTAAAGATATTTTTATAATCGGTGTCAAAAATATGTTTAGGTAAACCTAACTCACATTTAAATTTGCTTTAATTTATTTATATTTTACACATCTTCCAACTTTTGATTTTGTCCGTCAGAAAGAAAATAATTCTAACAGCTCAGTGCAATTCAAGGAACGATGTGTAGAAATCACTGTCATCTAGTGGTGAACTAGAGAAACAAGAAGAAATGACATTGGTGTGAAAGAACATATGTATTTTTTGTACATCAGTGAAATTAATAGTGGGTTTTGAAAGAATGATAACTGAGAAATCAACACATTTTTACGCACTGTCCCTTTAAGTACAGTTCATTTCAACCACACATTTTTTTCAGGTAATATATCTCTCCAACAGTGACAGTCAAACTTGGGCATTAGTGTTTTTGTAAAGGCACGTTTTAATAGAATCATAAGGTATGTTTGTACATTTTCTAATTTGAAATGAATTTTATATCAACGGTATAGATGGACATTTTGAGGGGTTCTTTGCACTGGGTTTGGCACAATGGAACTCACTGTTCGTTTTCTGGAGTTGCTGATAACCCAAGTGGCAGCACTGATTGAAGTCTGTAAACAAATAAAAACCCAATCAGAATCATGCTTTTGATTCACAACTTCATCAAACCTGTCCTACCTGTGAGCTGTCATCCCCAGAAAGTGAGGTTTGTGTGAAGGAGTAGCAGCCCTGATGAGTCGAGTTACTATTAATCAGCAGATTTGGGGAGTGGGCCGTAGTCAATGAGTGTCTCCCTTTTACCAAAGACATTCTCTGCTCCTGATGGATGTTATTCTGAGCAGCCATGTTTGCCAACTCTTCTTCCCTTTGCCACTCATTTTCTTCATCTGCGGTTTCCATGGCAATGGAGAAGTTATGACTAGTATCCAAAGTGCGTGAAACTGGCCTCTGCATTTCCTGGGCTTTTAAAGCAAAACCCAGTCCAGACTTATTTCTGATGCCCTCACTTCTTTCTGCTATTGTGAACATCTGCTGGATGCAGGGTGTCTGCTCTGAGGTAGGACTCGAGTTTTGGAGTGGGAGGGACAGACGGGTTTTCTGTGGTGCAGGGGCAGGTGGTTGCAGATTGGTCTCAGACCTGGGCTGAAGTTGAGCCTGGGACTGAGGGGAAGAGGGCCATGTCTGAGTCTGTGCAGTGCCATATGGTCGCGTCCAGCTGGGAGGTAGGCCTCCTACCCCTGCAGTCAATCCTACATCCCTGAGGGACAAACTTGTTTTCATGTCCCTTCCAGCAGTGTAGACCAGAGACGCAGAGGCAGACGTGAGGGAAGGCAAATTCTGAGAGAGTGACACAAGCTTGGAGTGAAGAGACGAGGAGCTGCAGGTAGTTCTGCTTTGCACAGCCTTACTGAGTAAGGAGCAGGGAGGGAGAGGTGAGAGCTCAGTATCTGACTGTAGGGAACCTGTGGGTTTTGGCTGGGGGCGGGTGTTGGAGTTATGGGAGTAAATACTGGTGTGTATGACGTCATTTTTGTTGTTGTTATTCCCACTGCTGAGAGGAGAGGAAGATGAAGCAGAGGAAGACGATGGAGGGAGAAGGTGCGTACGATTATGGATATTCCGTACGACAGCGAGTTCAGCTGGAAGCAATGTTGCTGCAGACAGCCCATGATTGGACAGAGCTCCTTGAGCTAGCGAGTGACTGGACAACAGTGCCCCAGCAAGTCCATGACTAGGTAAGGGATGAGACAAGCCTCCATTCAGATCAGCCTTAGAAGCAAGTTTCCGCCTTTTGTTTCCAACCCACGTCTAAAGGGAGAAGTACAAATCAATAAATAATACTAACACGGAACATTGGAGAGTCTAACTGAGTTAAATGAAGACACAATCTAGTTGCCATTTCTTTATCCTTACCCGGACAACACTGAAGTCTAGTTTGGCCTCCTGAGCACATTGCAGTATTAGCTGGAAACAAGCCTTGCTCTGATTGGTCATCCCATTATCATAGTAACGCTCCAGGATCATCTGCTGCTCCACTGTGAATACTGACCGCAGGTTCATCTAGAAAACAATCATCAACAGTGATGCTACAAGGTAACTACCAGTAGTAGTAGTAGTAGGTCATTCCTTTTTGCCATTTTGTGTACTCCATTACCCTTGTAGCCAACAAGCCACTTTTATAGCTTTCATTCTGACATGTAAGTTTTAGAAGACAGAAGACAAGTATGCGTTATAATTAGGACTATCCAGCTATCCCGGACAGTCAATACAGTGTGGTAACCAAAATAGGAGGCCAAACCACAGCCTAATGAAATGCTAATTTTACTATTTCAACGTTCCCTTCGCACACTTCTATAAGTTCGAGTGTCGTCGCCTCCCACCCATGAAAGCAGTGTTTTCCTAAACGAATGCATATATTGTACTCACAGTCTGGAGGCCACGCCTCTGTGGCCATGAATCCATGCTGCTACTGGACGGGAATGGAGCTGCCATGACGATCACAGCGAAACATCCATGACTTTTTGTTGTCACATCGTGTCTCAGTGCACCCGAACCACTGTTAAGCAGTGTAACCAAAGCAAATAACTTTAAAGTTTAGTCCGAACAGTACACACTGCCCATACTCCAAATAAAATTTGGCATCCATCCATCCACTCGTTATCCCGATATGGAGCAAAATCAAGCTCTTGTCCCCACACCATTATGATGGACGCTCGTTTTGAAAGGGCAATCGCAGGATAGTCGTAACAGGTAGGTTAAGGCGTACCAATTACACTAAAAGTAGGGACCAACTTAGTAAACCCATATCAGGAGGTTGAAAACGAACACGCACAAATTCACATGGACTGTTGTATAACCAATAAGCATGCAGCGGCTTTATTTTGGCAGGCTCACTGCGCATGGCCACAGTATGCAACGGTAACCGTTAGAAAGATAATTAGCATCGCCTCTTGCGCGAGGGTGCACGGGGATCGAGAAATAAACCTCCCACTCAGGTAGCGCGGACCTAAACCGTTTGCTATGTACAAGCACGTAGAAAACAACCCCGGTAAGCCTCGGCACACTAGTTCCAAGCGTAGCTTGCAGGCCCGAGAAGCCATGTTTGTACGAGCAGACGCGAGCTAGCATTAGCAAACCTTTCTTAGGGCAGCTGGGGCTAAACTTTTCCTTTCTACCCGAGATTTCTAGAGCTCCGCCACTGCCATTTCACTGACCCTGGCTTCGATTGAATGAAAACACAAAGCTGACGGGAAACAACTGGGACGAAAAGTGAAATGACGTCCATACTCGCTTTGTCCAATTCAGATGAAGCTCTTAAATTCAAGCAGATTTCTTTCCCACAGTCCCTGTTGCGAGACAATGAAATCAGACCGTGAGATCATCAATTCTAATCATGATTGTGACGTATGCTCGGATGGGGGCCAATGGGTGCGCGAGATCATCGCGTTGACATCCGGGGAGGGCTGAAAACTGAGCAGTCAGGCCCCGCCCCTGGTCTACTTTGGCCCTCAACGGTTTTCATTCACTGCCGCCGTACGAGAAAACATTCCGGTGTGCGTTTGGAGTTTTCTACTCTTTTTAAAGCGATCTGATGGTAAGTTTAGTCCCAAATGGAGCTCGTTCTTAGTGTTTTTGTAGGTACATCGTTCATGAGCTATTTTAAACTGAGTTCAATGCAAGTAGGCAATTCAACAGGGTCATTTGAATATTAAAACAAAAAATCGCATGCTTGCATTGTAATTATATGCTTAAATGTTCATTCTTTGTGTAATAGGATGTTTTGGGGTTGTTTTTATAGTTGAATGCTTTTATATTTTGTGGCGTTTGGGTGGCTTTTTAATTATTGGCAGCCCTGAACGTGAACGAAGAACGTATTTTAAAATACTGTAGTATGCTTAAATGTTCATATCCTTTGTCTTATGTACAATTGGATTTCCTTTCATTTCTAAACGTATGCTTTGCATCTTTGGTGTGTGTGGGTGGTGATTTGGGGTGGTTTCACTGAAGGCGAATGAATGGGGAAGAGATACCTATTTATTTTCATCAATGTAATGTGGAATCAATGTTAAAAAGAGAGGGGAGCTGTAGCCCGAAAGTGGACACAGTATTTACTTATTCTGAAAGTTTTTTTCCCAGTTTTGTTTCGTATGAAATCCCCATGCAATTGTGTTAAAAATGGATTTTATACAATGTAATTGAGAGTGAATTTTCCATTTAAATGTGACAATTTTTGATGTGGTTGGAGGTGAATAATGTTTCATTTCTGCATACACTTAACTTTTGCAGTATAAAAAAATAAAAGTACAAACTTTTATTTATTTATTTTTTAACTAAAAGCACGGTGTGGCCCTTAGCCTGCAATGTTAATAATAATAATAATAATAATGATAATAATACATTTTATTTATATGCGTCTTTCAGTTTAGTTGTCTAAGTAGAATATTTAGGGTGTGCACTGTTAGTCAACTTGCGATGTACCGGTAATCATCCACTCCACTCTGGAGTGTGGAGGCAGAGGTGGTAACATGCTGACCATCCGCCATGACGTGCTTGTATTCTGTAAAATGAGTGGAGTTGGTTCTACTATTTTTAGTTTTTCAATATTTTTATTACGTTAATATTACTATATATTTTTTTCTTTTTTAATATAATCTATACTAACTCTAAAACTAAGTTAAATCAAATGTTTGATTTCAAAGCTATACATTGCATTGCTGCCATCAAACTAAAAACAGATGTATGCAAATCAATGGCATATGGGAGAATCATATCACCACCATTAATTTATACTAACAGTAACCCCACACTAATTAATTACACACATTCATTGTCAATGCGACCTTCAGATTGGGAACTTGAATCTTCTTTTCCAGTCCCTTGTGCCATGGTCTTCAGGTCAAGTTGATCTGTTCTCAACCCCAGAAGATATGAATGAAGAGAAACCTTCAGGATTGGGCGCTGTGGCTGAGTTGTCAGCCTGGTGCTCACGCTCAGAGTGGGCAATGTCATCTCCTGGTGAAGTCTTTCCCGCATCAAACTTTGTGACTGTGCTGCTGTCCCCAAACTTTCCTGACCTTCAAAAAACCCATACAGTATGTAAGACGGGCATTGAAAAGCTATGGCACACAGGCAAATCACCACTGGATAACAAGGTAGTTACCAGAGTACCTGCAGCAAAGTGTTTGCGTCAGGCCACACCAGTGCGGAACAAATTCCATGCCAGCAACAGCGAGTGATGAGCTGCATGATGAAGCATTCAGAGCGGCGACAAGCGGAAAGATCATAAATTGGCTCGACTCTGTCTATATATGTCGCCTGGCTGAGGCACCATTTTGTATTTCTGTATGCAAGTGATAATCTGCTTCTAGTACTGAGTGTCATTGTGTGCTTTTATTAAAATTATTTTTGCATCATTCTCTTCTGGCCCTCTCTTATGTCTCTAATTAAATGTTTAATTATCATTTGTAATCTTATCACCGCGTGACAAAACTGGACAACCAGAGACTGGAGAGACAGAAGGTGTGACCAGATAATGTGCCAATTATAGTTCCATACACAACCAAGTGGACTCAGACTGCTGCTCCTGGCTGCAGCACACAGCTCCGTCAGGCCGACAGTTTTCTTGAGTGGATTACAGTCTTGAAATCTGGTGAGCAACAAAAGTTGGAAAGAAGGAATTGGACAGCCCACGAGCCAAATATGTCCTGTAATGGTGATTTTCCTATGTGGATAGCTGCATTGGCGCGCATGAAAAACCACCACCCGTATTAATTTTTGTCCAGATTAATGCAAAGTGCTGCTTGTTTATTAACACTTCTGAGGCTACTTTTGGTTTGACTATTGGACATGTAAATTACAGGTTATTCATACTAGACTTGACATATTTATTTTTACTACTAATCAGACTCACTACCTGTATTATTTTAAAATGATTATGGTTTTGTCCCTGACATGTACAATGACCCCTGGCTCAAAGATCTGATAAAAGAAGGGAAGATGGATTTCACAAAGATATCATTCTACTAATGTCTTTGTTTTAGAAAGTAACTTTTATTCGTATAGCGACCATTTACAGGAAAAGTTATCCCAAGGCACTTAAATAGGAGCATATAATGCACGGTTTATAAGAGCATATAAACCGTGCATTTGTGGCGGACCGGTGACGCGTTATTCTATGACGTCACCAATGTCTCCGATGCACAGCAGGGGGCGCTGCCCCTCTCCGGTGATCGTTCAATCAAGTGATGCAGATGCAGACGACTGTTGCGGATTTCCCCGTGCATGGAGAGTGTAGCTTGATTATTAGTCACGCACACAACACCTTTTTGGGTTGAGGCAGCCTCAACAAGAATGCACCAACTGTTCTCTCACTAAGCACGGTTAACACACTTGAGAGTTTGACAGATGTTGTTTCTATTGTAATGTTTTATGTTCTATATTTGAAATCATTTTCATTCGCCCCTTAAACGCTCTTTGACCCTGCGTGTTTGAAAAGTGTGGATAGAGGGAGGAGGGGGCACGGAATGAGATTCTCTCTGCATGATGTGCGTTGCACCATTCCCCGGTCTGTATTGTGCGAGGTGGCCCTTATGATGCTGCAGCGAGGTGGGCTGGGGGAGAGGATAGGGGAGGGGTCGCTTCCATCGAATCCCCTTCTCACAGCGCGCGAGCTGCTGGCGGGAAGGCACGAGAAAAAGAAGGAGAGGGGAGGGTAAGACGGCAGGGAGCGCTTGTGCGCGCGCGTCTGTCTCTGCGTGCGCGTAGATTGCACCACCGCATCCCGTTCACCGTTTCTGCAGGGGGCCATGCTCCGATGGAGGGAATAAAACCGACAACTGTCTCTTTACACTCCGAATGATCCGGCGCCACGTCACTCCAGATGTGACTGACAAGTCGTTCTATGCCGCCTGCTTTCGCTCCTGTGCTGTTTAACGCAGAGAGGCTGTGACATCATGGCTTTGGTTATGGAACCTATAAGTAAATGGACACCAAAGCAAGTGCTGGACTGGATGAAAGGTGAGTTATAGGATCCCTTCTCTGCGTCACGTCAGCGTCCAGCTTGTATGTGATCGGACTGAGGATTACGGGATGGTGGTGAAGTGAGCAGCGGTGGTCACACACTGCATGCATGGAGCTTTTCATATCTGAATGAGTGAGTGGAGGTGGTGCAGTGAGATGGGTTCCCTCCCTCCAAAAAGTGAGGACACTCAGCATTTATTTTGCATTACAGTATATGGTTTCTTTGAGAGCGAGCCTTGTAAAGCAAACCGACAGGCTGCTGCCGCTGATGGTGCTGATGCGGTTGGAGTAAGCCCCGTGCAGTGGCCTCATCAATGAATGTGGAGGATGTGTCATCTGCTCCTTTTACTGACACACTTGAAGCTCATGTCATCGCTCGTGTCTCTCTGTGTGTGTGTGTGTGTGTCTGTCAGTGTGTGTGTACTCGTGCGTATGATTAATGCTGTTAGCTGCTTCATCCCCAACACACATACATACACACACACACACACACACACACACACATCCAACCAAACCTGAATGTCAGTCTGTTCGGTAAGATTCACGAAGGAATTATATATCCTCATTCTCCTGATTGTCATTGTCAATGAGAGGCCATTAATTACATGCCTGCATGCATAAGCGATGTTTAAGATGGTAGTGGAAGGGGACGTATAGTAACTCACACACTGATCAGCTCTGGAGCAGTGTGACACAAATTGTGGCAGCCCTATTGACAGCCCGTAGAGATAGATAGCGGTGGGTATAGGGGTGTCCGTAATCGTGTGTGAGCAGCCGGCTCAATGGTGTATTTGAACATGTAGTATAAGTACCATTTTTAAATGGTGGACCACGATTCTGCATGATTAGATGCTGACGTAGTGAAGAGACCCCAGAGAACAAGGCAGCGAGGAAACATGGAAGGTCCTTGAATTTGTAATTGGCCTCATCAGCTGGCTTCAGTCCTCTACTTTGTTGAATGTTCAAGCTTGAGTGACAGGAAACGCAGAACGGAACTGAGTCACTGTTACATTAGTTCCAATCCAAATGTGGTGTTCAAACACCTCAAATACAAATGAAATACTGTCTACGTAACACTTTTTTTATAAGTTGTATTTTTCACTTTTTGAAATACTGTAGTAGTAAGTGAAGAATGGCAATTCTATGCTGGCGAAGAGGCTTGCACTGTTACGTCACAGCAAGAAAGCTCTACGTTTGAATCACTGTCGTCTTTGGGATTTCTTTGTGGATGTTCTTGCTATGATTGTGTGGGACTTAAGCAATTAGCAATCGTGTGATACCGGTGTCAATGTACGTAAGCATGAGTAGTGGTCTTGTTTTGGCTGGTTGATTTAAAAATGATCAAGGAGTTGTTTTGTTTTGTATTCTTGACTTGGAGTACAATGTTACAATTTAATTATACATGATTGCATGAATCACTTTTAAAAGTTTAATGACAAAATGAAGAACAAAGTGGCGGCTCGGTGACCCAGTGGTTAGCGCGTCAATCCCACAGTGGTTCAATTCCAGCTCCAGCCTCCCTGTGTGGAGTTTGCGTGTTCTCCCCGGGCCTGCGTGGGTTTTCTCCGGGTACTCCGGTTTCCTCCCACATTCCAAAAACATGCATGGCAGGCTGATTGACCACTCTAAATTGTCCCTCGGTATGGTTGTTCGTCTCTGTTAGCCCTGTGATTGGCTGGCAACCGGTTCGGGGTGTCCGCTCCCTACTGCCCGAAGACAGCTGGGACAGGCTCCAGCACCACCCGTGACCCTTGTGAGGGTAAGCGGATCGGAAAATGGATGGATGGAAGAACGAAGCCAATTATGCCTAGGAATTGATATTCATTGGGAATTTGTCTTGTACGATGTGAAGGGGTGCGCATGGGAGTGGGCTGCACCAGGGCATCATGCCCCAACATCAGTGAGGCTGAAGTACCTTGCTCAAGAGTGGTGGACCTCAGTCATGGACAGGGAGTGAACCAGCTTCCTCTCATTCATACTTTGAAATGCATCTCAAAAGGGCCAGCCGCTGATTCCGAATGCGAGCCCTGTTCCAGTAATTTAAAGCAGAGATCCACAACCTTTTTTGCCCCACAGACTGGTTTCATGTCAGACAATGTTTTCAGGGATCAGCCTTTAAGGCCGGATAGATCCAACAATATAATATGATATGACTTGCATGAAAAGTGTGGTATTTTCGAAACAATAATAAACACGAATAATGACACGAGGAACGTCCTATCTGGACGTAACATTCTCTGTTCAATATGGCAACGTTTAAACGTGCCTTCGAAATAAGATACGCCGCAAATAAAAAGTGCATGAAAAATACGACTCACCATTGCCGTTTATTATGCAGAGTAGGCTTGGTGCGTGTGAATCTCCTGTTGAGATAAAGCCGTAATACAAATAGGACTCTTGATACTGTCTATTAAATGTAGCCTTCTCTTTCTTGAAAGCTGTAGGCTCCTCTTCTGTCTCCTGGCTGGGCCTTTCCCCCCCTCCCAAAAAAAACATTTCAAAGACGTTTGTTTTTTATGCGGGAACCGATCACGTGACCAAGAAGCGCGCATTCACCTGAGTCAAGAATGACATACTGTCGAGTGATATAACAGAGAATCCGGTAATTTTTCTAAATAAAACATCTTTCAGATTCCAAAATGGATGCTCCTTTTAGAAAGAAAGAAACTTACATTCAGAAAGAATGTAAGTTATTTATTCTTTCTGGGCGGCCCGGCACCAAATGACCCGCTGACCGGTATCGGTCCGCGGGTCATGACCCCTGATTTAAAGGCTAGGAATGTTTTTATTCCGAACACTCCACTACTCGATCTGTATTGTACTGTGATTGATCCTTGCGCTATTTTTGTAGGTTAAAAAGTCTCGCTTTCTTACAATGAAAGTCTCAAAGATGAATTTTTGTTCAAAAACATGTTACATGAAATTCATTCAAAGGCTCGGCATCCGACTTTGGCCGAACTTTTATGGAGCAGTGACTTTTTTTTGAAATTTTGAAACGATGAAGCAATTTCTGAGCCTTAACAAGAGACAACCCAATCTTTTGACACATGACAATCTTTTTAACTCTGAAGCAAGGAAGTGTCATGATTCGGTTTGGGGACCAACAGGTGGCACTCTAGGGCTCCCCCGGCAGCTGCACACCTGTTGGTCATTTGGTAATTGGTTGTATAAAAGGACTCCTGCCCGAACACGCGGTGTCGGGTCATTGTTGCTTCTCGCTATTGTCATGTGTGTTGCTGTTTGCTCTTGTTTCCTGTCATGTTTAGTTCATTGTTATGTTTTAGATTTAGTCATGGTTTTTGTTTGATACTTTGGACTTTGTGTGTTTTGGATTGAGTTTTCTTTGTTTTAAATACAATTCTTCAAATAAGCCCCGGTCCTCCCTCGTGCCTGCTTTTTGGGGTCCACCACCACCTTGCTACGTGACAGGAAGCAATTAGAGTTGGCAATCACGGTTGTTTCTTTTCAGTTTTTGATGACTAAAATTTGCCTTTTCTCTTCTTTGGCCAATAATTTAAAGCTTGACTTTTCAGTCGCCATTATTTTGAAATATTGTTGAGTGGAAGTGAGAAAGAGGATTTGAACTTGTCCATTTAAAAATCCCAAGATATAGAATGGCTGAAGTGTGTTCTGGCAACTCTCAAATATTTACCATCAAAATCATTTACAGGTGAAGCAACATTTCATGATTCCTACATGATAAATGACAGTTCAGCATAAATGTAAAGTCAAATTATGGTTTAATTTGGATTGATCCTTCTGCTTAGAAAGAATTGATTAAGCCTTTTCAACATTGCATAATCAAGGACATTTGACCAAATAGTTGATTGCAAGTGCCAATATTATATTCATATTCAGGCTGACTGGGTGACGTCATGGATGATCTCACAGTCGGGATTTACCCATAAATGTTCCCCAGGGATGAATAAATTGTTGGTTCTTGTTCTCCATTTGACCTTTCATTCAGAGGTCATTTTCCCATATATGATCGTTGCATTACTTTAGTTGATTTAAATCAATATCAGACGACATGCATATTCCTGTGACATTACTGAGGCACATTTTTAGCAGTTCACTTTTTAGGAATCTTTTATACTGCAAGGTTAATCTATGTATACAGACGACTAGACTTTGTGCGCTGCTGAAAGACTTCAAGCAGCTCAACACCGGCAAGGCTCATTGAAAGATGACTCATCAACATTTATTTTGAACACCCACGCTGGAGGAGTTTCCTCTCTGCGTGTATTTGTGTTTGACAGAAACCGAATGTAGCAGGGTGTGTTCCAAAAAAAAAAATGCTCGATATACCGAAGCTGCTCATTGTTTCAAAAAATTATTCAAATAAATTTTTTATTTAAAAAAAAGAGGCAATAGGCACACAGAAATAAATACATAAATAAATAAAGTTGACTACAAAATGTATCTGCATTCGGATTATCTTATTTTGTGTGACCACTTGATTAAATAAAATTGAATAAACACATTGTTTTTCAGTCTAAGTCCGCAAAACAACAATTTAAAAAAGTATATGAGTAGTTTTATACTTTATACAAACGTAAGTAAGATTACAATTTTCCGGCCAATTTAAAGGCAAGGCAAGGCAGTTTTATTCATTTCGTACATTTCATACACAAGGCAACTCAATGTGCTTAACATAAGCAAAACCGCAGCACCCACAAGCAATTACTGACAACAACAGTTAATAAGATGCAGAAGAAACATACAATCACATGGATTGGGAGAGCTTTCATCATATAGCGAGACGATGACCTAAACAGAGATGGAAATCCAGGTCCAGATAGTATAAATTCCTCCACAGTTTTCCTTGAGCCACAGGTGCTTTTACTCAACCATCAGTTTCACTGTTTCAGTACCTTTGAGGTGAGTGCAGATGTGTGGCAATGTTTGTGTTAGTGTCTTAGACAACGACAACTGATTTCAACAGCAAAGGCACATGGCAGTGAGCCTCTGCTATTACACTTCCTATATTGGTTGCTTCTTCTTCGGCACAGACTGCCTCTGTTACACCTCCGATGCTATGCTGGAAGCCAACACATTTGCGGGAGGACTTCAACTCTGCACCCCAAATCGGTACTCTACACCCAGGACAGTGAGGCAGGAAAAAGGCATGGCTTGGTTGGCCAGTGTGAAAGGGGCTTTGTTTGTATATGCAACTGTGACAACTGAACTGATTCTTAGGTTTTTAGCCTTTGAAGGCATTTGGATATTTCTTCATATTCTGCAAAATCAAACTGTGTCAGACACATTCGAGTCAGAAGATAATGCCCAGTCCACATCACTGTGACTGACGCAAAACATACCTGTTTAAAAAGTGGGAGAACGCCTATGAATTATCAAGTTTTAAACTGTGGCATGACAACTGAGCAAATCCACATATCCATACATATACGTAGGTGTACAAGTGTATTTTAATGTCTAAACTGCAGTTTTTTTATTCACAAACACACACACACACACACACACTAAATGATATACATTTAGTCCATGACAATGAAAAAAAACACCTTCGTCCGCGGTGCCTTTTATTTTTAACTATTTAAATTTGCTCAAAAACAGTATAAGTGAGTGGGCAGCCAATCTGCAAGAAGGGTAGTAATGTGTATGTTTAAATGTATTAGAGTCCATCCATTCAAGGAAGTATGCAAACAAACAACAATTTAGACGTCATGAACATTGTAATCACCTATCCATTTATTATCTGATTAGCTGCTCCTCACCAGGGTTACAGGTATGCTGAAGACCATCCTTGCTGCAGGCGGGGTGCACCCGAACTGATTGCCAGCCAATCGTAGGGCACAGAAAAACAACCATTCGAGCTCACAGTCACACCTTTGGGCAATTTAAAGTCATCAATTAATCCACCATGCATGTTTTTGGAAAGTGGTAGGAAACCCAAGCAGGAACGTGGAGAAAATGCAAATTTCACACAGGAAGGCCGGGGTCTGGTATCAAACCTATGACCTCTGCACTGTGAGGCAGACAGACTCACAAGTTGCCTCCGCCTTGTGATCAACACATTAATTCATAATGATGGCCTATGCAGTCCAGCTGTGTTTTCAAATTCAAAATCAAACTAAGCATACAATGTATTTAATTAGCTCTTATCATACCAATCTTGACTTTTGATGGGCAGAATAATTAGGAAGGAGTATCACACACACAAACACACACACACACACACACACACGCATACGCACAGAAATGCGGGAGCAGGAGCTTTAAGTGGGGCATCGGTAACCATGGAAACCAGACCTGATCGTGTTGAAGTCACAACACTTGTCATAAGATGGGGAGGCAGGAACCACACACACATGCCCGCTACACATGCCTGGATCACGTATCTCGGCACCGAGCGCCTCAGCATTTCTGACACACACTTTGTGTGTAATGATTCCGAAGGGCGAGAGGAGAGCAGGAAATTTAGGAATACGAAAGCATGCTGCAAAATGAACAAAATGCTTCCTTCAGATGGGGGAGGAAATGAGACGATGAAGGAGAAATGGAGAGAGCACAGCTTATGGCTGAGCTGTGCATAGAGAGATGCAGTGGGCAACATATCAAAGTACTCTGGACCATGAGACAGAGGGTCCTGTGTGTGTGTGTGTGTGTGTGTGTATGTGTGTGTGTGTGCGCACGCATCTTTTTGCACCTGTTGTCACAGGAGTGTGGTATATGGTTTTTGCTGCTTCGCTGGTCTTCAAAAAACACTCGGTGATCGGTGGCTGTTTCCCGACGAATGAGCACTTCAGGGACCACGGCTGATTGGGAAAAGATTTTATTCAACCAATGTCAGAGTGAAGTCTTTCCAAAAAGTTGAGTGGCCCAAGGCATGGATGTAAAAAAGCCCCCCAACCCCTGTCAGGCCCGTATCTTTTATACCTGGCAAGGAGCTGATGTCATGGCTTTGTGCACCAGCTGCGGTTTTCAATCTACTAGTTTACTTCAGTCCTAAAAAGGAGATCTTGACCAGCGCTGTTGGTGATGGACGACAACAGCCACTTTACCTTATTATAGGATTGCACACATTGCTGAAACTGAATTCTCCCTGACCAGCAAATATAGAATAGAATCGTGTCACTGACGCCAGGTGGACATTCTAAGGCCACCTACAGGAATAGAGAGGGAATTCCAAATTACACTTCAGGAGCAACATTTTTATGAGGTAGGGTCAATTTTGATCTTAACAGGGGGAGGGCATTAAACAAGGGCATTTTCTCCCCCTTTGTGGTTTGTTTGTTCAGGTGTTATGTCACGTAGGAATAAAATTCAGGTGGGGTTTAAACCAACCAAAGCAGAAGAGAGGGACTTGGACAGTTTCAGCGATGAGAAAGCAACTCAACCTCCAGCATCTCTAAGTGGGAAATGAACCAGTCAGGTTCAATAAAACTCGACTTCACCCAGCTGGAGGTTCAGATGGAGATGGCAGCACTCATCATCAATTCATCCATCCATCCATTATCTGAAACCGCTTATCCTCACAAGGGTCGTGGGCATGCTGGAGCCCATCCCAGCTGTTTTTAGGCAGCAGGCATGATACATCCTGAATTGGCTGCCAGCCGATCGCAGAGCACACACAGACAACCTACCATTCACGCTCACAATTACACCTAGGGACAATTTAGAGGTTGAGTTAATCTGCCATGCATGTTTTTGGAATGTGGGAGGAAACTGGAGGACCTGGAGAAAATCCGCCCAGGCACGGGGAGAACATGCAAACTGCACAGGAGGGCGGGAGCCTGGAATCAAACCTTACACCCCTGCACTGTGGAGGTGCGAACCAGTCGTCCACCGTGCCACCCTTATGAACTAATAAATAAAAATACATCTTCAATTAAAAAATGACAAGAAATATTGTATATTTATATGCCATTTATTGGTTATCAAATGCAAACAATCAGGCCTCCTTTATGGCCTCCTTTTAACATTCATCGGCATAGTATGTTGTTCAAACATACATTTTTAATCGTGAGGAGAAACATCTGCTTACAAAATTTCCCTCAGTGTGCTCTATTTGTTGATGTACCGTAGCCTCGTAGACCATTTTGTGTTTATTTACGCTCACAAATAATAGGAGAAGAGAACACTGTCACCTGATGTGTTTGTTTGTTTGTTGTGTGGAATCACAGTCTGTTTGGAATTTACAGACGTGAAAGCATCCTTAAAGTAAAGCTTCTCTGCTCACTACTGAGATCTGCCGTGATATTCCATGATGTACATTCGAGTTTTTGTACATTGTTTTTTTTTTGGGGGGGGGGGGGGGGGTTGCACTATTTGTTCATTGCTATGACTTTCTGACTTTGTCCTTGTCTCAAACAGTAGCTGGAATTCCATTCTCTCTTGATCAGCGATTGTATTGAATAGCAATATTCACTCCTGCACGCAAGTGTGGGACTGCCAATGTGGAGTCAACATTTTCAACTGGCAAATAGGTTTTGAACGTAGTTGCAAATACTGTATGAACGTACTGTACTTGCAAATATGTTCAAACGTACTTTCAGATACATTTGAAAGTACTTCAGTACTTCTGTAGTCCTGGCATGTCAGTTTGTGTCAAGATGAATATTTCCAGGAGAAGTGTCATCAGTTCAGTCTGGCTCCACATTCAGCAAGCTGCGTTTGAGATCGGAGGCTGAGGCGCACACGAAAGCTGACATACGGGAGAGCTAAAATGCACCTTCTTAAGAATATTCTTTAATGACGTGATGAATATTTCACAGTAGGAATATTTTAGTGAGTTTGGAGTCTTTTCTTTTTGCTTGCCCTTTTTTTTCCGGCAGGAAACTCAAAGATAGGAGGCCAGGCAATAAGACAGAGCTCGGCACTGCCTGTCAGTGCGCTTTGCACGAATTCCACTCTGACACAAATCAGGTCTCGACGGAAAAGCTAAAAACAGATTTGACTGTGTGATTTCAGTTCATGTTAACGGGCAAGCGGGAAAGTCACTGCTGGGTAGCTTTTTCATCTCAGCTCATATTAAGTAGTAAAATCAGATTTTACTATGGCCTTCAACAATGTTTTTCAAATACAAGTACTGTACAGAACATTGTGTGTTTGTTTTTATGTCAGTGTGTGCCTTGCGTCAGTGCATAGTTCTGAGGGCCGGCAAATGCTGATCCGTAACTTCCACTTCGAGCCTTATACTGCTGTTGGTTGCTTGGCAACCCTCATCTTTTGCCTAAAAAACCGCAATAAGATTGAAAGGACTTGCATGGAATATAGATGAAAAAGCTACATGGAATAATAATAATGGAGACAATGTTGTTGAGGTGTTTTTTTCCCCCATAATTTTTAGATTTAAAAAAAATTCCCTACAGGGATTCAAACCTGAAAAATAAGCTTTAAAAAAATCCACACCATTTACTCTTTGGATTTAGATGATCAAATGAGACACATTTCTATCCTCCTGATTGCAGGATTGATGTGGATGCTGTTAATCTGCAGTCCATTTTATTTCCATTATTTCATTATTTTTTGATTTCCAGCAAACAGCTTCCAGGGAAAAGCAGCACTCGACTACACAGTATGACACTTTTTTGTTTATTTTAGCTTCGCCGGGGCTCATATTTGTTTGACTTGTATTAGACTGCATGACCAACTCTTAGAGATGGGTCACGAATTATTTGTCTTGCAGTTAAAAATGCGGTAAACTGCTTGTTGATGAATAAAAGAATCGAAAAATCCTGTAAATGTCTGAAGATCAGCTGCTTCTCCCTAAGGGGAAGATGTATTGATTGAACTTACTTCAATCAATACTTACTTGATTGAACATAATGATTTAATTTGGTGATTATAATAAAATGTATAGTTTTTTTCCAGATGTATGGAAAACAAGTGTTTTCAAATACCACGGGGTGGTGATGAGCAACTTCAATCGTAACAACACATTCAATGTGTGTGTGTGTGTGTGTAGGGGGGGTTCCAAAAATCTAGATGTGTTTTCCTCAAACGAACTTCAGAATATGGCACACTGTATAACAAAACCACACTTCCTAAATGCCTCCTTTCCTCTGAAGCGAAGGTACAAACGAGAAGAGCAAATGTGTCTCTCTCTCATATGGTAAAATGTTTGAAGTCATGAATTCAAATTCCTTGTTACTTGCTGCAGGGTCTTTTCTGCCTCGATCATTTCATCATGGCTGTATCTGCTCCTATTGCTGCCGGCGGCATGAAGAAATCTGCTCATGTTCTTAACTTGAGGATATCTCTGTTGATACTGAACTAATACTTTGGACTTTGTCTTTCTTGACCATAGTAAACAACTTAAAGGGAACAGAACTTCAATTTAATGCATGAATGTACATTTTATTTTGAACAAGATATAGGATGTATGAATATCATTTGTATTTATTCCAACTTTCCCTTAAACAACTTAAACCCAAGTATTTATTGGAATGAGCTCACGGAAAAATGTTTGGGAAGTGTTGGTCTTTTGAAGAAAACAAACAAACCAAATTATACCAAGTTTGAATCCAACTGCTACCATGGTGGCGCTATTGTTCACAAGCTATTAGTCACTTTGGTTTTCAGTCCACCAAAATGTAACCTAACAATATGTGCTGTTGCCTTTTTTTCTTTTTTTTCCCCCTTTTCTTTTCTTTTTCAAATGATGGTGCCCCGTCGTGGGCGGCACGGTGGGCGACTGGTTAGCCCCACTGTGCAGAGGTCCAGGGTTCGATTCCAGCTCCGGCCTTCCTGTGTGGGCTTTGCATATTCTCCCCATGCCTACGTGGGTTTTCTCTGGGTACTCCGGTTTCCTCCCACATTCCAAAAACATGCACGGCAGGTTAATGGAACACTCTAAATTGGCCCTAGGTGGGAGTGTGAGTGCGAATGGTTTTTCATCCATGTGTGCCCTTAGATTGGCAGGCAACCAATTCAGGGTGTACCCCATCTGCTGCCCGAAGACAGCTGGGACCTATCCGAGCACGCCCGCGACCCTTGTGCAGATAAGCGGATTAGAAAATGGATGGACGAATAGATGGTGCCCTGCCATCAACAATATAATCAGTTTGAAGCTTGAAAAGATGAATTTCTGTAATAACATGCATGTTATATTGGCGAGAAGAATGAGCAATGTCATCACATTGCCAGGCGTTATTAAAAACGTTATTGACATTTGTTCTGCAGCACGTACTCTCAGCTGAGTTCAGTAAAATGCTGTTTCTGCATATTTAAAGAACTATTCGTAGTGCCGCCACACAGTTATTTCTCAAATGTAGCTTTCATGTACAAAATGTATTTTCATGGTCCTATATGAGATAATACCAGATTGGCACATCTGAGGCAATCAAAATGAAAAAATAATGAAGTCAAAATTGCCCTTTTTTTCACTTGGGGAGTAACAGTACATTGAAATGTGTCAGATTTCAATTTGCTCTGCTAGGCTGTATGTAACAAGATCATGTGTCTCTCAGAATAACACTGGACTGATATTTTGGCTTCTGTAGCCCTTGACATATGAGTGCTATTAGTGTGTGTGTGTGTGTGTGTGTGTGTGTGTGTGTGTGTGTGTGTGTGTGTGTGTGTTGACTATGTTACTCTGTGACTGTCTCTCTGTCGTCCTCACTTCCTTCGGGCATCAGTGTTTTCCTCGCGGCTTCACTCAGCTTTATCAACACCAATTGTAATTGTTTTGTATGTGTGATGTGTTTGAAACCAACATTTGCAGGCAGACTTTGTAATCCTCAGATGGGCGCTCTCATCCCTTTTTTTCTGACGTGTTGTAATTTTCAAAGAGGCTTGTTCATTAGTTCTGTGGAGATGTGTGCTTTTTGCTGACTTTGTTTATCCAAAGCCTGAAGCGCTTAACTGATCAATAGTATCCCAGACTGCCACTTCTACACACTGCATGTCAGGTTAAAAGCCAATATGTTACTTGCATCTCTTGAGTATATTGTGTTTGACACAATTTTAATTGGGAAATGTGCCAGTCTTGCAAAAGTGCAGAAGAAACATGCACATCATCCATCCATCCATTTTCCGAACAGCTTGATCCTCACTAGAGTGGCGGGGGTGCTGGAGCCTATCCCAGCCGTCTTCGGGCAGTAGGCAGGGGACACCCTGAATCAGTTGCCAGCCAATCGCAGGGCACAAAGAGATGAACAAACATCCACGCCCACACTCACACCTAGGGACAATTTAGAGTGTCCAATCAGCCTGCATGGCAGTCTGATTGGAAAACCCACGCAGACCCGGGGAGAACATGCAAACTCCACACAGGGAGGCCGGAGCTGGAATCAAACCCGGTACCTCTGCACTGTGAAGCCGACGTGTTAACCACTGGACTACCGGGCCGCCTACATGCACATCAATCATATGTATAAAAGGAACTTCTATTCCTTGCATGTGGGTCCAGCAACAACTAGCAATACTAGCAAAATTGACAAAAATTAATTATTTTAATTACATTGCTTATTTCCAAATTTTGTGTCTTTTAATAAAAGAAAAACAGAAGGCATTCTCAATGAGTCTTTTTTTTATTTCAGTTTTTTCATCACCCCAAATATCATAGTAGTTTGCCAACTATGATGACATTTTGATGCATGATGACCTGAATCTCCTCCTATTTTCTCTCAGGTCTGGATGACTGTCTCCAGCAGTATGTGAAGAGTTTCGAGCGGGAGCAAATGGGCGGAGAGCAGCTTCTCCACATCACCCATCAGGAGCTGGAGGAGTTGGGAGTTACGAGGATAGGACACCAGGAGCTCATCCTTGAAGCAGTTGATCTCCTCTGTGCCCTGGTCAGTCACCCTCTTAACCTTTAAACTTCTCTCGAGCCACTTTTCCATTGTACTGGTTCCACACCGGAACATACTTGCATGCTTCTATGCTGCTTCCGTATAAATGGAGTCACCACCCACAATTTTACGGCTCCTGATTAACCCCAAATTAAATTCAACTATTCTATTAGGCTTTGTGTGGTCACATCAAACAGCAAAAGCCATGGTCAGCTAGCATAAAACCTCCATGGCAACAGTGGTATCATATCATGGGTTTGTGCCTGTTTGTAATGTGTTCCCTCTGTCCACAGTCTAACCTGGTTAAGTGGTAGGCGGAGTCATAAAGTTGCAGCACTCGCAATCAATCAGATTGTCTCAAGTCAAGTCAAGTCAAGTCAAGTCAACAGTATTTATAGAGCACTTTCAAACAGCCATCGCTGCATACAAAGTGCTGTACATGGAGCGATTTAACATACACAATAAACAGTAAGACGAATCGGTAATAAAGGCGGTAAAAAGCACCAAGCAGTAAAATCAAGAACAAATCTAAGTCATGCTGAGTCGAACGCCAAAGAATACAGCAGTGGATCGTATTTAAGTTAGGCTCTAAATTAAGGAATGTACCGGAGTATTGTTTGGATGCTGCTTGCCATTCCTGTCGCAACCAGCTTCGTTGTTCCACTAGAATTGGATGTGTGCGGGCTTAAGTTCCGCTGTCATCTTATGTTTCCATTTTACCTCTCATCGGTGTACCAGATGGCCTATAAGCTTTTTGTTACACATAAATACTTCTGTGGTGTTCTGTTTCACTTTTGTAAATAGCTCTTTGGTCTACTCTGTCCACCACCTTGTTAGTGACTAGTATCACTTGTTTTATTTCTCGCAATGACGTACTATAATGACGTGGTTTTAGGTTAGTGTTTTGTTTGCTTCTACTAACTTGTTGGAATAAAGCCTGTGCCACTGTTCTCAAACCCTTTTATCTCTGAAGTGGTCCAATCTCTGGCTGTAGGGCCAACCTTAATAAGAAGGATCTTTTGTTTTCAAAAAAGTCACTGAAGGAGAATGGTAAATAATTTCAAAGGCATTAACATTTTTGCAAAAATTCTGAAAGGTAATTTGGGTGCAACCACAACACTTCTCATCACTGAGCAATTTCAAATGCATACCAGTTTGTGTTCACATAAAATCTTACATCTGCTAAAAAGCCAAACAAATGTCAGGAAAAGCCTTGTTTCAGTCACATTATCCCACCTGTTTTTTTTTTTTACTCCTCCTCTTGAAAATATGTATGATTTTGTATTGAGCTGTACAAGCTTTATGCCACATGATGAGAAAAGTTTTGAAATGATTTACTTTGGTCTAGTTTTTCCCTTGACAAAAAACAGGCATTTCAACAGTATCCGATTTTTTTTCATCCAAACAACCATATACGGCATGTGTGTATTTTCTTCAACCTGTTTTAAAAAATATATATACTGGCAATAAAATGGTTAAACCATTTTAGGCCAGCATTGTATGTCTTTACAGCCAGCCTGTGTAGTGCCCCTGCTCCGGATTAGAGAATTAGGGGGAATTAGGTGCGACCCTCCAAGAGAGAAAATGAGGAAGAGAGGACGGGAGGTGTGAGAGGGGAAATAAAACAGAGAGAGTATGTGGGAAAAAAATATGCATGATGCACCTTATCTCTCGGGCACACACTGCTGGATTAGCCAAGGTTGTTTGAGTGTGTGCACGCATGTGTGTGTGTGTGTGTGTGTGTGTGTGGTGTGTGTGTGTGAGTGTGTAGTGTGTGTGTGTGGTGTGTGTATGTGAGTGTGTGCAGTGTGTGCATGCTCGTGACTGTTAATCAACTTCTCTTACCTTTCCAATTTTACAACATAGGAATAAATGGCACCCAGTGACATCGTATGGACTAGGACAGGACGTACTGTACACAATTCATCATCATAACAGTAAAGGTCTCAGTATAAACAATCACCCTGTTACTTCATGCTTTGTTAGCAAATCTCTATACCTGATGAGAATCTTAAATGATGGAGGGGTTTGAAGCAAGCAACAAAAAAAAAACTATGTATTTTTTTTTTCCAGTGCAAAAGGCTCTCTTCCATGAAAATTATCAACCAAGCATGGTGCAAAACTGCTGAATAGCTAAAGCTAATTTTCTGCATATATATATATATATATATATATATATATATATATATAGAGAGAGAGAGAGAGAGAGAGAGAATTTTTTTTATTACCAAAAATCAAATATCACATAAAAGGTTAATATTATTAAGGTTCTATGTTTGTCCTGCATGTAATTTCAAATATTAGGCCTCCTCATGCAGTATGCGGCATAGTAAGACTAAGTGCGAGAGCAACTCAGCAGCGTAGATAAACCGAGTATGATAAACTTGTTGCTGCTACAGACGCTGACTGGCTGTAAGTGGTCACATGATTTTCTAGGCACCATCTTGGAGCGCTTCGCTCGCTATCACTGCTGTCGAATGCAATTTCGTCCTCTGAATGTTTCATGATTTTGGGGGGCAACAAATATTGTGAAAATGCCTGGCTGTAGGATGTCACACATGAAGTACCAAAGGCTCCACAGATTACCTGGCACGGCAAGAGACAGAAAGTATAGGCAGAGAGTGCGTCGCCAGGATCATTACAACCCCTATCTTTGTGATTTGAATTCATTCTCCCTTATTCACTCTGATGTAAAAAAAAATTAAGAAGTTAAATCAATGGACAAGGCTTAGGAGTTAGTTTAGCTACGACATATTTTGTTCGCTTGTCCTTCTGGCACCACATAAGCTGCTTGTGTGATGCTTTTTACGTTCGTCCATCTACCAAGGAATCAACTTGTTTCAGACATTTCATAAAGGGTGTGTTTGATTCTTATTGGCTCACTATTCTTTTTGAGTCGACAAAATTGCTCCTAGGACTGAAACGTTCCGCACTCCAGTCCTTCAAACAGATTTCTTCAATGTCATTTTGAGAAAGATTGAAAATAGACAAGCTATTTTCGAAATTTGCAGCCAAAATTGAAATGAGACAGCACAGTCACTTTCAAAAGTGACTCTTAGGAATGGATGGTGACTGTTTTGGATCGTATTCAATGGAAGACTTATTCATTGTAAATGTATGAGCATGTCATGAATTTACATTTACTTTGTAAGAATGCACTTGGTTATGGTAGCCTCCAAGTTGGTCCCGGTCATTGTCTTTCTGGTGTCCTTCACTTCTTGGCTTTCAGCAACACTTCCAGTCTGCTTGTCAGTCCATATTATTTTTCACTGTAGTTTTTGGGGGGCTGGGGGGTTAAATTGAAGGCACTTCTTTTGATCAACTGTGATTAAGCAGTCCTCGAAGCTGGGCTTCGTTCATAGAAAAGAATGCATTTCTGAAATTTCCTCTTTCAGATCAATCTGTGGCACATATTTGTCTGCATTTCATTGCAATCTTGGTTTGGAATCTCGACAAAGGCCTTTCTTGTGTGGAGTTTGCTAATTCTCTCTGCGGGTTTTGTCCAAATACTCCAGCTTCTTCCCATGTTAAAACAATTTCCTGAAGCTATGAATGTGCATGGTAATGGATGTTTGTCTGCTTATAGTCTGCTTGTAATGAGTGATCAGACCAGATTGTACCCCCATCAGGATCCAGCTCACATTTGAGTCCAATGAGGGACAAGTGGTCTTCCAGATGTATAACTTGCGATCTGTGAGGTTGTGAAGAGTTAATGTTATGATTTTTATATCATAAATGATGTTTGATTATAATTACGTAGGTCTGGCAATGGTTGGAATTTCAGCATAGAAGAGGCTTTTCCCCATTCCGCTGCCATGGCAACCGGATCGACATGAAGGCAGTGGGGGGGGGCTACTCTAATGGCGTCGTCCTTGTATTATATTGATTGACACTCACAGGCACATATGCAAGCTCAAATTATTTTTCTCTTTGTACACACAGAGATACAAACTCACAAACACACGACGTTGCACACAATAAGCCGTGATGGGATGATTATTTGTCCTCTTCATTTGTGCACTCTGTCCCCAAGAGGCAGACACAAATGCCATACTGAATCATAGGGAAGCCTGATTGTAACACGCGCAAACATGTTTCTAGTTCACATGTTCATCCCTATTCCTTTCTGTACATTAGATCATAAAGAACATACTGTAACATATGCATGACCCAGTTTCGGCATTGCCAGTTGCTCTCTGTTCATCTTCTTTTTTGCCTCTTTAGCTTCTCTAATTTGGTCCCTCACTCCTCTGGCTGTCACTGTGCAACTCTCTCCTTTGTAGTCACGGTGGTCGTGACTGTACTAAATTGCTCTAGAGGCAGAGAGGAAATAGAGTCTAGATCTGTGCAAGTGTGCATGTGCAATCATCGTGTCAGCAGGAATCAGCCTCTTCCCAGCAAGACATTTGCAGGGGTGCATTGGTTGGCTGTGGACAATGTGGTTCGGTGGGTCTGAGTGTTTCTTTGCAGGGGTCACAAGGTTGCAGGGCTGTATAACCCGTTAGTCCAGAGAAGAGATTTTTTTTCACAAAAGATGGAATATAAGGTTGAATTGCTGCATAAATAAAGTACAAGTTCACTTTATATTGGCACCGGGTGAGAGGTATTGATTTCTGTGAATGTCTGATTACAGTATTGTAGTTATTGGGCAGCACAGTGTATTAGTGTTGGCCTCAGAATTACACGATTTTATATAGTTTACTTTTTAAATGTTTTTATTTTAAATTGAACCACAAGCAACAAAGTGTGATCGTCAATGTAAGAAGCAAATTCACCCTTGCTTAACCCTAAAAGGAGAGGACAGGGTCCGTTGCACACCAATAACAAAGCCTGAATGTCAAGATAGAAGTGGATTAGCCTGGCTGTCATTTGTTATAAAAATACAAATAGAGGAGGAACTGGGTAAGAATTAAAGGAGGGTGGATACTTCATAGGCTGTTGGTTTCCTTCATTCACTGTACTCGTACATTTCTGCACCAGAGACTCTCCATGCTGCGTTGTGTCATCCACAAGTACATTACATTTCATTTTACATACAGCTAAACATTATTGTAAATCAAAATATGAAGAATACTGTATATACTTTATTGGTACAGCTATGGCTGAATCTGATTTTTACTTGGAAAATGTAGATTTTAATTGTGAAAGTTCACAGGGCAGTTTTTTTTTTACATTCTGACATTGTATCTGCCTTGTTGTCTCTACCTGGCAGCTCACAATAATGAATCTTGTTTTTCTTCCAGAACTATGGCCTAGAGACAGAAAATCTCCGGACTCTGTCACACAAGCTGAATGCTTCAGCCAAGAACCTTCAGAACTTCATCCTGGGTAGGCGGAGGGGAGGACACTATGATGGAAGAGCTTCCCGGAGGCTACCCAATGATTTCCTCACTTCAGTGGTGGATTTAATTGGTGCGGCAAAAAACCTACTAGCCTGGCTCGACAGGTATGAACTACACACACAATTGAATTTGGACGGTGATTTTATATCATGTAATCTTTTACGCCCAATAATGAAGCAATGAAGATTGACTACTGTAAATAACTCGCATAAATGTACAGTTTGTTACGTACACACATAAGGTTACGTATGCACGATCTCAAGATTAATAGACGAGATGAATCTGAATTTATTTAGCAACATTCGAAAGAGCTAGGCAACGCAGTGCAACAGTGTTTGGCATGACTAAGTCACATTCAAGAGGTCCTGGGTTCGAATGTCTGCTCACTGGTGTAATCAGCTGCAATTGACATATTGGATTTGTGAATTCATTGCAAAAATAATCTGCGACTAATGGATTATCAAAATAATCATTCGTGGCGTTCCTAATTTAGGGAAAAGTTATCTCAGCCACCCTGTTGATAAATTTGCTGGGTAGTCTATTACAAACACATCTCAGTAAGACACAGTCAATATTCTTATGTATGTGCTAGCATTGCCAATTTTTCAGGGTCGATCCCTGTGCCTGTGACAGCTCAAAGTCCAAAAGAAAATGTTTCAATTCTGAAAAAAAAAAAAAAAAACATATGAGAAGGAAAATACATATTTGTCTAAAAATGCTGAGGACTTCAGGCCTTATGAAGGTGAGGGATCACAAAAAGAGAAGAAACACTGAGCGTTGCGATTCTTTGTTGTTAGTACTTGTTTGCTACTGAGAATTGAGAATTTCTTAATGGCTGGACTGCACTGTTCACTGTTTTCATCCTTCATTTCAGGTCTCCATTTGCCAGTGTGACAGAGTACTCATTACTGAAGAACAATATTGTGCAGCTCTGCTTAGAATTAACTACCATCGTACAGCAGGTGCACCCCCCCCCCCCATCGCCCTCTCCCCTACACACACACACACACACACACACACACACAAACAGTTCCTACTTAAATGCAATCTAGTAAAAATTTAAATTGAAGCACAGTGTTAATGTTTATATTGCATTGTGCATAATATTCCAGATGCTTCCATGTTTTTTTTTTAATTAAAACTTTGGCCGACTATGCTACCGTATTTTTATCATAGTCTTTGTGGTGAAACTTGAAGAGCTAACTATTTTTGAGGTTATGCCCAATGTAATATGTTAGAGAATCCCTGTACTCAACGTCTGCGTGTGCAAAAGCGGGTGCAAAACTGATTGCTCACACAAATGGATGTGGAAGCTGATCCACCACAGGTGGACACATATTGCATTTGCCAATCATGCAAAAATTGTCATGCAGTCCATTTTACACCTTATGGAAAGTCCATCCATCCATTCATCTTCTACCGCTTATCCGGGGCCGGGTCGCGGGGGCAACAGCTTTAGCAGGGAAGCCCAGACTTCCCTCTCCCTAGCTACTTCTTCCAGCTCTCCCCGGGGGATCCCGAGGCGTTCCCAGGCCAGCTGGGTGAGATAGTCTCTCCAGTGTGTCCTGGGTCTTCCTCGGGGTCTCCTCCCGGTGGGACATGCCCGGAACACCTCACCAGGGAGGCGTTCATCAGGAGGTATCCGAATCAGATGCCCAAGCCACCTCATCTGGCTCCTCTCGATGTGGAGGAGAAGCGGCTCGACTCGGAGCCCCTCCCGGATGACCGAGCTTTTCACCTTATCTCTAAGGGAGGGCCCGGACACCCTGCGGAGAAAACTCATTTCGGCCGCTTGTATCCAGGATCTCGTTCTTTCTGTCACGACCCATAGCTCGTGACCATAGATGAGGGTTGGAACGTAGATCGACCGGTAAATTGAGAGCTTCGCCCTTTGGATCAGCTCCTTCTTCACCACGACAGACCGATACAACGTCCGCATCACAGCAGACGCTGCACCGATCCGCCTGTCGATCTCTCGCTCCCTCCTGCCCTCACTCGTGAACAAGACCCCAAGATACTTAAACTCCTCCACTTGGGGCAAGATCTCCCCCCCAACCCGGAGGGGGCACTCCACCCTTTTCCGACTGAGGATCATGGTTTCAGATTTGGAGGTGCTGATTTTCACCCCAACCGCTTCACACTCGGCTGCGAAACGCTCCAGTGAGAGTTGGAGAGCCCTGTTTGAAGGAGCCAACAGCACCACATCATCTGCAAAAAGCATGGATGCAATACTGAGGCCACCAAAACGGACCCCCTCAACGCTTCGGCTGCGCCTAGAGATTCTGTCCATAAAGGTTATGGGGGGTGGCGTTCCTCCCAATAAGGCCCCTCCAGGTCTCACTGTCATTGCCTACGTGAGCATTGAAGTCCCCCAGCAGAACAAGGGAGTCCCAGCAGGAGTACTCTCCAGCACACCCTCCAAGGACTCCAAAAAGGGTGGGTATGCTGAGCTGCTGTTTGGTGCATATGCACAAACAACAGTCAGGACCCGTCCCCCCACCCGCAGGCGGAGGGATGCAACCCTCTCGTCCACCGGTGTGAACCCCAATGTACAGGCACTGAGCCTGGGGGCAATGAGCATGCTCACACCTGCTCTGCGCCTCTCACCATGAGCAACTCCAGCGTGAAAGAGAGTCCAACCCCTCTCGAGAGGACTGGTACCAGAACCTAGGCTGTGTGTGGAGGCAAGTCCGACTATATCCAGTCGGAACTTCTCTGCCTCACACACCAGTTCGGGCTCCTTCCCTGCTAGAGAGGTGACATTCCATGTCCCAAGAGCTAGCTTCTGCAGCCGAGGATCGGAACTCCAGGGTCCCCGCCTTTGGCTGCCGCCCAGCTCGCATTGCACCCGACCCCTTTGGCCCCTCCCACGGGTGGTGAGACCATGAGAAGGGGGACCCACGTTGCCTCTTCGGGCTGAGCCCGGCCGGGCCCCATGGGTGTAGGCCTGGCCACCAGGCGCTCGCCAACGAGCCCCACCTCCAGGCCTGGCTCCTGAGGGGGGCCCCGGTGACCCGCGTCCGGGCAAGGGAAACTGAGTACCATAGATTTTATTTTTCATAAGGGGCTTTGTGAGCCGTGCTTTGTCTGGTCCCTCACCTAGGACCTGTTTGCCATTGGTGACCCTGCCAGGGGCATAAAGCCCCAGACAACTTAGCTCCTAGGATCATTGGGACACACAAACCCCTGCACCACGGTAAGGTGACGGCTCACGGAGAGGCTTATGGAAAGTGTCTATGCCAATAGATTAATTTGACATGCACAGTGTACCGGTAATTCATCCAACCTGAGAAGAATTGCATCGGAATATTTTGCGTCTTTCAAGAAAGGTGCAAACCAGCATACAAGACGGTGTCAGTGCAGGGGAAATGAGAGGTGTTATACCGTCAACAGTTTTGAAAGTGCCATAAACAAAATTTATGGTGACGTAGACTATTCACTCATGCACTTTTTGTGCTTCTCAATGATCAAAGGTCTGACTTGAAGTCAGTCACAAGAAGGAGTCATGCCATATCACTTTTTACAAAACTGCTTTCATTAATGTCCTTCATTTCACCTATAGCTATGCTAACATCGTTTCGTGTGCTACCTCTAGTTTTCATCTGCCTTAGAGATCTATTTAAAGTTGCAAAATCTGTTATCTGTCACAGATCTGATAAAGCACATTGCTTGTGCAGATACTCTTCACAAACTGTGCAACTAAGTGTTTGGCAGATGTAATCATGAGTGCACCAAGTTCGTAGATCAGCTTCCACAACTCCACGGCCGGTCGAGTTGGCATCCATTTTTGAATGCGCAAACATTATGTCAAATCAGGATTAACTGTCATAAAGTTATAAAAATAGGATGGCTACTGTTTTGTTGCCAATGCATCTAACAATGAGGCGTATGTTTTATGTTATGTGCTCTGTTGTGTTATTTTATGTTAAATGTTCTGTAAAGTGCTTAGTTACAGCTGCAACTGTTGTGAAATCGCAATCTAAAGTTGTATTGTATTGTATTGTTTTCCCTGATATTTTTGATTGTTGGTGGGCTGTGAGAATTTCAGAACTTAAAATACATGCTTTGGCTCAGTAAAGGCGAGGAATCATTGCTCGAAAGAACAAAGAAAACAAACTGAACTAAAAACTCTTGATGGACGACCTCTGCTGAGATGTGCCGATAAGATCTAAAATTTGTTTGTGACTTACAGTATAAAGCGAAAAATGTTTTTAGCTCACTCGACTTTGGAGGTTCCATTTAGTTTGTTTCAACTGCACCCATAAATGTCCACATGGAACTCCACATCCGTTGGTCTAGCTCAGGTCTGCAGTAGATCCCATTATTGTAGATTTGACTATGAGTGGAACATCTGCCCAGTGACAAGGGCTGTTTGCAGCTGATGGGACGAGAGTGCTCTATCACAGCTGCTCCCAGCATGTTCATTGACTCGCTGTCAACCACAATCACCAGCTTCACTTAAATGCCTTAATGGAGAAAGAACATCTCCTTTGTCATTCTTTCATTTCCTGTCCTCCCTCGACTCCCCATAGTGCCTTCATGTAGATGACCTACATTTACACTTGCCCCTTTTCCGTGAATGATTGCTACTGGAGCAATCACTTATTGACTGGAACTGCTCTATTGGACCTCTTCCATGTATTGTGCTTACTTTAAGATCCAGTTTAGCATCATTGCCCACAGTCAGTCCTGGAGCCTTGCAGATAACATCCATCCAGTCTTGCAAGGGCCAGAGTAGAGGCACAGCAGAGGAAACCCCACTGGTGCACAATGGTCCAAATGGACGCATGGCTGCCAGGGTGCAGCAAGAAACACAATGGGGTAAAACAGCCTATACTAATGGATCAAGCAGATGTATTTACTGCTACCGTGTGCATCTGGTAGGCTGAGTTGGCTGCCTTCCCAGAAATAGATGAACAATCAGCAATCGTTAAATAACAATCTGTCAGGTTCACACAGGTTGTGCTGATAGTTTTCGAAAAGCTAGGTAGACTGCTCCCCTGCCTATTACTGAGAAATATACATAATTGGGATGCGTTACATACAAAGGAAAATGTTGACTACTGATTTCTAGTGAAATAGTATCTTCCCTCCAATTGGCCCTCTATTTTCTCCAAATTTTTCCTTCAAGACTTTTACGCCATTTTTCTTTTTCCACAGAAGGGTAGCCTCAGAGCAAAAGTTGAAATCCATATTTGTTTTTCTCTTCTCACAGGACTGCACTGTGTATGAGACAGAGAATAAGATTCTTCATGTGGTAAGTTGCTTCTCCATCTATCTGGAAGTCTGATACTAATTTGAAGTTTGAGCCCTTGAAACAAAGAAGTTTACCATGTTTGCATTCATTCATGCTCACACATAGCACGATGAACTCGTTAATGCTGCAACCACACCAATATTTATATAGGACTCACATACTCTTGAGAACACATGCTCATCTTTCATGTAGTTTAAAGAAGGTAGTCATAACATTAGAAAGGAGTATGCAGTGCAGTTCTTACCCCCTGTACACTACAACCACAAAAACAAATCCAGCTATTTTCTTTTCACGGTTGCAGAGAAGCGAGAGCCTATGTCAGATGACTGTGGGCAAAAGGCAGATGACAGTGATCTGGTCGGCAGTTAATCACAGGCCACTCATAGAGACAGTCAACGGTTTGCGCTCAAATTCACACCTATGGTCACTGAGAGGGTGATGTAGTGCAGTATAATGTGCCACTATGCTATCAGTGACCTATTGTAATAATAATCATATTGCTGAATGAATAATGGTTCATACATTAGATTTTAAGCAAGATTTCCTTCGCTGAATGCTGTGGTTGATGAGTATATGTCTGGAGGTGTGTATGTGTACTTTAAAATCTGCGCGAGCTTGGGGACTTTTGTTGTTTGTGTATTAAACAGAGTGAGCAGAAAGTGTCTGATGTGGGCTGACCGTTATATAATACGATTCAAGGTCAGGTGGAGGAAACCAAATAAAAAGCTATCAAGGGGAGATCACAGAAACATGTCTGACCTAATTTTCACTATATCCGTAGATTTTTAAAAATTTTTTATTGTTGAATTATATTGTCAATATTGAATGAATATACTGTTGTATCATTCCATAAACAATAAACAGACAGATCGATGAATGAGTTTTGTTTGATTTATTTTTCTCATTTTGTGAAGCAGCCAAGTTTTTACATAAATGTTCGATTGATTGTCCTTCATCCACTCCAAAACTAGTTCATACATAGGTTACCTAGAGATTGAACTGCACATTCTCACTTTTTATCCCATGTACTGGTGGCCCGTGTGTTTGTTTCCTCACAAGTTTGTCAAGCTAGCACTTCACCTCCACTTTATTTCATTTCTAGTAAAAGGGATCATCAAGCAAGCAACACCTCCCCCTCTTTCTTCTTTCATGCTGGCTCCCAGTTTCACACATAAACCTCCCACGCATAACCAAGAGTCACATGTTGTATTTAGTCTGACACCCATGTGTGTGCGTGCATGCTCACGTGCCTGTGTGTGTGTGTGTGTGTGTGTGTGGACGTGCACTTCATTGTCTTTTCATCTTGCCCATTTTTACCTACTGCTCCTTTTGCTCACTTGGGCCCGTGGGTAGCGACGGTCCACTCCTGGCTCAAGCTTGCATACTCAGTAACACTGAACACTCCACTGGCATATGCTGGATGTTTGACTGCTCTGAATATGTGTCTGTATATTTCATGTAGGGCGGCCCGGTAATACAGTTAGCATGTCGACTTCACAGTGCAGAGGTACCGGGTTCAATTCCAGCTCCGGCCTCCCTGTGTGGAGTTTGCATGCTCTCGCTTGCGTGGGTTTTCTACGGGTACTCCGGTTTCCTCCCATGTTCCAAAAACATGTATGGCAGGCTGATTGAACACGCTAAATTGTCCCTAGGTGTGAGTCTGAGTGCGAATGGTTGTTCGTCTCTGTGTGCCCTGCGATTGGCTGGCAACCGGTTCAGGGTGTCACCCACCTACTGCCCGAAGACGGCTGGGATAGGCTCCAGCACCCCCCGCGACCTTAGTGAGGATTAAGCGGTTCGGGAAATGAATGAACGAATGAATATTTCATGTAACTTAAATCCCAACCTATCATAGGTCATGACAGATTTAACACGTCATGACAGATTTTTTTTTATCTGACAATATTTTTTACAAAAACACTGGACGATTTCCAAACTGGTCAATCATTGAGTGATTTTCAACTTTCAGTGGAAACTGCATGATCTACAATTGGTGGTAAAAGCAGACCGAAATACAGTATGCGACAGTAGCTTCTTGCATGTGGTTCAGTCTTTTGCTCTGGTCATCCCTAGTGTTGTGGGACTTGTACGTTTGTCAGCTTCTGCTCAATAATGTAAAACTCCATGCTACTTTTCACTGCTCTAGACTACAGCCTGCAGCGATCAGATGGACAGGGTTATTGTGTGTGTGTGTGTGTTTGTGTCTGTGTGTCTGTGTGTCTGTGTGTATGTGTTTGTGTGAGTGAGGGAGAGGGTCGCGCACGAGTCTCTGCACCTGATGGAGCGTGAAGTGTGTATGAGTGTATGTGTTTTTATGTGCGTTCATGCATAAGGATGAGCACTATTACATAACGCTGGCCTAGTTGTGTGGCATTTTTTTCCCTCTACCCCTTGATTTCTGCATTGGAATCTCGGTGCTTACCTATTGCCCTTTCTGTTCCTCTCCTTCACCTCTCCCAATCCTTTTTTTTTTTAGAATGTTGTTGCGGTGAAGTAAATTGTCGCGCATGCACTGATAATAGTGGTGGCTGTGTAAGTAGTTTGATGCAAGGAGGAAAGGGGTTAAGAGAGTGAGGGAGGAGGGCAGAAACAGAGCCTAATCCATTTGGCACCAAGCGGTGTCTAGCTTTCTGTTTGACTGCGCTTAAATCTCACGCCAGCCAACCACATAAGTGAATTTCTCCATAATCTGCGCTCTGATTGTCCAGAGGCGTGTCAGATCAAGGCTGGGTGTGTCAGTGGAAGAGAAGTCGTAACTCTACTCTGGTGACTTGTCTTTTTGTGTCTTGTTCCGTGTTAATCCCAGGTCAGAAGTGTTAGTCCCATGATCAGAGGGGAGGACAAGTACAGCCGTGACATTAGACCTCGCTGTGGCTTGGAGATGGAGGCTATTTATGGCGCTGCAAAGATACGATCGCATTCTTACCCTTTTTTGCTTTATTTCCAAATTGAACTTTATAGTCCTCACTGTAGTGTACACTGTCATTTGTACCCCATTTGCTGTTGACAAAGCATTCAGAATATTTTACATATAACTTACCCAAAATAGGATAGACATGAATCAATCTGACATAGCCAAAGTTAGCTAGAGCATGACAAGAGAGTAGTCTCTTCCATTTTTTTTTCTATTACACTGAACGATTCACAGCTATCAAATTTGTATGCGTGTTTGAATGCATGTGCATGCTTTTGTGTGGGTGTGTGTGTGCGCGCGAGCGCGCATGCATGTGTCTGAAACCTTCTCTCATCGTTCCAGAACTATAATCCTGTAATTGCTCATTAAGATTGAGATCAGAAGATTATTTTATTTGGGGTTATCAGTTTGTGCACTGTAAGGCATCATGCCACACCGCTTAGTTGTGAACATCAATAATAATGAGATATTTTTAGATTTTTATGTCAGTTGGACCCTGGCAAATCTTATAAGGAAGGAGACCCGCATGTGTAAACCCACTGCAGTAGGTGATTCAAGATAAGAAGGCAATTATGTTGCTGATAATGTAACTAGCATTGAGTGACCTAGCACACAAATAGAAAGCAAAACAGTTAATGTTTATTTTGATCACGGGCAAGGTAAATCCACACTTGTTTTTTTTTTTCCTGCATGTTGTATGGGGCCATTATTGTAGCAAAACCATTTTCAAATGCAAATCTCAATCGACAAATATATTTTTTTAAATTTTATTTGTAATCACAGCCACAAATGAGGAGCATGAATCTACAAATGCACGACTGAGGTCACAAATGTGTAACGAGAATCTACAAATGTGTGACCAGAGTCACAATTGTGTAACATACAGTAAATTTTCAAATCTGTACATTGATTTTTAGGCCTACATACATGGTTGAATGTGTACATACATCATCTGTAAGTGTGTGATCAGTAAACACTGAGCCACGGACAGTGATGTGTTGTATTTTTTAAAATGTAAAATATTTGCAGAAATACAAATCAGTATTCATTTGTGTAAGGAATTGCCATTTGTCTACCATAGGTTGGCTGGCAAGACATGATGTGTTTCTCAGAGTGTGACAAGAATGTTTTCGGTGTTGACAGACAGGAAGTAGTTGGAATGCAAGTGGCGAAAGTGGTTATGTGGAAAAATCTCATGAATTGATTTTGCTTTCACTTCTTCCACCAAGGTCACTACTGTATTCCTCCCAGATATAACGGAATCTCAACAACTTAATCCCTCTGTCATTGTCTCCCCCGCTCTCTCCAACTACCTCCAGTGCAAGACCTTAGCCGGGATATGTGACCACATCATCTCTCTGTCATCAGACTCTCTGGTCTCTCAGTCAGCCCATCTGGAAGTTGTTCACCTGACAAGCATTATGCCCAGTGAAGGCCTGGTAAAGAAACACACACACACACACACACACACACACACACACACACAAACACACACACACACACACACACACTATGAATTGGTACACCATATTCTTAATAATCAAAAATTCTTTCAGTTTCATATAAACTGAAAAGGATTTTCAAATAATTGTATTTTGTTTTTACGTAGGTTTTACATAGTGTCCTAACTTTGTTGGAATTGGGTTTTGTAAAACTTTTAGGCTGAACAGAATTTTTGGAAGGACAACACAGCAAAGACAGTTGGTTCGCTATTAGCTTCAGGAGAAATATTTACTAATGGCAGCAATTTATTACTTTGAAGGCTTGTTGGACAGATACAGTATTTATAGTCGAGGCAGTCAAGCAGTCCTTTGAGAAAAATTGTAATAAGTCAGAAGGACTGACCGTATATTATTGGCATCAGGATTGGACTTTGAGTTTTAATGTTTCTCTTTTCTGTTCAAGTCAGTCTCGGAAAAATGGATGATAATTTAAAGGAGATCCCAAAAATAGATGACTGGAGGAGTGTAACAAATGCAAAACAAATCCGGTAGGGAGAGAGTCCAATCTTAGGACAATACTGTATATACATGAATCCAAACAAAAATAAGGCATAATGCCATTTTGAACAACATATAAATGCAAATGAAGTATTTCCATACAGGAAATGAACTTTATTGCACTTAAAAAATGGTGTGTTGAATTTACTCAATTTTATTTGGGCAAGCGGTTGCACAAAATAAAAGCATCTGGATCCAGATACTTGCTTTAAATCGGTGGAGAGTCGATTTAAAGCACGCACTTTATCTGACTCCAGATGATTTATGGTTGTGACTTTTTCGGTGTGTGTATTGCATTGATTATTACCCTCTGTCTTGCTTGTCTTTCAGGGGATGTACATCAAATCAACATATGATGGACTTCATGTTATTACTGGAACCACAGAGAATGCAAGTTTTGCTCGGCACACAAAAGACATTAAGACCATATTCTCATTTCGTCTATGGTGACTCTTTATCCTAAATTAGATTCCCTTGCCTACACTTTCTCCCTTTGCAGTCTCCAGCAGATCAGTGCAAAAAGATTCATGCGGGTGATGAAGTCATCCAAGTCAACCATCAAACAGTGGTAAGTAGAAGAATTAAATAACATCCATGAAAAGCAAAAGAAAAAGAAAATGGGCCACTTTTCTTGTGTTTTCCCTCTGACTTCAAACTGAACCTGTCACTACGGCGCTTCGTGCCCTCCTGTGCTGCTACGTAGGCTAATTCGTTTTTTACAAATGGAGAAAAGTGTTGGATACATTCTTTTAAGACCTTTACTCTCTTTCTGTAACGTGTTTCCAATGATTTGAAATGGAAACTCATGTTCCTTTTTCACAACTGCTCAAGCTTCTTGTCGTCACTTTAGAGGTCCAAAAAGCGGGCAGCCATTTTAAACGGTGGCACGCTGCCTTGTGAAAGCCTATGATTCATTGTCATATTTTGTCAGCTCAGCTATTAAAGAGCTGTTCACGGGTTTAATTGATATTTCTAGAGGGGTGGGATTTTATTTTATTTTTTAAATTTTAAATCTTTGCCCGTGTTGTGCCGTCACGCTGGCGTGCTCCTCCGTGTTTTTTTTACTTTAGCTCCTGGTGTTTCCTTCTGCTTCTCATTGACTTGTGAGGGAGCTACATACGACAGCTCCACCTCACTTTACTCCGGGTGATGGCGCAGACTGCTCCCTGCCGGGCGCTTAGTTCCAACCACTCGTTACTCCCCCTGTGAGACCCTCATCTGTCTGATCCCTCACCCCGGGGGGAGGAGATAAGCGCAGGGAGGTGCAGGTGTGGAGAAGGGAGTGATGAGGCAATCGGGGCAAACTGTGTGTGAGGCAAAGCTACAAGGATGTCGAGGGAGGAGGAAGCAATGAGGAACTTGAGGAAAGACGGTGAAAAGGAAAAAGAGGGGAGAAAAATGAGGGCCGGTTATGTGAAGCATGTCCATTTTCATTCATATGAAAAGAAGAAAGGAAGAAAGAAAAACGTGATGACTAATGACTTTGTCACGGTGGTCCTTATGTGTAATAAACAAAATTTTAATGATGAACGTATTCATTTTCACGATCGGACTGTATTTGTATAGAAAGACCCATCCATTTAGGATCTTTGTTGTATGAAACCCGCATCAAAACAAGACTGGTGGTTTTGTTTATAAAATGAGATTTAGAAGTTGCTCACATCCAAAGCTGATTGTTTGAAGAGGCAACATAATTATGTGCTGGTAATAGCAATTGGGAAAATAATGAAGACTCCTGGGATTAGAAAAAAAACACCCCAGCAGTAGTTTATGAGATGCTGTTATTTTGGTGACTATCTCCATGTAACCATCTGTTCTGTGCACATTTGCAAAGTGAACACTTTCTAACTGGCTTGGTTAACACGCCTTGTGTGTTTTGGGAGTTTCTCCGTGGTTGCTGTGTATATATTCTGTCCACCTGGGGGGATTTATGGACTGGTGGGGCTCGGCCACCAGGAGAGGTGAGCAAATAAAGCCAAGGGTGATGCTATGTGGTGGCCAGGGGTGGTCATGGCCCTCTCCAGCCTCTCTTACTTGTATTTTATTTTTTTATTATATTAATTGCATCTTTAAAGATTACATGTACAATTGATATGGCGGCCCGGTGGTCCAGTGGTTAGCACGTCGGCTTCACAGTGCAGAGGTACCGGGTTCGATTCCAGCTCCGGCCTCCCTGTGCAGAGTTTGCATGTTCTCCCCGGGCCTGCGTGGGTTTTCTCCGGGTGCTCCGGTTTCCTCCCACATTCCAAAAACATGCGTGGCAGGCTGATTGAACACTCTAAATTGTCCCTAGGTGCGAGTGTGAGCGTCTCTGTGTGCCCTGTGATTGGCTGGCAACCGATTCAGGGTGTCCCCCGCCTACTGCCCGGAGACAGCCGGGATAGGCTCCAGCACCCTCCGCACCCTAGTGAGGATCAAGCGGTTCGGAAGATGAATGAATGAATGAATGAATGTACAATTGATCTCAATGCAAACTCTAAAATACATTCAGGACATTTAATTGCCACAGTCAACATCAAAGTCATCAGCTTCACAAAGAAAAGGGCAAGGAAGTCAGTGTTTATCATAACATCCACAGTTTTCATGATACAAAATGGGCACATATATTCTAAAGTGAGTCAGTACAAGAATATGCACCACTATGAATACATGGAATGGATAAAATTTGATAAAACCAACAGATTTACTGTGTGATCATATTTAAAGTAAATAATTAATGGTCGTATTACTTCTTCAACATTTAAACTTACCTTCGATTCTTGCTATCTTATTTTGAATTTGTCAATAATAGAGTAAAGTTTGCCTCCACCAGTCTTAGACTGCAAAGATTTTAACCATCTTTGAAAAAAATAATATTCCTCTTCATTTTCCCTGCCAATGGCAAAACCGCAATGCCAGAAAGTAAAGCGGCAGCAGACTGCCTGCTTGTATTATTATGCTGGGTGAAATCAGTCTATTGATCTGAGCCAACGAGAATGCAAGCCATGCAAAAGGATGACACAGATTGGTCATCATAATGTGAGAAATAAGGTCAGCTGTGGAGAGCTCTGTGGACACTTCCGGTCACTGTGACCATTGTAGTCAGTCATGTGTCTGACGAGTGTTGTGACTGCTGGAGACAGACTCCACAAAAGCTTTAAGAAATATTAAAGTCAGCAAATTTGTACCGTCTGACTCTCGCTGCGTTCTGAATTTGTCATTCTTTCCTTTAGTATGACATACTGGGGGACAGTGCCAAAAAGCCAAAATATGAAGCAAGAGCTGTTTTGATCCTCAATCACATTATAAGCCTGTATCAGTGGTGTCTAACTTGACCATCAAAGAGGCCAACACCACACATCCCAAAAATATTAATATTTCAATATTTTGTATATAATTAAGGATATAATAATATATTATAATCATGTAAATTGTGACTGAGCAAGATTTTATGACTCAACTTAGGACTTGCTTGTACCACATAATGACTTCACTCGACTTTTTAGAGATTTGTTGACAATTCGACTTGACTTGCTTTTTTTTTTCGCACAGTAATTTGGGACTTGGTTGAGACTTACTTGCAACTTGCACATATGTGACTTACTCCCAACGTGGTACTGTGTGCTCTCCAGGTGGGCTGGCAGTTGAAGAACCTGGTCAATGCTTTAAGAGAAGATCCATGTGGAGTTATCCTAACACTGAAGAAAAGGCCACAGAATACCCTGAGTTCCACTCCAGCTTTGCTGAGGAATGTCCGCTGGAAACCACTGGGCTTGCAGGTACTGGTACATTCTACCAACACTGTTATTGCAATCGCTTGGAATCATTCTACTCCCTGCAAATTTGCCCAGTGTGGGACTAATAAATGTTTTCTTATCTTATTTTGACACGCCATATTCACTTTATGACCGGGTTGCTGGATGTGTAGTGGTTCACCCTGATGACTTTGGAGCTGTCAGCATGGGGAATCGATTCCTGCTCAGCTGTAAATTTGAGTGTGGTCCTGTGTCTCTATGTTGCCTGTGATTGACTGCCGACTGATACAGGTTGTCAGTCTTCAGTCACCTCATCAGTGACCCTGAACATGATAAAAATGGATGGATGGACATGTAGCGCATCTTCTGTCCCCCGTTTGACATTGTAATGTTTCTGATGCATTGTCATGTAATTTCGCTCTAATTACAGTATTTCCCATACATGCTTAAAATAGAGATGGGCTGTGTTTTGGCTTTTTCTCTTTGGTCTTTGGTCAAAACTGTTCTGTTCTTCATTGTGTCTTCATTCTCTTTCCACACACAGAAAATAATGTCTGTGAGCAATGATGCAATAACTTCATACTTCATCTTGCCTTGGCGGTGAGGCTAGAGCTCGTATCTTTTTGACTGGCAGCTTTCTTATATGACCTGACTGAAGTTTGCCACATGTGTTGATACATTTATTGTTGCATCAAAAGAGCAGTTTCAGGAGCACGAGATGCTCTATCGGCTGTACTGTTGGAATAGAAACACACCATAAGCAGACCACATCACAAAAGGGAAGCAGTGTCTAAAATGTGTTTGTGCTTTAAAAGACTTCAGTTTTTAATTATTCATAATTAATTACAGGATCTGAAGCAAGATCTTCTACTCAGCAGTTTCTGGAGATCTGAAATCGGACTCCAGAAAATGTCCTGTTTTCGTAGATTTCTTTGCATCACAAGATGCATGCTTGTCTGTATATGTAAGCGAAATGTATCATTCTCGAGTGTCTCAATGCGGAACAATGTTTTCTCAAAACAGACCCTTTGCTCTCATGTTACTTTGTAAAGAAAGTACATACATGCCTCACATCGGACACATAAGCCTGGTTTTGTAGGATGAATCATGCAGCTTTACAGTTAATCCCAAATGTGGCAAATATTCTGATGGTTTATGACTAAATCCAAAAAGGAAACTATTTATCCCTGAATGATCATGTGATTCGAGGTCCAAATCCCTCCATGGCTGTCTTTTCCATTCCCGTGTTGTCTCCCTCTTTTTTGCGCTTTTGGCTGTGGCTGTGTTGTCTTGTGTATAATGGGCTAGAAAAAGAGCAGCATTATCATCCACTTGTATTGGCCAAAAGCAACGTTTTTTTTTTCTGTGTGTAAATGTACGTGTGATAGTGTGCGTGTGTGCTGTGCACATTTGTCACATTGCTCACATGCGTGCCACTCATTGTCGGAGATCCCATTTTCATAAATGTGTAAAATGCGTAGGTGTATAAATAATTACTGGTTGTAAATGCCTGCTATTTTGGGTCACACATATGTGTGAGTTATGTATTATTAATAAGAAAACCAAATAGGTCATGATTTAAGGCTTCTGCAACATCTTGGTTGAAGTTTTCTGGGACTATTTTCATGGCAATGGAAAAAAATGACAAGTCAAATTCTTAAATCCTTGACAGCTTCTTAATGATGTTCAACTCTTGTTTTGGCAAAATAATAGAATGGAAGAAAATGAAAAGTTCACATTCATGTAAATGAATGTGTATGCATGCTTCTTTTCCTCTATAACTACTCAATGTGACTCACTATTTATACTTTTCCTTTGTCAAAAGAATGTAATGTGATAGCTCGTTATATAGTAGCTGGACAGCTTGTGTTGATAAACACATCCATGTATTCATCCATATTATCCTACAGTATCTTAATGTTAGTGTGCCTTTTTGCTGTGCCTTTTTAGCTCTGGAAACTGCATTACACTCCGCAGTCCGCACTGTCATGTAATTTCGCTCTAATTACAGTATTTCCCATACAGGAGCATACATGCTTAAAATAGAGATGGCCTGTGCTTTGGCTTTTTCTCTCACCGCAGTCCGCACTTTAATGCAACAGTGTTTTTTCTTGCTTTAGTCTCCTCTTGACTAAAATGTGTTTCCCTCTGGTGGCCAACAAGCACATGGTGGAAAGTCCTCCCCCTTTCCAAAATATTAGAACCGTTCAGTCAGTTTGTTGGATTTGACAACAAGAGATTAATGTTGGATTACAGCAGATCAACATTTCAGCTTTTAATTGTAGCCGCTGTATGTATATTTGGATAGATACATGACTGCCTTATGTTTAAACACACCTATTTTTAATGTGAGCAAAGTAATCAAACATGAGTGACAGGTGTGTTTAATCACCTTATTATGTTTGATGATTCTTATCTGCATCATTCGCATAGCTGTCATTGTTCGGGACTACCAGTGTTGGGGAAAGTTCATTTTCTATGCAAACATGTTCAAAGTTCAGCTCACGTACTTGGTCAATAAAGATTTTTCTAATGTGGGTATTAGAGCGTGAGCTTTCCCACAAACTTCTAAACACCCACATTTAGGAATTTCCATCAAATGTATCTACTTTGATATTGACAACAATTGAAGAGATTTATAGAAATAATTACTTATTTTAATTTTATTATATTATAATTAATTTAATTAATTTTAGGCAGCTACACGAGGAACACTTGAAAACTCAAAATTAAATTCATACATTTTGCCAGTGAACCTAATCTTGTTTCCAGAAATTATACTACCGGTATTTCAACTTCTCTTTATGGTTATGATAGCTTATGGTTGACAACGATATTTGAGTGACGATATTCAGAAGATTTATTTTTCTAGCCTTACAGCGAAATACATTTTTCCATCTATCCATCCATCCATTTTCCAATCTGCTTTATCCTCACAAGGGTCACGGGGTATATTAGAGCCCAACTGTCCACGGGCACTAGCGGGGGACCCCCTGAACTGGTCGCCAGCCAAACCCAGGGCACACAGAGCTCGGGACAATTTAGAGTGTTCAATCAGCCTGACATTCATGTTTTTGGAATGTGGGAGAAAACCCACGCAGGCCTGGGGAGAACATTCACACTCCACACAGGAAGGCCAGAGCCAGGATTGAACCCACAATCTCTGCACTGTGAGGTCGACGTGCTAACCACTGGACCACCGAGCCGCCAAAATACATTTATAAACCCACAAATGATTCTAATGTGTGGAAAAATACGATCATTGTGAAGAACACTTTGTGAAGGGCTTAATCATAAGATATGTAATTTGGAATGTCACCTGCTGTGAGAGTCCCATCCTGCTCAGTGGGGAATCCTTAGCACCACTTCCCCTTTTCCTAAGGCTGGACTGTAATCACAAAATTACTATTTTCATTCTTACAGCACAGCTCCCTGCGTCACTCTCCTCTCTAACAATCTGTGCCTTTTTCTCTCTCTCTCTCTCTCTCTCTCCCTTTCTCTCTCTCTCTCTCTCTCTCTCTCTCTCTTTGACCTATTTACCCCCCCCCCCCCACTTCACCGCATCCCTTGTTTCTTCCTGACTAATTTTTACCATTTTTTGGAAAGCCGACTGACTATGAACAGAGGAAGACTGAAAATGAAAGTGCAGAAATAAGGCCCGCAGATTAAAATGGACACTTCTAAAGAGCACTACTTACACGTTTATAATCCTTGTTTTGGTAGATCTGTCGACGGTATTTTGTTCAAAATTCACATGCAAGCTACATGACATCAGCAAGGCATCCTTGCTCACATGGCCGACCCAGTGACAAATGACATGTCCTTGAGTCATGCCGAGGTAGTAGGTCAAGCAAGCGTTCCTCTGCCCTCAGTGAGAGCAGCGGTTGTCATAGAAACAGACAAAGAGAACCCTGTGTGTAAAAAGGCTTGAAACAAAATGAGAGAATAGTTAACATGGGAGAGGCTGCATCGTCAGAACCTATACAACGTGGCAGCTTCTGTGTTGGTGGAAATATGTCACTTGTTTGTGATTCACAAACTGTTGAGAACCTGTCAATGCTTTTTTGTATGCTTTGAAGGTTGAAAATATCTAACCCTTACCTTTTACAACTTGTGCTCCAGGAGACTCAATTACAACACAGTCTTTAATCTATTTCCTAACAGACGGTCCCCACCAGCCCTACCAGCACCTCGCCTACACCAGGTGGAACTTTAGGCATGTCCAAAATGGATGCCCAGGATGTCTACATCCTTTCCCCTGTCTCTGGACTCTACAGCCCCAGGTGAGGGTCTGGAAATGAACGATCTCTTTGCTGATCTCCCTGTGGGCTGTGACTAAAATGGTTTGGTGTCCTCAGGGAGGAGTTGGGGTTGATTTCATGTGATGACATTACCCGGTACAGTGTGACCTCCCAATCTGGTTCGAAAGGGTCAGAGGCTGTCAGCTACTACTTGGACCAGGACAGTGGTCAGTACTTCTCTCTTTTGGAAGGAGACGGACCACCGGGCAATGAATATGACAGAAGCCGTAGTACAGGTGTGCGCAGGCGGGACAAGACTCCCACACACGGTAAGGAGTTTGATTTTGTATTACTTGAGTGGTTCCAAACCCTTGTTTCTCCAGTAAAACAGCATGTGCTCCACCGCAAATGTCCTCCCTTGTATTTTTTTTTTTGTAATCAACATTCCCCCATGCGTTCATCACCTGCTCTAATGGCTATTTAGCACCTCTGCCAAGAAGGCTTTTGATGCTGCTTGCCCATCAGCATGACGCAGCATTGCACTAAAAAGACCGGGTGGTTGTCCTGGAACTTGTTTGGAATGGTCTTGCATGGACTAAAGAACAAACAGGCATCAGAATAATGTTCACTTTCTGGCACTAATATTGAGGATACCATGCTTTAACTCTCAACAGAGAAGTGTCCTGACGCTGAGCTGTCATGCCCTAAAATCAAACACAATACAATACAATACAATACAATACAATACAATACAATACAATACAATACAATACAATACATGCTGATTTATATAGCGCTTTCACAACAGCGGCAGCTGTAACAAAGCGCTTAACAAAACAGTTAACATAAAGTAAAATAATAAACACAACACATAACATAAAACACGGACAGTCGTGCAGTCCTAACCACGTTTCCGTCACACGCAACACAAATCCATGAGCACAGTTTCAAGCCCTCTCTCTCCCTTGCCACCTCGGGTTTTTTCCCACTGTCCCTGAAAGCTTTCAAGACATCCTCTTGCTGCATCGGAGACTCTCAAGAGGCCGTCATGATGTGAAAGGCCGGGGTCACACGACAAACAACTGCCTTAATATGCTGCATTCACAGGAGGTGGGAGTCTGGACTAGGTCTAGACTACCAATGAAAGGAGGGATCTGTCTGGGATTCTGCTATGCACGAATCAATTGTCCAAAGACAACAGTCAACAAAAGATTTAAAGCACAAACGAATCACAGGAAGGAAAGAAACAGCTGTAGGAGTCATATACCTGTAAGATAATTCACTGATTTCTTTTTTAATTTTGTAAAATATTCTAGTGTTATACTGTAACACCTTTAGTTATTTGCATCCGATAAAACACTCCTATACTGTACGTGTTGTATTCAGTTTCTCGTGTCTGAAACGCTGCTGTGCAGGACTTTTCCAGTGGTACCAGACTGCTGAATCTTATCATTGGAATGATGCTGAGCCCTCTAAAGCACCGAAGCACTGAGCTCATTTGTTTTCTTGGCACCAGCAACCCAATCGAAACGAATGTGCTGTATAAGAAGGAAGGATGTTTAAAATCAAGGCAGTGGGTTGATGGGATGAGATGATGACTGTACTGTGTTCAGACTCGACCAGAGCACATACAGGTGCACATCATCCAATTCATAATTTCGTATGGATGCAAGGGTGGAAAATGTAGTAAAACCCTGTATAAACAAACGCACAATTGAGTGGAAGTTGGTATTGATGTTATTTTCTGAATATGTTAAAAGGTTTTACCTTTATCTTTAATGCTAAATGCAAAATCCGGATTCAAATTTTACAGTTTCATTAGAAGGTCTATAATATTTTTAACTTATTTTATTTCAGCTCATTGATGATATTGTCACCTTTTCATTGAAGTAAATATTATTTTCATACTCTGATGTACTTTTATCAGATTAGTAAAATAATTTGGGTTGAAAGCGCCCAGGACGGCCTTTTTCTTTGTAGTTGTTGGTAAACACTTGGCATCTCGGACAGCTGGATCTCTCATTAATATTCAATATTTAAAGTTTTATTGATAGGTAGGGATATCTTGGTGACGAACTCTCAGTGTGAAGCAGAAATCACGAAGCGTTGATGACTCATACCCTCGCCAATCACAACAATGCCAACATCTGATCGGCTGGTTTGCATGCACTTTGACTTTTAATGGTTCTTGAATACAATCTGCAAATTTAAAACCATGTCACAGACTCATTTGGACCCATAGTATGTTTTGTATAAAGCAGTGAAAATAGTTGGATTTTGATGGCATGGGATCTTTAGATATACTGTATCCAGTATATTTTGTAGTATAATGGTATATTTTTTACTTTTGAGTCAATGCTAAATGCATTGGGGTGAGTGCAATTACAGTTAACTGCCAAATGGGAGTTTAATCATCGGTGAACTTCACATACAGGAAGGGTAACTCAAAAAATGTGGGTCATGTGGCCCTCATCTCGCATGCCATTCCAGTCCCTCACCTGCACACACCTTGTCTACCTCTCCCTTGTCCTCTCAGTCACTCTCTTGATCGCTGCTTGCCAACAGCCCGAATACCCCCATTCCTCTTTAGCCGACTCGCTGATCGCTGGTTGGATTGTTCCAGGTGACCTCAGACCTGTGTCCATGCCTCCTGAATATAACTGGATGGCCGAGGCCAAGGAACCCAGCATGGGCAAGAGAGGGAGCCGAGGTACATGCATACTAACACGTATACATGCAAACGTTACCCCTCACTGTAAAAACAAACAAGTCCAGACCAGTGCTTGCTTTGCTTCCTACTTGGTGCAATACATCCCATCCTCAGGTTGTTCATAGTGGTGTGGTTGTATATGGATACATATCTGAAAGTTATGTATCCGACATACTGACAAACAAGCATAAATGCAAGGGCATTGCATTTATATAACTGTTGAAAAAAAACCCGAAGGTATTTCAATGTGACTAACAGTTTGCATGAAAATTGACCTGTATTGACCTCAACTCTCCTGCCAGAAAGTCTATGAATAACATTAAAATAAGACAGTCTGGTTCCAGTGCAATTTTTTTTCTACTTCTCATTCTTTTGTCAGATTTAGGTCTTTACATTTAAATATATGAACAATGAATACATGATCGGATTTGAACTTTCTGTGACAGTCTACAGTTTAGCAGTGACTTCTAAATCTGCATTATCATTGCCTCAGATACACAGGATGTCCCTCGCCATCAAGCTATCGTCGACCAGATAATGCAGCTTTGGAGAACTTTTATCAGTTTGTTCTTTTTGGTTTTTATCAAAGGCTGTATCCAAGTGTCAATGGGACCGTGTCATTTTCCAACATGCGGTTCTCCCTCAGCTCTATCCTAACTGCAGACCTCTTTCATTTTTCTCTCTCTTCCATCCATTCTGTTGAGCCTCTCTTATCATCTAATTGTAGCCATTTCTCCTCCACACAGATTCAGATAACTCCCTACTACGTTACCTCAGCGATGATAAGATCTTGGTCATTGAGGAGGAGCCTGAAGGGCCGGGGAGAGAGAGCCGGAGGGACTCCACCAGACGCTCTCGCCGCAAGAGTCGCAATCCAAGCAGTCCTAGTTTTCCCCTCAGTCCATCCATGCTGTCCTCTACATTACGCTTAGACCAACCTCCAGATCCTTTATCTGTATGTACACATTCATTTCTGTATACTATCAGACAGGGCGCCATTTTTTTCTCTCCTGGGCTACTGCGGGGGCTTGACCGAAATGTGGGGGGCTGAGAAAAAAGAAATTATCATGACTTCATTTAATTGAGCAATTCGCTCGTTTTTGTTTTTGTTTAATGCCAGAAAGCCATCCCTCAGGAAGAGTGAGTTTTTGCATCCTATCATTGGTTCAGCTCTGTGTGAGGCCAAAGCTTGATTTCAGATGGAGCATGATATCGGGCAGTGGTTAGAAAATCACTTTCAAGATGTTTTCTTTTTTTTGGGGGGGGGGGGGGGGGCTTGGGTATAGAGACAACAACGACAGTATAAACACCAACATTCACACCGTCACTGAGTGGGAACTGATCCAATTCTGCCCGCACACAAGTCTGGCGAGTGGACCACGACAGCATCACCGACACAGTGCAGTTATTTATTTATTTATTTAGAGTGATCATATTGATTAAAAAATGATTGTGAAGTACTATATTGTACTGTAGAGGTTTGGAGTTCTTGAGGTGATGTATTGGAAGGTAAAGACAACTATATTTATTTTCTTTTGGTAATATCCTCAAAGACGGGAAATGCTCTTATATCGTTCTCTTTCGTATTGATGCGTGTGGGTGACACTGCTTGAAAGGGAGAGTGTACAGTCAATCATCTGTCAATCAAACGGGTTATGGTGTTATTAAGAGGTCGATTAGAACAATAAATACCCGCTGACGCCTAGGTCCAAAACTCATTGCCCGCCACTGGATTTATCCCATTCGGATTAGCCCAGTTGCGACTTCAAAAATTTGAGGCGAATGTAAACAACAAAGATGGCTGATTCCGATAGATTGTTTGTTCTGGTCCATTACAACACAAAAAAATCATCCTTCCCACTTTCCTCAAAAGCGGCATTTGTTTCCCCTGATGTGCGCACTTGGACCGGACCCATTTTTCCATTAGTCTTTTTCTTCTTTATCTTCCTGTGAGATTATTTTGTGTGTTGTTGTGTGTGTGTGGGTGTGGGTGTGGGTCTCTCTCTCTCTATCTCTCTGTCTCTCTTTCTCTCTGTCTCTCTCTCCTCCTCTCTCGCTCTATGCACTGTATGTATGGATATGTATACCAGGTATACATGTACACCAGGTACACGGGCTGGTGTGCATCCGCACAGTCAGGCTCACATGAATTAGAATGCAGGGAATCTACTGTATTTCATGGAAACATTCCTCTCACCTAACACACAGTGGACACTAAATATAAATTTATGCTGGGCAAATGCACACATTTGTGTGCACACACACAAACACATCGTTGTAGGTGAGGAGGTGTATGACTCAGCATCAGCGAGACCAATTATGAATGTGCCTTAAACAGGAATACACAGACACACCAGTCTCCAACATGTGAGTACACACTGTCCTCGCTCTCTTTCTCTGTAACCTTCTAAGTGATGTGTTTGTTTTGATGACTCAAACGCAAGCAAAACCACGTAGAGAGAGCAGTGATCACGATTCTTTAAACACACACACACACACACACACACACACACACACACACACACACACACACACGCACACACGCATACATACATTCATACATTCATACACAGTACAGTATACAGGTATATATATATATATATATATATATATATATATATATATATGCAGCTGGATAGCTCAGTTGGCAAGGCATCGGTTTGGCATACGGGAGACGGTGGTTCGAATCCCGCTTGGGGCAAAAGACGGTTGGAGGCTAAGATCAAGGCGGCCCGGAAAGATGTGAGTCAATTGACGGAGGCCCAGAGAGGTGTGATGAAAAGGCCAATACCCGAGAGGTACATCCAGATGACCATACCTGAAGCACTCGAAACTGCCAAACAAAGGCTCCAAGCCTTGTCCAGTCGCCTAAAGCGGTACACGAAAGAGAATGAGGCCAGACGAATAAACAGGCTGTCCGCAACACAACCTGCGAAAGTGTACGCTCAGTGGCAGGGTCCTAACAACAGAGCTGACCCACCAAGACTGGACACTGAAAGGTACTGGAAAGGCATATGGGAGAAGGAGGTTGCACATAACAGCAGTGCACAATGGCTTGTGACCCTGAGAGAGGAGCACAGCAACCTCCCTGAAAAGAACCCGGTTACCATAACAGTGGCAGACATACAGGAAAGAGTCTCAGATATGAAGAACTGGGCAGCACCAGGCCCGGACATGGTCCACACCTACTGGCTAAAGAAACTCACAGCACTCCATGAGCGCCTAGCAGTACAAATGAACCAGCTGTTGAGGGATGGGACTCACCCAGAATGGCTAACCGAAGGGCGAACGATCCTGATCATGAAGGATCCCTCGAAGTGTGCAGCCCCATCCACAACATGGAAGCTCATGTCAGGCATCATTGCGGCTAAAATAAGTGGACACATGGATCAATACATGAACGAAGCACAGAAGGGCATTGGTAGAGATACCAGAGGAGCCAAACATCAGCTCCTGGTTTACAGAACAGTCGCACAAGACTGCAGGTCCCGACGTACCAACCTGTGCACAGCTTGGATTGATTACAAGAAAGCCTATGACTCGATGCCACATACATGGATCACTGAATGCTTGGAGTTGTATAAGGTGAACAGGACCCTAAGGGCCTTCGTTGCGAACTCGATGAGGATGTGGAAAGCCACACTTGAAGCCAATGGCAAGCCACTTACCCAAGTGTCCATCAAATGTGGCATATACCAAGGTGATGCACTCTCCCCACTGCTGTTCTGCATAGGACTGAACCCCCTAAGCCAAGTAAAAACCAAGACAGACTATGGATACCGCCTCAGAAATGGAGCTACAATCAGTCACCTCCTCTACATGGATGACATAAAGCTGTATGCTAAGAGCGAAAGGGACATAGATTCCCTGATCCACACAACCAGGATCTACAGCAGCGACATCGGGATGTCATTCGGGCTTGAGAAATGTAGTCGGATGGTGACTAAGAGAGGAAGGGTAGTCCGCACTGAAGGGGTCTCACTCCCTGAAGGAACAATAGCAGACATTGAGGACAGCTACAAGTACCTCGGTATACCACAAGCCAATGGCAACCTCGAACTGGCAACAAGGAAAGCGGCTACGGCCAAATACCTCCAGCGAGTGAGGCAAGTCCTAAGAAGCCAGCTCAATGGCAAGAATAAGATCCGGGCAATAAACAGCTATGCCCTGCCAGTGATCAGATACCCTGCAGGAATAATAAGGTGGCCAAAGGAAGAGATTCAGACCACGGACGTTAAGACCCGAAAGCTCCTAACCATGCATGGAGGGTTCCATCCCAAATCCAGCACCATGAGACTGTACGCAAGCCGAAAGGAAGGAGGCCGGGGACTAGTGAGTGTGAGAGCCACTGTCCAGGATGAAACATCCAAGCTCCATGAATACATCAAGGAGAAGGCTCCAACGGATGACGTACTCAGAGAATGTCTCAGACAATGGGGAACAGAAGATGAGGCGCTGGAAGAGGGACCATCATGGGAGGACAAGCCCCTACACGGGATGTACCACCGGACCATAACTGAAGTGGCTGATCTCAAGAAGTCCTATCAGTGGCTAGAGAGGGCTGGCCTGAAGGACAGCACAGAGGCACTCATCCTGGCTGCTCAGGAGCAGGCCTTGAGCACCAGAGCCATCGAGGCCCAGATATACCACACCAGACAAGACCCAAGGTGTAGGTTGTGCAAAGAGGCACCTGAGACGATCCAACACATAACTGCAGGGTGTAAGATGCTGGCAGGGAAAGCCTACATGGAACGCCATAACCAGGTGGCTGGCATAGTCTATCGAAACATCTGTGCGGAGTATGGACTGGAAACCCCAAGGTCAAAATGGGAAACACCTCCGAAGGTGGTGGAGAATGACAGAGCGACGATCCTGTGGGACTTCCAGATCCAGACTGACAAGATGGTAATGGCGAACCAACCAGATATCGTGATCATAGATAAAGGGCAGAGGAAAGCCGTTGTAGTGGATGTAGCGGTCCCAAGTGATAGAAACATCAGGAAGAAGGAACATGAGAAACTCGAGAAATACCAAGGGCTCAGAGAGGAGCTGGAGAGAGCCTGGAAGGTAAAGGTGACAGTCGTGCCTGTGGTGGTCGGAGCACTCGGGGCAGTGACCCCCAAACTAGATGAGTGGTTGCAACAGATCCCGGGAACAACATCGGACATCTCAGTCCAGAAATGTGCAGTGCTGGGAACAGCAAGGATACTGCGCAGAACCCTCAAACTTCTTGGCCTCTGGTAGAGGACCCGAGCTGAATGAGGGACGGACACCACCCGAGGGGTGAGATGAGGATTATTTTTTTTTTTTTATATATATACTAGCTGGTTCGTCAGCTCATCAGCTAGTTCCGGCGGAAGGCTGGTAAGGTGGGCCTTCGGCCCACAAAAGTGTTGTTGCTTAGTTCAACTTTTTGTTCATTTTCATTGCTTATCGCGAAAATAAAGAGATGTTTAGCTCTACTAAATAACTAACAATTTTATTGCAATGCTTGTGGGTAGACAACATTTTTTCGCCGAGATACCCGCGCGATCGTAGTGAGCCACTGCCTGAGCGGCGCAGTGTATATTTCAACACTCACTGATTGTCATAGATTTTGGGGGAAAAAGGAAAAAGAATACATTTCGTCCCCCACTGTGTGCCCATTGCTCACCATTCCCACAAGAAACAGTGTGGAATGATGATTTTAATGAAAGATTACATGTTTAAGGCACAAACATTTAGATTGTTATTGAGGCTTTTAGCAGATCTTTAATATAAAGTTTCTTTTTTATCTTTTAGCGAGGAGCAGACACACTGCGAGACACAACAGACAGGTAAGCTTATAGTTTTTGTCAAGATATTTGTCAAGTCAAGTCAAGTCAACAGTATTTATAGAGCACTTTCAAACAGCCATCGCTGCATACAAAGTGCTGTACATGGAGCGATTTAGCATGCACAATAAACAGTAAGACAAATCGGTAAAAAAGGCGGTAGAAAGCACCAAACAGTAAAATCAAGAACAAATCTAAGTCATGCTGAGTCGAACGCCAAAGAATACAAGTGAGTTTTGAGGAGGGCTTTGAAGATGGGCAGCGAGGAGGCTTGCCGAATGTTCAGTGAGAGGTCATTCCAGAGAGAGGGACCAGCAACAGAAAAGGCTCGATCCCCTCTGAGCCTCAGTTTAGTTCTTGGTACTTCTAACAAAGACTGGTCCACAGCTCAGAGTGGTAAGGTGGCGCGAGATTATTCAGAGATTTGAAAACAAAGAGGAGGATCTTGAAAATAACTCTAAAATGAATGGGGAGCCAGTGAAGGGATGCCAGAGTAGGAGTTATGTGCTCTCTCTTACGAGTACCACTCAAGAGGCGAGCAGCGGCATTCTGGACCAGCTGAAGGTGCTTAATGGAGGACTGGCTGACTATATTTGAATGCATATATAGAAATAAAGAGAGTCGTGATATGATTATTTCAGTCACAATCTGTGTTTTTACAGGTACTCTGGTTCTGGAAGCTCAGGAGCAGCCTCCATGAAGAAAGTAAAGAAAATGTTGCTGTTTTACTTGATCACTTTTGTTTTTGTGCTTTATGATTCTACCATCCATCCATCCATCCATCCATCATCTACCGCTTATCTGGGGCCGGGTCGCGGGGGCAACAGCTTTAGCAGGGAAGCCCAGACTTCCCTCTCCCTAGCTACTTCTTCCAGCTCTCCCCGGGGGATCCCGAGTCGTTCCCAGGCAAGCTGGGTGACATAGTCTCTCCAGCGTGTCCTGGGTCTTCCTCGGGGTCTCCTCCCGGTGGGACATGACCGGAACACCTCACCGGGGAGGCGCTCAGGAGGCATCCGAATCAGATGCCCAAGCCACCTCATCTGGCTCCTCTCGATGTGGAGGAGAAGTGGCTCGACTCTGATCATAAAGGTTATGAACAGAATCGGCGACAAAGGGCGGAGTCCTACCCCCACTGGATTACGATTCCGACTTACTGTCGGCAATGCGAACCAAACTCTGACATCGGTGGTATAGTGACCGAACAGCCCGTATCAGGGGGTTCGGTACCCCATACCCACAAAGCACCCCCCACAGAACTCCCCGAGGGACAGGCTCAAACGCCTTCTCCAAGTCCACAAAACACATGTAGACTGGTTGGGCGAATTCCCGATTACCCTCAAGGACCCTGCTAAGGGTGTAGAGCTGGTCCACTGTTCCACGGCCGGGACGAAAACCACACTGCTCCTCCTCAATCTGAGGCTCGACTTCCTGACGGACCTTCCTCTCCAGCACCCCTGAATAGACCTTACCAGAAAGGCTGAGGAGTGTGATCCCTCTGTAGTTGGAACACACCCTCCGGTCCCCCTTTTTAAAAAGAGGGACTACCACCCCGGTCTGCCAATCCAGAGGCACTCTCCCTGTTGACCACGCGATGTTGCAGAGGCGTGTCAACCAGGACAGCCCCACAACATCCAGAGCCTTGAGGAACTCCGGGCGGATCTCATCCACCCCTGGGGCCTTGCCACCGAGGAGCTTTTTAACCACATCGGTGACTTCAACCACAGAGATAGGAGAGCCCACCTCAGAGTCCCCAGGCTCTGCTTCCTCCAAGGAAGGCGTGTTGGTGGAGTTGAGGAGGTCTGCGAAGTACTCTGCCCACCGGTTCACAACGTCCCGAGTCGAAGTCAGCAGCGCCCCATCCCCACTGTACACAGTGTTAGTGGTGCACTGCTTCCCCCTCCTGAGATGTCGGATGGTGGACCAGAATTTCCTCAAAGCCGTCCGGAAGTCAGCTTCCATGGCCTCACCTAACTCTTCCCACGCTCGGGTTTTTGCCTCTGCGACCACCGAAGCCGCGGTCCGCTTGGCCAGTCGATACCCGTCAGCTGCCTCTGGGGTCCCACAGGCCATAAAGTCTCGATAGGACTCCTTCTTCAGCTTGACGGCATCCCTTACTGCTGGTGTCCACCAGCGAGTACGGGGGTTGCCGCCACGACAGGCACCAACCACCTTACGGCCACAACTCAGATTGGCCGCCTCAACAATAGAGGCACGGAACATGGTCCAATTGGGCTCAATGTCCCCCGCCTCCCCCGGAACATGGGAAAAGCTCTGTCGGAGGTGGGAGTTGAAACTCCTTCTGACAGGGGATTCCGCCAGACGCTCCCAACAAACACTCACTATACATTTGGGTCTGCCAGGACGGACCGGCATCTTCCCCCACCATCGGAGCCTACTCACCACCAGGTGGTGATCAGTTGACATCTCCGCCCCTCTCTTCACCCGAGTCTCCAGAACATTCGGCCGCAAATCCGATGATACAACTACAAAGTCGATCATCGAACTGCGGCCTACCTTCTATAATTATATATATAATTATTTTTACTCTCTTATTCTTTTTACTGTAAAAATATTTAGTAACTCATATTCATTAAAAAAAAGGCATAGAGGCTTCAACAATGTGTCAGCTGTGTTTTAACAACCATATCCGCTATGGTAATGAGTTTATTGTTAGTTGTAACCCAATATACAAAGGATTAGAAGTGATTTGAGCCATTCACTACCATAACAATGGTGTTCCAAATAAAACTTTATTGAGATAAAATGACCTGAGGGTCATTGTCACACTGGAAGCATTGGTCATCTGTGCCTGCTTGTTGGAGCATATACCTGTAAAGTGAGTCAGCCTAGTTTAAAAAAACAAACAAAGTTAACTCATTTGTTTCTATTAAAATACTCATCTTGCTCTATAAAATGCTTCAATATGAGTCACTTGATTGTTTTTGAATCCTCAAATTCAGTCCTCAAATTCATTTAATAATCATGTACACATAACCAAATAATAATGGTCTGTCACTATTTCCATTTAGCACCACATTACATTTCCGATCGTGACAAGCCCTCCTTTTATGACAAGGCATTATTTCAGTTAATGCTGTTATAAACTCATATGATGGAGTCCTATGTTATTAACCTGTCCAGTGAAAATGTTACAGCAGAAGTATGACTTTATGCTTTTCTCTGCTGTACATATTAACATTGACTGGACTGTGTTTTTGAGTTATGCGAAAGAAAATGAATGAATAAGTTGTGCTTCTGCCTTTGTTTACATCATTGGACATTTTAATGAGGAGTTCATCTGTGAAATACTGAGCTAATTCTAATTATTTTCCTCATTCTTTGTCTTTCAGTCTTTCCATTATACTTCATTGAGAACAAAAACCAAAAAGAGAAGTAAAGGTGTGTATCTTTTTATTCATTTTTTTTAGACTTTTATGATATTTTAAAGTGTCGGTATCATGCTCTTTTCGGCATTCGCACTATCTGTATATATTTGATTAGAGATTACCTTCAGCACAATGGCGATCTCAGTTCTTATGAAATATGAGTTATTTTGTTGGCTGTAGGGCGGCCCGGTAGTCCAGTGGTTAGCACGTCGGCTTCATAGTGCAGAGGTACCGGGTTCGATTCCAGCTCCGGCCTCCCTGTGTGGAGCTTGCATGTTCTTCCCGGGCCTGCATGGGTTTTCTCCGGGTGCTCCGGTTTCCTCCCACATTCCAAAAATATGCATAGCAGGCTGATTGAACACTCTAAATTGTCCCTAGGTGTGAGTGTGAGCGTGGTTGGTTGTTCGTCTATGTGTGCCCTGCGATTGGCTGGCAACCGATTCAGGGTTGTCCCCCGCCTACTGCCCGGAGACGGCTGGGATGGGCTCCAGCACCCCCCGCGACCCTAGTGAGGATCAAGCGGTACTGAAGATGAATGAATGAAGATGAATTGTTGGCTGTATTTCTAACCTGGAAGTAAGACTAGCTCACTAAAACCCAGCCTCTACTCAGGTGGCTTTCATGATGTCCTCCTAAAGCCAGCTCCTGTGCACACCGCCCACAACATCAGACATTGGTTGCTTATCTCACTGATTATTATAAATCACAAGCACACTACTGTAGGGCATAGCCAGTGCCAAAACAGAGCAACAATAGCCTGAGACAAAGCGTACAGACGGACAATCCTCCCTCAGTAGCATAACGTCCACGCTTCAAATTGCTCTTACGACCCACCCACCCCCGCCCCCTCCCCGCAATAAAGTGAGTCGCGTAATGCATTCAAAAACACTCTGAAATACTGTTCCTAGTCATTCTTCATAAAATTCCTAATTTCCAACAAAATGAGGGCGGTCGAATGTCAGAGGTGCAGTATGCACGAGTGAAATTGCGGGAACAGAAATAGACTTGCTGGGATCAGTGCATGATAATGGCAGGTAAAACGGAACTCTGCCTTTCGGATGATGTAGTCGGCCGAGCATGTGACGTGGGCAATTGGAAACTGCATTGCACCCCCATCATTATAGCGTCCGTGTGTGTTAACCCCCAGACCTCCACCTTTTTACGCATGAGCACAGACTACTTTCTGTTACCAAATTGTCGGATGACTCGGGAGCGAGGCAATTCCATGTGCCAAAATGCCCAAATGGGTGCAACATGGCTCCAAGACGCTAGACTAGAAGTGCACTGGCAGAAAAATGAAGCCACTCGCGTTTATACGCTGAGTGCACGGTCAGCAGTATACCAAAATAGGTTCCGATGTGTTCATTACCAGCAACAATGTTGGGAGGGTTACTTTTAAATGTATTCCAATACAGTTACCAGTTACCTGTTAAAAATAAAAAATCTTGCCAGTAGCTGATTAGCAAATGTGGTGTCATTAAACAAATTAATTACCTCAAGTTCTTTTTGGAGACAGTCCATACTGCCCTCTCCGTGGCTTCCAGGAACGGGTCCCTACTCTCTCTTCTTTCTTTCTTTTTCTTTCTTTCTTTCTTTCTTTCTTTCTTTCTTTCTTTCTTTCTTTCTTTCTTTCTTTCTTTCTTTCTTTCTTTCTTCCTTTCTTTCTTTCTTTCTTTCTTTCTTCAGCTGCTTATCCCACTTCCCCAACGGACCTGGGCCAATCGACTTGAACGTTGACGGCAGCCCGCAACGACTAGGCAGGGTCTGGCCGGTGACAGACTTGTAGTGTAACATCTCGCCCGGTCCAAGACCCAGACTGATATTTATGTGGTTGTGTGACAGTGTGGCCATCATGAACGACACAAAAGTTCTCTTGTTTGACAAGGCCATAAGATGGCCCACAGTTGAATGCACATGTTGTTTGAAGGTGGAGGTGAACCAGAGACCTGGTTTAAGAGGGAGACATTTCCCCATTTTTTAGAATTCAGAAGGTTTTATTTAAGCAAAGGCTGGGGCATTTAGCCGTTCTAGTCCAAGTGGGTTCCAAATGCACTATAAAAGAGTTTCTTCTCACTTCAGGTTCTCTCACGAGTGCCAGTCGAAGAAGAATTTCCTGTAAGGATCTGGGCCACGGTGACTGTGAAGGCTGGCTGTGGAAGAAAAAGGACGCCAAAGGATACTTCACACAGAAATGGCGGAAGTATTGGTTTATCCTGAAAGAATCTTGCCTCTATTGGTACACCAATCAGAATGTAAGTCGATGTCCGAATGCGAAGCCCAAGCATGTGTTGGTCATTCGTCACATGTATTGTCAAAATGAATGAGTAACAGTAAAAAAATAAATAAAAAAATACAAAAAAAGTTTCCAAACTAAAATAAAGTAAGTAGGAGTGACTAATACAGGACTCCGGTTCCTCAAAAGCTATATGTTGCCTGTTTTAGATCCCTCCCTACTCCATCACACCTGATTTGTTCATGATCATTTCAGGCCTCTGCAGAGCTTGCTGAGGAGCTGATCATTTGAATTAGGTGTGCTGGAGTAGGGAGGGATCAAAAAAGGCAAGATATGGCTCTGGAGGAGGCGGATTTCCTTACCCCTGGACTATACATGTACATCATCTTAATTTTTGACAGTGTACATAAATTACACATTGTACAAATTTGAGAAAAAAATCATATCAAAGCTGCAATGTCAAGCAAAGCAAAATCTGTATTGCACATTTCAAGTCAAGTCAAGTACAACTTTATTGGCAAATGTGCAACCTACAGCAGAAATGAAATTTCTTGCGGGTGCCCGCGCCGCCATTAAAAAAAAAAGTTGCCATAAAATGAAAAATAATACAAGACATCACATTAGACACAGACATCTTGCAATCTTAACCTTAATCTCAACCATTTGGCAGCTGTTTGAATGTAGACTGTAATGTGTTGCTTTTATAAAGCATTTTACTTTCTGTTGCCTTGATTAAAGTTCACTTGATTTGCGCAGAAAGCCTAAGGTGGTTCAGTAGCTGTTCTCTTATTGATTTTGCAGGTGACAAATATGGTGGCCCGGGCAAAGGGTGGCACTGAGTGCTTTTGTTTAATGTAAAGTGGCAAAAGGTTTGACCCAGCCAATGTAAACAACACATTTAGTGTGATGAACAGTTCTAGAGTTAAATTGGTGTATCGGTTTGTGTGACAGTTTGTTCCTTGATGGTGATGATAATAGTTTACCACCTCTCTCCATCTGTCTCTGCCTGCAGGATGAGAAGGCTGAGGGCTTCATCAGCCTCCCTGAGTTCAGAATAGACCGAGCCATAGAGTGCAGACGGAAATTGTGAGTGCTGAAATTATTAATCAAGCGCATTTACTCTCGCCTGAACAACATGAGTTCACACAACACTACCGCATGCACACACAGAAGCACTAATTGGCATTCTTCTATCTGGCCAACTGCAGTGCCTTCAAAGCTTGCCATCCCAAAATCAAGAGCTTCTTCTTTGCCACAGACTGTCTTGAGGAAATGAATAGGTGAGTCTTGGAGTGTGTTTGTGTGTGTGTGTGTGTGTGTGTGTGTGTGTGTGTGTGTGTGTGTGTGTGGGTGTGTGTGTGTGTGCGTGTGCGTGTGCGTGTGTGTGTGTGTGTGTGTGTGTGCGTGTACGTGTGCCCGTGCGCGCGCGTGCACGTGCGTGTGCGTGTGCGTGTGCGTGTGTGTGTGTGTGTGTATGTATGTTCACACATATTTCAACTGAGTCAACCAACTTTAAACAAGGAGAGTGAGGGCCCACTACGAGAATGCATTAATAAAGCATGAACTCCAACCAGATTCTTAAATGTAGACTGGCATTAGCATGTTGGCACAATATGTGTGGACTGAGTAATATTTGCATCAATGTTAGCTGATCATATTGAATTATGCATGGGTCCCAGCTTGACATTGGAATAAAACTGGGAAAAAGTCATTAGCAAGCAATATTAAACATATGCTTACTATGTCTAGATGTGCTTATGTGAAAGCAATTTAGATCAAATTATTAGGCTCAGGGCTATGTAATACTACAAACAACAAAACATTTGAAATTGCATTCATGTTACATTTGGTCCTCTTTTCGAGGATGTTACATTTGCAGGTATTTATAATTCTGACCATATTTACGTGAAATCAATTTACTTTAGTTGTAGCTAAATTGCTGTGGCCTCCAGAAAGCCTTCCCATTAGCCCCCCCGCTTGACCCCACCAGCACCACCGCCACCAGATGGACAACACTGCTGGCTATACATACTGTACACTTGTGATTCTTCTGGGTTGTTTTTCTATCAACTGAATTTGTTGACATCAACCCGGCAAGAGGAGAATGATGAGTTTCCTGGTCCTGTTTTTCAGATGAGGCTTCTATTCTTAGTTGCAGCCTGATTATTCAGAGTCTGCAGGGACACGAGACAAGTTTGAATCTGCCGTGGAGACAGACAGACAGGCAGAATAGAGAGACAGTGAATCTGGATGAGGACAGGATGTGTGGCTGGAGATAAAAAAGCCATCTGAGAATCATAGTTCAGAGACTGGGAAAGGAGACAGTGAGCACTCTCTTTCTGCATCCAACACTCCAATTTACTCTCTGCTTTTGTCTCCTCATCAAGGGGATGAAGTCTGTTGGAAAAATCTGAACTGTTACGAGACATGACTTTAATTATTTAAAGTGAATCTTTTTTTATTCATCACCTTCTAGTTACCCAGTATAACCCATAATTTTCCATCTTTCCTTTTTTAATTTTTTTTTATCCATGGTCTCCTTTCCTGTGGACTTCTTTTAATTCTCTTTCTCATTTCAAATTTAATTCATGTTTTTTTTTTTCTATTTTAAAGGTGGATGAACCGGCTTGGATTGGCAGCTATTGGCTACACACCGGATGACAAAGTGCCACGTCCAGATGAAGGTGAGACAAACGAGCTCTGATGTAAAGCATTAGATATTCTTCTCAGCTTCAAATGTTCTTTCCTACTTTTCTCAACTTTAGACTACTGGAGTGAGAGTGATCAAGATGAGGTTGATGGCTCTATGACACTCAAACAAGAGGGACCATCCTCCCTCTGCGATACTTACCACCGCACACCATCAGTGAGTACGAACTTAACAACGTCCCGTTCTGATGAAATATTTTATTCAAAAGATACCCACAGTTTTAAGTGCTTTCGACATCAATAAAACACAAGTTCATCTGGTTCGGGAAGCAGCCAAGCCCATGATGTGTGTCATGCTGCCAAGTCACAGTCAGACCAATAGATGGCAGCAACTTGTTCTCATTCAACTCAGTTTGTGTATGACCCTGATTTACCTTCAACCATATTTCTATCCTGTTTGTTTGGTTGTAACAGAACCATTATTTGGTGTACGTGTGTGACACTGAAAATTGAATCAGAAGAACACAAAATATACCTCTACTCAAACAAAGTGGTCTTATGATAAGTAAGCGCATGCCAGGAAAAAAGCTGCCATCACATTCAACATTTACGATAGCTGACATAGCTATTGTAATCTGCTCTCACAATCACTGGTGACAACAAGCGACAGTTCATGGCGGTTTATCATTCAGTGAGCTAAGCTAAACGGTACCACTTGGTGGACGTCTGTCTTTCGAGGAGGTTTGGACATTATGTTGAGTTGTTGCCATTCTCAGTTTAGCCACATAACAGCCATGTCCACCATTTTTGGCGATACTCATCTGACATCTCATTGCTTTTTTGCTCTCATCTTTTGGTCTCTTTACGCTCTGCTTTTTGCTGTTTCCTCCTTTCACTCCTCATCTCCTTATTGTTTAAAAACCCCACTTTTCCTCTCATTGTCACCCACCCGTGCCACACGCCCCACTTACATATTCCCACAAAGTCTAACCTCCTCCACACTTATGACCAATTGCCCCGCTCTCTCAGCTCCATGAGCCTCATGCGCTCCACTCCATCTCCCCATCCTTTACCAATGAGTGCCTCCACCTCCCCCGTCCCTCCACAGATGGTCTCTTCCACCTCCCCTCTTCCTCTGCAGGTCAATTCCTCGAGCCCCTTCCCAGAACCAAAGCACGGGCGACATTTTTCCAGCGAGTCAACCCACTCCCACTCATCTGCAGAAGACCAGCGTGGAGAGGGATTGGGCATGGGCACGGGAACAGGCAGCACCAGTACCCACTCCTCAGGTTGCCGGTCTTCACATCGTGAGCGTCGCTCCTGGCAGGACCTCATTGAGACCCCTTTAACCAGCGCGGGGCTACATTTCCTCCAGACAGCACCGGGAGAAAACGATTATAGTGGCCTAATGGGGAGCATGGCTGGGGACATGGGGCTGTATGGAGGACTTGGCAGACAGGGCATGTCGCCAGAGAGACGCCGGCAGGCTACACTGCCAGTACGAAGACATCACGCCACAGAGAGAGACAGGGACCGGGATGGGCCTTTCCCTCTAGAGCGTGGTCCGTACACCCACAGCTACACGCACCGACGTTCCCATAAGCAGCGCAGTCAGAGTCTACCTAGAAATAGGGACCCATTTGGAGGAAAGCTGATACACTCATCGCCTCACATGGAGGAGAGAAGTGAAGATGAGGAGGCAGAGAGGCAGGCCGCAGATATGCTTGAGGGTGAAGAGGGTAAGAAAGTTACACCTTTTCCTTATCATAAGAAAGGATAACAAATGATACAGCGTACCGTTGTGATCATAAGTAGACATACCCAAGGAGCGGTTCTCAACTGGGGGGCTATGTACCCTTGGGGATATGTGAAGGCCCTTTACAGGTTACCGTAAGTGAGATTTTTTAAATATTTTAATTTAATTTTAAATAAAAAGTTGCCTCCATGAAAAAAAGATCTTCCTGCCCCCCTGTCTCCCAAAGTGACAATGGATCATGGAAGCACAAGCCTGATTAATTTGACATTTTTAATAAATAAATAAATAAAACAATTGAATTTCCTTTTGGGCGTGGATGGTTGTTCGTTTTTGTGTGCCCTACGATTGGCTGGCAACCAGTTCAGGGTGTCTCCCGCCTACTGCCGGAAGATAGCTGGGATAGGGTACAGCACCCCCCGCGACCCTCCTTTCTTTTTTCCCCAAATAGTAGGGTTTTTGTTTCTGTTGAAACACAGTCCTGATTGTGCTATAATGTTGTGCGTTCACTGCTCGTTGCTTTGTCAGCAAGGTGGCATGACTGTACTTGACAAAGTCGTCATTTACATATTATATACAGTACTGTGAATTCCAAAAGGAGTATTCTAAGGACTGTTACAACGATACAATCGCCAACTACGACCTGCCATGCTATTGCAATAAATTTGAACATGCCCATGCCCCTCAAGAAAAAAAAAAAGAACCGTTCACTGAATATCTCTTCTCTGCTTCTCCCCTGGCTACCTCAGACTTGCGAGAGGTGAGATTTGAGAGCAGAGAGAGGAGGGTCTCAGAGGGAAGAGAGCGACGGGTGTCCGACGGACGTGAACCGGAGCCACCGGATGGGCTAGAGCAACTCTACCGCGCCCTTGAACAAGCCAATGTTACAGCGCTAGGTGACCCAAGACCCTGTAGCAGGCAGGAACTGCGACGAGGTTTCACTCATAGAGTCAGGGACCCCCTTCTCAACGACAGACTGCACCGCATCAGAGCACTACGCAGCACCTTAAAGGTAGCAAGGAGAAATTAATTTGTTTCCAGAAAAAGAAAATAATGACATTAGAGTATAGACCTTCACCAAAGAAAATTAATCCTAATTTGGAACAAGCACCATAATCATGTGGGGAAAAACATGGCACCTTCCGAGCTGTTTATTCTGGCATACAGGTTAACCTCCATTTTTGTTCATAATCACATATTTTCTTCCCCGTAGGATGTAAAGGAATTAATCTTTATACAATAAATTAAGTGGTGGTATAAAAAATCCTGAGCTAAAGTTGTGATCATCATGCTCTTACTGTTTACCTTCACTCTCTGGTACAGTATTAAGTATTTGTGTAAAAAAGCCTGAGATAAAGCCTGGCGCAATGTGCTGAGGTCTCACCTGACATCAAGGGATGACGGCAGTAAGCGTGGAAAATAGTCGTGCCGTTTGGGGACATTCAAATTTGGAGGTTGCACTGTAGTTGCCATCTGCCAAAACTTTCTTAACAAGATTTGTTTGGCATTCACTAACACACAAAAAAAGTATTATTAAGTGACAACACCTTGGAAATGGAGATCCATTCAATAATTTAAGTGGTTCTTTCGTGGCCCATAGCTGACTCTTCCACAAAGTTTTGTGGAAAATTGCTGAGGGTGTTTGCGTAAATCCTGACAACAAAACATAAACTCCTTGCCCACCTAATTGTGGTAATGTCTCCTCCAGGCCAAAGAGTCTGAGCTGGCAGTAATCTGCGCCCTTTTGGAGGACCCAGGCCTGTGCTCCCAGACCTTCAGAGATTGGAAACAGTGGCACAGTGAGCTCTATTCCGACATCTGTCAACTCAGCCCCGGCACCAATGGCCAGGATGATCTCTCCCCACTGAGCGCTCCCATCATGACCCACACACACTCCTTTATTGAGACCCATGTGTGAGATAGATGGCAGACTGGACTTTCTATCTATATATCGCTCTCTCTTTGTCTCTCTCTCTCTCTCTCTCACACACACACACACACACACACACCTATGCTCGCTTTGTTACATGTAAATACAGAGGGAAAAGTGAGATGTATGTGAGTGTACTTTTGATAACTCTGAGGACCCCACAGGTGTCTGTTGCATGCCTGAACAGAAACCATTCATCTTTTGTCTGTGGAACTCAGCATAAAGTTCACATGCCTGTCAAGAAGGAAATGAATGATAATGGATATGTTTGGACATGTCCTTTGTATACTGTATTTTGTTTTTGCTCTGAATCTGGTCGATTTTTGGGTGGAGGGGCATCTATGTAGCAGCAATACAGAGGAAATCTTTTCACCACAGCACTGTACTTTTGTACTAATGAACTTGCACCCAGAGCCACCAATTCTCCCCGTTCACTGTTTCTCTTTTATTTCTTCCCTGCATATCATGCACTATTATTCTGAGATGATCTGACAGGGCAGTGTGGGAAAAGTAAGCTCAGTGACTATTTAAAGACTGTGAAAACTTGCCATTAATGCTGTTCATGTCTCTTTACCAATGAAAACCACCGCTACAGGCAAACAAGGACCATTTTCTAGACACACAATTTCAAACTGTGAAAATGTTTATCCGCGCAGGGAGGTTAGACTCCTCTGTTTGTGTGCAAATCTACAGTTGATTTTTTCTTTTCTCAGCACCGCTCCAAACTTTGTTGTCTGTCATTCCATTTTTAATTTTTTCTGTCTCTCCTTTCTTCTGAGATTTTGTATTTGTGTACACATTACTGCTGTGTATACTAATGTAAATGTTTGCGTTCAACTACCACTGTGATTTGCTTTTAGAGAGAGCACTGAGAGGATGTATTTGAATGTGTGCATTTTTTGAGGGTGGGGCTGGGGGGTTGTTATACTGTGACAGCAAGAGTCATTTTCAAAGGAGTCATTCATTGCAAAGAACGCACTTTCAATGTATTTTAATCTCATTAGCAACATCACAGGGTCTGTCTCACTGGCCTCTACCATTGCTGTTGAAAATATCAGGTAAAGGCTTCTAATTTTCTGAAGATTTATGTACAGTCGACTAATATATTTAAACATAGACAAATATATAACTATCTTTACGTTTTGTGTCATAAATATAATGTAAAGTATGATGTATTCTATGCCAAGGTTTTGCATTGTACCCCTCTTTACACTGTTGCTGTTGATGCAATTTAACTCTGAGCAAAGCCTGTCATCAATCAGAGTGACAGAGAGTTTTTTATTGGTATGGAGAAACATAAAAGTTGACTCATAGACATTCTCCTGGTTATGCGATGCATGTGAAAAGGCCTGGGACTGATTTAATTGGACAGGGTAAAATATTGTGGATCATTTTTTGTCAATTCTTATATGCTCCTTATGATTGCAAGATTGACCGACTCGTAGCGCATGATACACACAAGAGTACCATTGAAGAATGATTTTTCATTTTGACCGATGTGAGAATTTCTTCTATATATGTGTGGGTCTGTACAATTGGAAGAAGGGGGGGTGGACAGTCTATTAAATCAACATTGGATGGGATGCATCACCTCGTCAGCATCCTAAAAAAGAGGTGACGAAAATTTAGTTTATGCACCACAGAGTGACTTTGAGTTATAAACATACTGTCACTTGGCAAAGAAAAGGTTGTTTGATACCGTGTTTTTCAATACAATCTCAGTCATGTCTTCCCGACAGCTGGCTAAAGACTCAATAGCGCCCCCTGGAGTGACGAACTCTCAATCGTGTAGCACCAACTGTATCAAGCACTATATTTAGGTATGCCTCACCTTCTACGATCATTCTTTTAGTCTCGCTCTAGTTTGTATCATCATGTTACACGCTTGTGAAATATGAAACACAACCCAAAAATACAGTTCTGTTTTTTGAATGGTTTATTTGACAGTACCACAACAAAACTAAATGATGCAAGGACTTTCCCTGTGCCTCCCAATCCTCTCCTTACCAACATCGTCAGACTGACCACACCGGACTTCCTTCATACACTTAGCTGTAGACAATTGACGATGCAGTCTTAGTCTGCAGAGGTCTGTACGTTACTCAACGTTTGGTTTGTTCTCCGTTTTTCTCACATGCTGCTCAGCGAAACAGCAACTTGACTGTAGACAAGTTCTGATTTGTGACCACAGTTCTGATTTGTGTAATCACTTTCTCATCTTTGTGTGTGTAGACCTGCAGAACCAGGCCTAAAAGGGGGATTCACTGTGTGTCCTTTCAGGGGTGTACATGTACACCTCATGGTACATTGCACATGGTGTGTAAGATGTAAGTTGCACTGCGACATAAAAAAGGAACATATTGCTCTTTTTCAAGGATGTTATTAGCTTACTGTAATTCTGTACAATAAACGGACTGAAGATGATATAAAAAAAAGACAAGTACATTTATTCTTCCTAAGTAGCCTTTTTTGGTTTCATATATATGGGTATATATTACAAAAAATACAGATTGTAAGTTGTTAAACTTTAACTCCAATAAACTGAATCTTCTGCACTATGAGCTCGCTTTTGCGTATGTGCCTCGATCTTTTGGGAATTCTGGAAAACCCTCCAATTTCAATCATTGAATATTGCACTTAATTCCTAAATGTGCAACCGCCGCCCCCCCCCCCCCCCCCCCCCCCCCGCTGCATTATTTATGTGCATCTCTCCATCCACCTATCCAATTTCAACACCGCTTTTTCTGAACAGATTCGTGGGGAGTTGCTGGAGCATACCAGAGAGAGAGAGAGAGAGACAGAGAGAGAGAGAGAGAGAGAGAGAGAGAGAGAGAGAGAGAGAGAGAGAGAGAGAGAGAGAGAGTAGCGAGAGAGAGAGAGAGAGAGAGAGAGTTTGTCATTACAATAAACTGCAATACTATTTTTCATGGTAGATGGCAGTAGGTTAGTTTGGTGAACTCGAAGTTGCAGACTACGGCAGTCCCAGAAGAAGAAAGGGGGATCGGTGTCATGGCGGCCAAGGTGAAGCTTCGTCGAACGCTTATGTTCCGTAGTAAATTAATGTTTCCACTGAATATGTACACGGCGTGTTGTCTGACAATCCTTTGTAGTTGTTTGTCAGATCTATCTAATACTCTGCATTTCAGCCTTTCAGAATGAGGTAGTGGAGCATTAAGTTCTCATCTGATGGTAGAGTTGTTTAATCTTAAAGTTCAGTTGTATTGGCCAGGCTATTTCAAAATGACAAAAAAATGTTACTGACATTCGGCTGCAGCTAGTATAATTTGCATTAGTGTATTGGCCTAAAGTAAAAAAAAATAAAGAATAATACGTGAAGGTCCTGAATGCCAATACCGCCTTTGCAAGTACGTTATCGTACATTGATTTGTGGTGCAGTATTCACACACTTATTACATTATAGTTGTGCTAACTACAATAATGGGAGCTGATCTTCTCCTAAGACACGACAAAATACATTGTGCTTTAACCAATGCCACGCAATTAGTTTTCAGTGTTTTACATTCAAACGTAGTTTGCAGCAAACGTGAGTGACATCATGCATGCTGAGAACACTCAATATATATGGACAGAGGGAGAGTGTGAGTACGTATTCTGTATATTGTAGTGTATGTACAGTATGTGAATATGCATATTCATGTAAATGTCTGAGTGTGCACGTGTGTGACTGTGTGTATTCATTTGCATTACTTGTATCAATAACATAACACATTAAATTAAAAGAGGCATTCGCTTTTTGTACTTCACTTGAGCAGCTAGCATTATAACATCCGATGTAATTCAGTAAGTTGCCGTGCATTGATTAATTCAGACCATGTGTTCAGTTTGCCATGTGTGGAAATGTTGTGTGTATGATGTCAAATTGGGGTGGTTAATGCGTCGGCCTCACAGTGCAGAGGTACAGGGTTCGATTCTGATTGCGGCCTTCCTGTGTGGAGTTTGCATGTTCACCCCGTGGGTACTCCGGTTTCCTCCCACATTTCAAAAACATGCAAAGCAGGCTAATAGAACACTCTAAATTGTCCCTTGGTGTGAGTGTCAGCACAGATAATTGCTTGTCTATGTGTGCCCTGACAACCAGTTGAGGGTGTCCCCCGCCGACTACCCAATGACAGCTGGCATAGGCTCCAGCATGCCGGCTTATCCTCACAAGGCTCACATTGTGAGGATAAGCCGATTGGAAAATGGATCGATGTAGAATTGTTTTAGTTGCACTATAGTAAACGAATTGTTTGAAAAGACTCCGACATGTAATGTTTTGTTCTCGAAAGTCAGATTCAGCACTGCACTTTTTTATTTTCCTAGGTGGCTATGGTGGCCGTGCCGGCGATGCTGGGCATCGCCTCCATTAGAGTGTACACCATTAGTGAAATGTCCACTGAAGGCCTTATTACTCGAGAGAAGGTACCCCCATCTGTATTGAAGGAGGCCAATCCACATGATGTCTTGTATGTGACAATTGCAACATAACTTTTTACCCTTTTGCTCCTAGTTGAACATCTACACCCCAGAGCCAAAGTCTGCTCAGGTCCAGGTTGTTCCTGATCAGCCAGGGCTGATTGAGAGTGGCTTAGCTTCAGCAAGAGAACACCTCCAACCCTTAGTTCATACGGTGAAGGTAACTCAGATCTCTTTTGAATTTGTGAAGTCAACCAATATATTTTGGTTAAATTTGACCCGGCACAGAATACGGTAAGATTTCTGAATCATTTAAAAGTTGTTGATGATAATAATAATTAGGGCCGACTGATTAATTGGCCGCTCACATTGGGCAGCACAATTTTTATTGAGTTTTGTCTGACAGCTGTTTTTAAATAATTTTGGGTGCGGAATCCAAAACTGACCTCCGTTTTTCTCTATCACGTCAGGTTTTTGAGCTATAGGATCCCCGTTTTCTTAAAAAAAAAAAGGGGAAAAAAAGAAATGAAGTGTACATATGTAAATAAAACACTAAAATTGAATAAATTAAAACTTTGAAAACTAAAAAAATAGCATAACATTACATTTGAACGTGGAACGGTATGCGCATCACTTAGTTCAGTGATGTTGCTTTTTATGATGGTTGTATCCCCTTGTACCCACAGGGAGCCTGCATCTCTGTGAAAAGAGGAAGTGTAAATCTCTACCACGCTGGAGAGGGTGAGTTCAATGATGGTACTTGCTACTTTCACAAGCGTACATGACATAATTCACATTTATTGCAGGTTTACTTATTCCAAAACACACAAAAATAGTCCAAAGGCGATTCCCACATGATATGAATGACTGGTATACTGTATTTCTTACTTAAGTATGGAAAGGTATGGATTTGGATCATATGAATTTATTGTGGGGGTGGGAGGATCCTCTTTTAATGATGTATTTTTGATGTTTTAATTGCACATCACTTAGAGTTGTATTTTTACATATGAAGAGTGCTATTTAAATAATTTTTGATTGATTGATTGATTAAGTGGGCGCTTCTTTCTGTTTTTCAAGCTACTGGGATGCCATTTGAAGGAAAAATAACCTCATTCTTTCTTGGATAATGTGGGGTTGTGTAATAGGTACATTCAATCGTTTAATGCTGGCGTGTTTCAAAGTGGTAATGCAGAGGCTCAAAATAGGCGGTTTTGCAACATGGTTTGCAAGGCAAAATTTGCTATCTGCTCCTCATTAGAATACATTGAATAGCAAAATTGAGAATCAACTGCAAAGATGTTCCCAACAAGCTTTGCTGGGCTGCACACACACATGTTGCTCACGTCAATCGATGTAATTCCAGCAGACAGTTAGTGTACTTAGAAGAGTTTGATGTTGTCATTGTTATAGTTATGCCTTAGTCTGGCGACCAAGTCGTGCGTGTATACTATGCAATGTATGTAGCAATGGACTGCATACATGGAATGGGGAGGATCAGCAATGGACTCTATGCACTAGAGTCCATTGCTGATCCTCCCTACATGTTGATTAGCTCCTCTCCACTTTGAGCTGGTGACGGATTAAATTAAAGACGCGAAGGCAGACATTTGCTTTATGCGTCAGGGTTTTCTTCTGAATAAATGTAAGACAGAGAAAATGTATTTCTGTATCAAGAGAGTTATTCAAGTTTTGACGAAAGACTTTGGTTAAAACTTTTCCGGACAGCTCATTTACTGTGCCTGTTTGTTTTAGATGTGTACTATTGCTTAAAAGATCCTCCTCCGGGTTTCCTACCGAGGGTTGGTACTATCACTATGGCTGGCCTCCTTGGCATGTTCGTGGCACGCAAAGGTAAAATGATCTCCAATCACACACAAATACACACACACACGCGCACACACACACACGCACACACACACACACAGACACACGCACACGCACACACACACACAGATGCACACAATTTCAAGCATGCACACGCGGCCAATGAAGGGGAGCTTTTTGGAGATCTGCTGTTATGCACATTGACAAGATCATATACCAAAAACTGCTTAATAGTCTGGAATTCTTCATTCAGGTCAACAGCGTTCTATATTCCTGTCATTTGAACATGAAAACAATTCGGGAATCTACTGAGGTATATTTGTGCCATTGACGTTTGAATTTCTAACAGAATTTTTTACGCATTGAAATGCAACATGCCAAAAAATTTGTCTAAAAAAATTCAGTCGCCAAAAAACAAAAAACACACAACCCCCACTGCCCCTTTAAAGTTTCAAATGTGTTTTTCCCTTGATTATCAAATGGGGATTTAGGCTCTCGTTTAAAGAGGATCGTGGTCCCATTGGGTCTCATGAGTGCTGGGGCATCGGTGTGCTACCCAGCACAGGCAGTGGCTGTCTTTAAGGTGAGCGCTTTTCCAGACTATCCTTGTAAGCAACCAACAACAACACGCCCGTACGGTCGTATTCGTGCGGTCAAAACACAGATTTTCTCTTGGTTACCAAGGTGACAGGCAAGAAGATGTATGCTGCCGGCCAGTGGAGCCGAACTACTGTGTCTTCGCTGCTCACCTCGAAGCCCCCAGAGCCTGATGCTGCTCGACAACCACAGGTTATTTGTTCCATTAAACATTCAAACAGAATCATGATTCATAATTATGAATGTATGCTAATTTGCAGTGTCAACAGAGTACCAGGGAATTTCTATACTGTGTGAAATCTCAGTATTAATTTCTGTATTTTCTTTTTCTTCTGTTGCATTTGCTTTTTTTTTAAATAGTCACAATAGATCTTCAGAGTACAAGTGTTGATGTGAATTTGAATTCATTATTCTATACAAGGAGAATATTCGCAATCATTATCAGTGGTTATTTTTTTTCGGGTGTGCTACGAAGTACACATTTTAATATTAAGTTCACAGGGTGAAAATTGAAAGGAAAGTTACCACCCAAAAATTCATGAGACCACCACCCATTGTGAAGTTTATGCCACAGTTTCCTGAAATTAACTGCACTGATAATTTTCAAAATGATTTAGTAGTTTTTTGGGGAGCAGTTCATACACCAGTATGCAGAAGGTCTAACCAAAATTCTGTTTTTAATGTTAAAATGTTATTGTGTGAGTGTGAGTTTTCAAAGACACCTAAAGAAACTGTAATCTTGCTCAATGCTCTTCATAGGCAACTCCTGTGCCCCCACCAGAGGCCACAGTAGTTGACGAGCCTCACCCCTCAGAGCCCGGCACAGTGCCGAGTTTTGCCATCTCAGACACTGAGGTGCGATCAGCAGAGTGTGGTCCAGATGCTGATAATCTCATCATTGCTATCGCAACCGAAGAGGCGTCAGTCAAACTCACAGAGATTTCAGCCGAGCAGGCAGCTGCGGAGATACACTCAGGTACAATAGATATTGATCTTGGTCTTCTTGTTTCTCTGTCTCTATTTCCCTGTGTCATATCAGTCAATTGAGGCATTTACCCCGACTCACTCTTGAGTTCTAACTTTGTAATCTGTACACCGTTGCATAAAGAATCACTCGACCGTATTGAAAGTGAGGCGCTTCAAGCCACAAAAGAAGCACAAGAGGGCGCCGTTGCCATATCTAATGATGCCATCGCTTCATCAGAGGCCATTTCTCCAGCTTCTGATGGCACCCCTGCTGAGACCCTGCCTGCTGAGCCCACACAAAGTTCAGAACCAGAAACCAAAGAGTCTGCGCAAGTTGAATCGGCTCCAGCTGATGTTCCTGCTTCCACTGCGGATCTGCCTCCCATCAAGACCTCAAATGAAACAGCAGGTAGAAGAGATACTCTTCTTTGTCAGTGTGATTCCTCTTCACTGTATGCCTATTACAGTTGATCTAAAATCAAAATATTTTTTAATGCTGGCTTCCTGCATAATTTATTGGAAATAACCAGAGATGGGCATTCGGTCAATAGTAAGGTCCCTCAGTCCAGATGCCCGTTTTGTTGGTGATTGATGGATGGCGGGAAGCTTGAGTTTGTGTTGGCTTTGTGCTTCCTGTACAGTAGAATGCGGTGACATTCAGGACAGGAGCGCATCAATATGCACCAGTCCAATGCCTATTGATGTAGCTAGATTGATTAAATACATGTATTTTTACATCCGTAATGTGAAGTGTGTGTCAGTGGATGTGTCTTATGATGTAGCTCAGTGGTGCCCACACTTTTTCAACATGCGAGCTACTTATAAAATGACCAAGTCATCGACCCAATATTTTTATTTATAAATATAAGTCTTTATAGGTACAATATATATGTTGGTGTAACTTGCATACAGCAACTGCATGAATCCATATTGCAAAATACAAATAGTGCACATTTTATCTCCTTACTTCTCTGATGACGTGCGCTGAATGGAATGAGCCAGGGATGCATAGTCCAGAGAGCAGGTGCTGATCGCGATCCTTAAGCACACCTCCCAATGAACATCAGTCATGAAGGAACGGGCACCTGGACTGAACGTTTTCTTGATTGGCCCAAAAATTCTGCTCCAAATTCCTTCGGCCAAAAAGCGCCCCAGGCAGAGCGACCGGCGTAACGCACAGGTCAGACAAACATCCCAGTCGTTACCCCCACCCACCACCACACCACCAGATCCTCTATCCCATGAGTATTTCTCCAGTCCCGCGGGGAAAATCAGCGAGCGTGGGCCCCACCGCATCCTCGCTTTCCCCTGGCCTGCCCACTCTGCACCAAGTCCGAGACGCCACGCCTTGGAGCCCAACGCAAGACAAAAATCCTCTATATGGAAATCGTTGTCTTACTTTGTCCGCTAACCAATTTTGTACTTTATTGTGAAGTTTAGACTACATGAGTGCATGAGCATGCGTGGTGAGGCATGCAATTCATTCACTGCCGCTGACAGGCAGCTATATCAATAGCATAAACCTGGGAGGGCTGGCAGTCACACCATCTCCTGACACCCCTTGAGCAGGCTACTGGTCGATCATGAACAATGCATTGGGCACCGCTGTTGTAGATAGACTGAAAATAGTGCACTCCATTTACCATTTGAATCCATTTGGGTTTTACACTTCCTGGCTTATGACATTTTTAAATGTCTCACCTCTGTGAATAACATCCAGTACAAATTGGGCGAAAAAAATGCAAGGCCTTGTCACTTTCTGCTATTTCATAGTTAAGAGGTTTGGAATTTCCCGCAAAATAGAGTCTCAAATAATTCCCATGGCTTTAAATGTGGAATGCATTGCATTAAATGTACTTGGAAGACGCATGCTTTGTAAATCACATTCACATGTTTACATACAGACATGACTAACATCCGGAGGGACAAAAAAATGAAATGTGGCTTCTAAGACTAAGAGTAGACTCTGACAGGATTCATTCTTTCATCAAACCATTAATTTCTCAACAAAGTTGATCCAGAAAAACAGCTGCGGGCAGCCAATTGTGAAGTGTGGCTAACGAAGCGTTCATGCTTCACTTTGCGGAAGTGATTAGACACTTTGGGACGTCTCAGATGAGACTTCAGGTGTCAGCCTTTTGTTTGTGTGACCACTCATGTGATCTTTGAATCATTTTCCATTGACTGTCATTGAAGTTTTCAAGAGGTAAAATAAAGATGACTATATCTAAAGTCGAGGCTTCACGATAACATATATCATGGCATATATTTAGAAACAAATCATATACATTTATTTATTTAATTTGTCCAAAGATACCAGCTATAAAGAAAACCAAATGATAGCAAGTTTGGGTTCAAACCATCATGTCATCCGCCATTAGATATTGTTATTGTAGCACAAACAGGCATCTGCTAACCTGGTTTCTGGGTTTAATTGTGATATTACACATAAAGATGATTGTAGCATGCTAAAGTTGACTTGAACTTGGGTAAAAACCTTTTTGAATATAAATGACGAGGTGATGACAAGAAAATGTGCAAAATCCAGAATGTGTTCTTCTTTGTATGTCGTTGTCTTTGTCTTGCCGACCACCAGGAGGCGCTGGATTTACACCAGATCCTGCACTCTTGGACTTTGGCCAGTCCAGTCCTGAGGATGAAGACCTGTACAGCACTCGCTGATTTCAAAACGCCTATAGTACATCTCATCTGGATTGACAAACACAGTTGAAACACAGCATACATTGTGCATTTGTTATTTTCCATCTGAAAATAGTCTTCTCTGTAATTCCTACCGCAACATTTTACTTTTAGCAAGAACCAAAAGCATATTTTTGTGGAAGAACAGATGTGTGTGCATGTGTCCTACAGATGGGTAACTGTGTAATCCTCACACTCTGTTTAACAACTATTTGCTGTTGCAGTCCCCACTGCCCTGAACGCACAGTGCAGTGCATCACCATGTCAAGCAGTTGGAATGCCGTATGCTATCAGTAGTGATGAGAGAAAAAAAGATGGATCTAAAGGTGTGCAATTTTGTTATCGTCCAAAAAAGTCCAGTTATTGTTTAAATAGGTCAAATAAAGCTCTATTTTTCATGCATCCATGTTCACGTGTCTGCTTCAACATTACTTTGTACTGCACGCCGATGTTTTCCTAACGGAACCTGTTGTTGCTTGTCCATTTTGAATTCTGCAAGGCGCAAGAAAGCCGAGATTGGCTTTGAGTGCTCAAGCAAACACAGTTTCAAAAACCTTACATGTATTTATTTGTATTTATTTATTTTTCTGCACAAGTCTAGAAGAATGACAGGATAACAAAACAGACAAAACAATTGTGCAGAAGAATCCCATGAACTTACCGGTATATAAAATCCTCCCCCGCAAAATGTAAGTCTTAACGACAAAAACAAAAGTAAGGAATATGTACAGTATATAATAATATAATGACAATATCCAAGAATAAAGTGCTGTAATGATCCACAAAAGAGAGTCGAGAGTAAGACAAGAAATGGCAATGACTTATACAATAAAGATGGACCATTTTGTCTTAATTTAATATTGTATATATATTTTTTTTACTAACCGGACAAACGATGGCTCCTCAAAGCAGATGTGAGCATTTTGTAAGCGGATACGATGTTAAGAGACGTGTCTAATGAGGTCCAGTGTTTGGGAATTTAATGAGAAATGTATGCAGAACGAAGACTGTGACGTACGAGAACAAGATGATGAAAAGTTTATTTGGTTTCTTGGTGAGTAGGGATAAACAGTTCTGATAAGTGCCTGGAATGGTGTGATGGATGTATTTAAACATCAACAGACCTGTTTGCAGCATATTAATAGAAAAAGTAGATCGGTAAATGTTAACATTTATTCAATAAGGTTGCGCATAATGCTCAAATGGATGTTGATAATTCTCCAAAAGCTTTGATGTATTCAAAGTATCTGTTTAAGGTAAGATGAATAAGCAACGGACGGTGTTACAGTCTGCCAAATATGGACAAATTAAGCTGCGGTAAACGTGGTAAAATGAAAATTGGTTTGTAGTTATTCCAAACATTGGGCTCTCCTTCTTTGAAGACAGGTAACACCTTAGCCACTCCCAGAAGTTCATATTAAACTTAAGAATGGTTTGTTTTGTTGCATCAATAGTCCCAAAAGCCTAAAAGACTACCTGATCCAATTTGGCAGAGTCAGCAGGGGTTAAAGGTCAGGTTATGTGTTATGTCAGCTCTCTGGGCTGCCATTTTTATGGTCTCATTTAAGAATGCGCTGTGCTGTTTGGTGACATGGTGTTTAGCACTCTGAAAATTCGAAGCAAAGAAAGAGAGTTGGTTCAAGAAAATTGCAAAGAAAAACATCGATAAGGCCGTCACAGAGCAGCTCAATGTCCTTGTTACTAAAACATTGTATTCAAGTTGGCCGGACGTAACTTGTGGCGATGTAAAATGGCCGGCGGCGGCTTCATTCCTCCCGACGGGGAGTAAGTAACAGCGATATTTCATTTATATATAAGTGCCGGGGTACACCTTCAACTAACAGCCAATCACAAGGGACTTCCTTGAGCTTGAAGGAAATCTGGTTCTTGGACCGAAAAATGAAAGATTGGAAATCTTTCATTGCTCTTGATGTCAGGCTCTGTGCTGTTTCTCACTGTGTGATTGTAATTTTGTATCATCAGTGTGTTTTCCCTTGCACACAGCAATTCGTGCTGTTCTGAGTGTCTTTGCTATTTGTGAACTCTCATAGGTTCATGTGTGCACCACAAGTGGAATGTTTTATAAATTTGATACCCAAGGGACATGAAAATTGTGCAAGGAACAAACCTCCACCACAATCCACTCGTCTATGCTTTGGGAAACTTTGTTGGTGCCACACATGCAATCTGTTAACATCACCAAAGCCTCTTGACGGCTCCTCGGAGGAATTGAACCTCCTAAAAGCAGTTGGATGTCAACCAGCGTAGCGACCCTGAGTGACTTTGTGCTAGTTCACGTGTGACCCAAAGAAATAAAAAAAAAGAGTGAAAAAGCTGTCAGATGAAGACATCTTGTGACCTAATTTTACTCATCCTTTGGAGAAACAAGCATCTGGGAATGGGGCAGGCTGTGGCATCACTTTTTGTGCTGTTGGTTTGAACTGAGGGGATGTTCAACCCCCTAACCCCCCCCCCTTTTTTTTTAAACCTACTGGATGTCACAAACAAGTCTGAATGATTATCCACCGTAGCCATAGTTCACCTGACCAGTAATGTAATTTAATCTACAACTGGCAACATAAATAGTGTGAATCTCATGCTAAGACAATATCATTATTTTGCAATATTATACAGTAAAATGCTTTACTGCATAATTTTTTTTGTCAACACCACCAGTACTGCAGCCAATCAACATGATTTTGGATAACATCATGACGTCGGATATGGATCAGCATGTTAGCTAGAATAAATTCAACATTATCACAATTGCATGGCGACCGGTCCAGGGTGTACACCACCTCTCTTCCAAAGGTCAGCTGCAATCCCGGACATGTGATGGATGAATAATAATAAATATGCATCCATCCATCCATCCATTTTCTGATCCGCTTTATCTTCATAAGGGTCACGAGGGGTGTTGGGACCTATCCCAGCTGTCCTTGGGCAGTATGTGGGGGATACCCTGAACCGGTTGCCAGCCAATCACAGGGCACACAGAGACAAACAACCATCGACGCTCGCGCTCACACATAGGGACAATTTAGAGTGTTCAATAGGCCTTTTTGGAATGTGGGAGGAAACCGGAGTACCCTTAGAAAACCCACGCAGACCCGCGGAAACTCCACACAGGAAGGCCAGAGCCGGCATCGAACCCACGATCTCTGCACTGTGAAGTGGACGTGCTACCCAGTCAACCACCGGGCCACCTAATAATAAATAGTACTTGTAAAATAATTTGAAAATATTCTCCTCAGATCGTAACCCCAATCGCCGGGTGCTGTAAATGTGTACCGTGTTTGTGTAGAGCTTCATGCAAATCATGTCAGCTTATTTTATCCATGACAGAGTTGTGTAACCTGGTGCCTGTAGATGCACCCCACCCTCCCCTCACCCCGTGCCCTGCACCAGGACACAAACAGTAGCTCTGGTAATGTTCTGAGAACTTCATGTTCTACTGCACATCGTCACATTGCCCGCTGTGCTCCTGGAGTTTTCTCGCGCACAGAGGAAGTGGATTTTACAATCCTGACCTCTCACCTCTTACCCCAAGAGCCATATTTTCCACAGAGAGATAGCGTAAAGGGTCCAATTTGTGGTCATTGCCTTCCCAGGGTCTGACCGGCAAGGAAGGACCCCAACCATAAAATAAACACGGAGAACACTTGCCAACGAAACGTACAGTATAAACTTACAAGGTTTAAGCAAGAGCGTTTCAAAAATGAACTGTGTGCATCTCTTTATCAGTGCGCATGAGTTCTCTGTTGATCCTTGACACATGATAATAGATTTATCCTTTATTTGTCCCGCAATGGGGAAATTACAATCAGACAGGAGCTGTGCAAAAAAGCGTCCGCCTTTGTCGAGAGCCAAGCAGAAAACCAACCAAACAAAAAGTAAATTAGGTTTTTGGGCGAGTAATGTTGGAGCTGTCGAAATGTGATTGCAGCAACAGTCGACAGCAAACCATTTTAACGAGCGCAAAGAGTGGAAACAAAATTCAGATAAGCTGCAAAATGATAATGGAATGAGGGGAAAAAAATGCCTGTTTGATGAATGTTCATTAAGGGTTTAAGTTTGAGGTTGTTGCTCTCTGCTCTGTTGCCCTTCTAATCTGCAGCCCTCTACAGAGTCTCTGCAACTGCAACTGTAGCGTCTGATGAGCACACAGCAACAGAGTCGCCTCGCACGGTACATCGATGAGCCTCAGGGTTGGAGCCCAAGTGAAACGGAGGGCCGATTCCAATATGTTTGCAACGGGAAACACATGCTTGAATGCCTTGTATTCTATCCGATTGCAGTGTCTGCTGGTGCACTTCATGCTTTGCGCACATCGATTGTCTGCAGATAGGAGAAAGTCAGCAAATGTTGACAAAGGTCAAAGGAGCACTTTGAGTTAAAAACAAGTGAAAGGAAAAAGAAGGGTTGAGAACATTAAATGTACCACACTTTTATTGGGAGAATATCCACGAACCAGCCACAATATTATGACCACCCTCTCAAAATAATAACATACACACAAAAATATTCCGCTTTTGATTGACACTGTCTGCGAGGTAGTTTTTAGCGGTGTTGATTGCATGTCATTATATTGTGAAAGTGGTCATAATGTTGTGACTGGTCATTTCATACTGATGTGTAAAGCCCAATGGCACCTCTACCATGTTTTTTTTTTTTTGGGGGGGGTGCTGTTTCATTGATCATTAATCAAAAACAACCACATATAGTAAGGTGTTTTAGCTGAAAAAACAACAACCAACTGCAGTAAGGCGTTTTTAACCGAAAAAAACGACCATGTATAGTAGGGCGTTTTTAGCCGAAAAAAACCCCGACCATGTACAGTAAGGCGTTTTTAGCCCCCCCCCCCCTAAAAACGACCATGTATAATAAGGTGTTTTTCGCCCAAGAAAACAGCCATGCATAGTCAGGCGTTTTTAGCCGAAAAAAAAAAACAACCATTTATAGTAAGGCGTTTTTAGCAAAAAAAAAAACGGCGATGTATAGTAAGGTGTTTTTCGCCCAAAAAATGACCATGTATAGTAAGGCCTTTTTGGACTAAAAAAACGACCATGTATAGTAAGGCATTTTTAGCTGAAAAAAACCCTGACCATTTATAGTAAGGCGTTTTTAGCCCAAAAAAACGACCATGTATATTAAGGCATTTTTGGATGAACTTTTTAGCCGAACAAACGACCATGTATCGTAAGGCGCTTTTGGACAAGCTTTTTAGCCGAAAAAACGGCAAAAAAAGCCTTAATATACATGGTCGTTTTTTTCGGCTAAAAACGCCTTACTAAACATGGTCGTTTTTTTCGGCTAAAAACGCCTTAGCATACATGGTCATTTTTTTCGGCTAAAAACGCCTTACTATATATACATGGTTGTTTTTTTCCCTGCTAAAAACGCCTTACTATACATGGTCGTGTTTTTCGGCTAAAAATTTCGTCCAAAAACGCCTGACTGTACATGGTCGGTTTTTTTTCGGCTAAAAACGCCTTACTATACATGGTCGTTTTTTTTCCCCTCCAAAACGCCTTACTGTACATGGTCGTTTTTTTCGGCTTAAAACGTCTTTCTATGCATGGTGGTTTTTTCGGCGAAAAAGTGCGTCCAAAAACACCTCAAAACAGAAGTAACAGTGTGCTTTATCCAGCAGAATTAGGCAAAGGATAAAATAATAATAATTGAGGATCTGTTCATCCTCCTTCATGAACCGGGAAGTAGCTTGCCTACTGACAAACAGATGGACAGACACAAACAAAAATCCTGTACAGCATTCCGACTATTTTATAATTAGTGCATATACTTTTGGACTTTATAACTACCATTACAAATGTCCACTCAATCTAGAAAATTGTGATGCTATAGGCCTAATAACACTGGTCAACAGCGAATGTTATGCTGTGTGTGTGTCCCAAAATGTGTGTATATATATATATATATATATATATATATATATATATATATATATATATATATATATATATACATTTTATTTATATATAATTATCTGAGCAGTCAACTTTCTCACAGCTATTAGGACACGTCAACTTCTGATAGATAGTCAATGGAGCAGGGTGCACACACATCTGAACGGGTGCGTAAACAGAGGCCTGCATGGCAAGGTTAGATTAAGTGTATCAGCTTGACCAGCTCCTGCATTGAAGCAGACATACATGGCCGCTCACACCATTGATCGTGTAAAATCTGCGATGTAATCAGTCATAGAGCTTTGCATGCATCCCTCATTAACTTGCACCCGAGGCTTTAATGAAAAACCACTGGAGAGAATCTGCGCATTCACAATTTTTGTACCCCCCTTCTTCCTTTCTGCTTCCCAGCTCTACTTTCACGGCCTCCAATAAATGCTCAGCCTCCTTCTCGTTCATCTAAACGTCCGCCCTCCCCCGAATGCCCCAGCGGCTGGCTTGACTTCCTCTGAGACAAAGTAAATATTTCCCATGGCTTATCTGACCGCTGGCAGAGGAGGACAGTGCGAGGATAATTAACAAGTAGCCTCCATATGACAGGCCCCGGTGGGGTTAAGATCATGTGGCTACCTTAAACCTCACCAGGCTTTCATCAGCTCAGGACCCAACTTGAAAATTCTGTTTCTTCTTGGTTCTTTTGTTACACCATCTCATGCTTATTGCATAACACCAGAAAGCCACTTTTCTCAACTCCTCTTTTTTATGCATGATGATGAAAACCTCCCATTCATCAAGGCTTAGAACTTTGGCTAGCAATCTCTATGGGTGTCTGGGTGCAAGAGGAAAGAGGAAAAAGAGCAACATGAAAGCCAGTTATGCTGCGGACCACGACAATTTGAATTTTCATAACATTGGCCAACGCAAAATAAATAAATAAATAAATAAACAAAAAGAACAATGAAAAACACAGCGTATCAGAATCAAATAGATGCAATAAATTGTGATGAGCAGAAAGTCTCATCCAATGAAAGCCCAATGAAAAAGGCTATGCGGCCGCATGCGTGCGAAACTCCCATCTTGACTTGATTCTCTCGTTGTTTGTTCTTTTCTTCGAGACCAAAAAGGAGGGGAAGAATGAAAACAGTATATTTGTGCAGATTGGCTGGTGTCCAGGTACAGCTCCGCCTCTCTGACGATGACAACGTGACGTTGTGTGCACCTTCCCCTGTTGTGCAATCATCACGGGGGCTGTAAGACCTCCCCGCAGCCTCATCTGGTTTCTCAGAGGCTTCAGACCGTGTCCGGCGCTCACACCCTCCGAGGCATGACATGTTTCAGGATTCTTCATAGCGAGCGGGTCAATGCAAAGACATGGACTTCAGCCAAATGAGGCATTAAAAACAGCTCAACCTATTGGACTGGACAAACAAACATTTGAGGTAAAATATGTTATTGCTTCAATGAATTGCGTTACTCTTTGTTGTTAGTTTCATAAGTCTAAACATCCTTATTTCATGATGTTGAAAAAAATGTGGTCATGTAATCCCCCGTCTTTGCGTCCCTTGACAGCCTTCTTTGAATTTGATGACTCCTTTACTAATAATGTATTCTTCCAATGCATCCAAAGCAGCAACTTCATCTCGATCCCCCATCTAATATCAAATACAATGATCATATATGCCATGAAGGTTTCAAAACCTTACTTTCAGGTATGAATATGGAGTGCATGTTTCGGTGAAATCCGAGACCACCAGCACATTTTCGTTTGGGTTTCGCCGCAAGAGTTTTTTGAACTCGTATTGATGGCCCAGTAAAATATCTTGAGCCAAATGCTAAGTTTGGCTCACAGAATACCAAATCGCTATCCATAAAAGGCAACTCAATCTCCTTTTTGTTTCCCTCTAGCTGAGCTTGGAGCGCTGAAAGAAGCGGAGTGGAATTGTTCCATGATGGCAGTCCCGAATGACAGCTTCAGTTTGAACTCCACCTTCTCGCCTTATACGAGCAAAAACAGTGAGAACGTGTCTGGTTGCGCAGACTGGCCACGGGTGCCTATGACCACCATCATCCCCACTATCTACAGCATTATCTGCGTTCTGGGCATCATTGGCAACACCCTTGCTGTGTGTGTGTTGGCCCACACCAGCGCCTCAAGGAGAACTGTAGCCAACACGTTCATGCTGAACCTTTGCATATCGGACCTTTTGTTCCTGCTGTCTCTCCCGCTGTGGGCTGTCTACTACTCGCAAGGCTACAGCTGGCCCTTCGGACGAGTGATTTGCAAGATCTCCGGGAGTCTCCATAATCTCAACCTGTACGCCTCCATATTCTTCATCACTTGCATGAGCATGGACCGCTACCTTGCTCTGGTGCACCCACTGCGCTCTCAGAGTGTTCGAGACCTGAAACGCGCCAAGCTCATGTGCGTCCTGGTGTGGGTTATGGCATTTGCTTGCACGGCGCCAACCATAGCGCTGAGGGACACTCATTATATCGAGGCGTTTGACGTGGAAGCTTGTGTGATGATCTATCCGGATCCCATCTGGTATCGGAGTCTGGCCTGGATGAAAGTACTCCTGGGCTTTTTGCTGCCGATGCTCATCATTACTTGTTGCTACTGTGCCATTGGCAGACATTTCTTGGCTGGTTCTGGCCTCATAGGCCTGCAGAAACCGTCACGCTCTGCCAGCGCATTTAAATGCTCAGGGTCACAGGATAACTGCGGTAAACCGGAGAGACCCCCGACCCCCTGTGTGAACCCTGGCTCCGGAGGAGGCAGACCCATGGAGGGGAGGGGGCTGGAAAGGGTCCTGTGGACCGTGGCTGCTGTTGTTTTGGCCTTCTTCCTTTGCTGGTTCCCCTTCCACTGTGTGACTTTTATAGACATACTGAAGAGTGATGACTGGCTGGACGGTTGCTGGGCCCAGTGGGCCATCCAGAATCTCACTCCCCTAACCCTCTGCTTGGGCTTCTCCAACTCTGCCATCAACCCCGTGCTGTACTGCTTCATCGGGAACCATTTCCGGGGCCGACTGGGCACTCTTAGTAAGGGTCTGTGTGTGCATTTGAAGGCACGTGAAGAGGATCACAGTCAGAAGAGGGGCTCCTTCAGCACTCGGCTCAGTTCTTTCTCCCGAAAACTCAGCGACTTGAAAGATCTGGCGGTTGTTGACGCCAAATAGGTGACTGAAGAAAGAACACTGGGCAGAACAGTGAGGAACAAATGAATGTAACCCGGAGGTTTCATGATATGACTTCTTTCCGTGTCTTTGGACAAAAAGAAAAATGAATCCCTGGCGAAAAAAATACTTCAGTTCAGTTGTTGTGCCTTTAGGTGTCCTCCGTCATTGCACTGAAAGGGTTAGGTAAATCGACATAACTTTGATGACGACTGTATCTTCTTCTATACATGTTGTTCAACAAATCAATTGCACCACCTGTGCGATTTGTGCATTTCATGAAATCAAAATCACCACTACCGTGGGGTATCACTCCTCCCTCACCATCAAGACTTTTCTAGGTTCTAATGTCCACTCTGAATCTTATCCCTGTGCTTGTGGTCCTACACCCTCCCCTCACCCCCCAACCCGGATTCCGACTTCCTATTACAGATTATGGATTTTTGCACGAATGAAAAACAAAAGAGGAAAAGAGCATCAAATATTCTGCCTTGACAAAGATATAAATGCTCAGTTTTTCTTGACGCTGTCCGAGAGGTATTCATTTAACAATTTATTAGGTTGTGAAAACGCACTTCAACATACTGAAGGCTGTGTCTCATATTATGACTTAATATATTTCTATATCCACTGTACCTAATGCTATCTCACAAGCTATTAAAAGGGGAAGTTTCAAATGTTTTGCTTTGCTTTGCTAGTGCTCAACTTTACTTTGCCATTCAGGTCATACCACTGGAAAAAAAAATGTCACAGTGTTATGTATGCCTCTTCATAGTGTTATATCTACCGTAGCTAAATCCAAGATACTCAAAACTTGGCCAGGGCATTAAGCAGAAATCATTTGAGGTTTAACGGCATCTACAATTGTAAAACTTTATTGCGACAGTACACTGAAAAAAAATGTGATGAATTCACTCACTTGTATTATGTTAGGTGGTTACGCACAATAAAACCATTTGGATCTAGATAAACAAACATTTTAAATCGATATATAGTCTAATTAAAAAAAGTACCGGAATCTAGATGCTTTTACTTGCAAACATTTGACAAAATAAATTTGAATATATTCAACTCACCATTTTTTTTCAGTGTACTGTCGCAATAAAGTTTTACAATTGTAGACGCCATTAAACCTAAAATTATTTCTGCTTAATGCCCTGGCCAAGTTTAGAGTATCTTGGATGAAGCTACGGTAGATATAACATCAAGAAGTGGCATACCACTGTGACGTGTTGTTTCTAGATTATGTTTGAAGTTATCGGATTCATTTAGGATGGTGCACACAACCGTATTTCTTGCAAATGACATCATAATACCAAGCAAAACAAAAACAAAATGAAAAGCATTGGGAACGACCATGATCAAGTTTTATATATCAGTAAAGGTTGATACACTTGTTTGTAAATCAGATTAATGATATTTAAACCGCTAAAACATAATTATTAATAAACATTGAACACATACACAGTACTTATCAATACCTTGATTTCTGACTTTACAGCGGAGCATAGTGAGCTCAAATTTGGGTGAATTCAGTTCCCCGACATAAATGGTGTAATGGTAAGAGCTCGAGCTCACCCGAGGTTGAATGTTCTTTCATGACAGGTGGTCTAATACATTTGTCAAGAGCTGTATTATAGCAAAATATGGTCATTAGGAATACCAATCCATAGTATAGAAAGTTCTATACACTGCATTAACATTGTATTATTTCCAAATATAATTAATAGCAATGTATTTGCCTGAATTAAAAAATAAAATGAAAAAGATGAGTCCCTCCTACATATCAACGCTGCCTATCATTGGCTTTCTTCAAATGCTCTGATCATGCATTCCACTCCAAACACTTGTGTTGTGCTAATCAATGGAGTGTCTCTGTCTGCTACTTGTGTCTGGTATAGATCCTCCACATACCACACTGACCCTGGCCTGCCCCTGTGTGTGCTGGAAGCTTAGAGAGTGTTTGTACAGGTATGTGTTTTCCCTGCTGAAAGCCACACAACAAAATTACTGCTAGTTCTTTTGTGCATGATAAACAATTTGATAGTAGCGGCAATGAAAGATGTCCTTTTTTTTTTAGATGTGTATTTTCTATTTTATATAGATATTTGTTCTGTGGCACGGTAGAAACTGGTAAGCACATTCTGTTCACAGTGCATAGGTCCTGGGTTCGATTCTGGCCGCAACCTTACTGTGTGGAGTTTGCATGTTCTCCCCATGCCTGTGTGGGTTTTCTCCGGTTTCCTCCCACATCCCAAAAACATCAGTGCTCTAAATTGTCTCTATGTGTGATTGTGAGTGTGAATGGTTGTTTCTTTACGTGAGCCCTGCGATTGGCCGGCAACCACTTCACGATGTATCTCGCCTACCGACAGCATTGGGATTTAATTGAAGTGAGATATTCCTATAATCCTGTAATGGCTGCAAGTTTAATTTGAAATAAAAAAAAAACATTGGCCGACAGGGAAGCTACTATACCGTTCTCCAGTATCATCGTTCGGCAGGGCAACTTCATTTATGTATTTCATACAGAGGGTACTCAATGTGCTTCACATAATAACTAAAAAAAACAACAAGATTTAGGAAAATTTAATATAAAAGACCTGGATTTAAAAGCATCATTTGGCATTTTCTATTTATTTTTATTTAATTTATGGTCAGCTGTCAATGTTAGCAAAGGGTAATATGCTGCTTTGATCGCAAAAAGCCTGGGCCAAGGCAAGTTGCCTCTTTTCTTATGAATGTTAATTAAAAAAAGACCTACTTCTGCTTTACCAAGTATCTGTACTTTTATTTAAGTACACTGTGAGTTCTTTTACCACAGATTATTACATATTTGAAACTAATAGGCAGACTGGCATCTTTTACCTATCATATTCAGTACTACCCAACCAAACAAGGGTAAAAAAAAAAACCATTCTCAATGCAGCTAATCTTTCGAATTGACCACTGAGTGGCGCTAACATGCTGCAGATGCATTCGGCTGTCAGACAGGACGTCGTGCACGATGCTTACCCATATAGTCAACCCAGAAGCCCCATGTTCATGATCTTTGCAAGCTGAGGGAAGAAGAGACCTGATACAGACTGATCACTCGGCGGCTACACTTGTGAATGTAGAAACCTCTAAACTAATCCTGGCCGAAAAATTCTCAGGGCCAAAACCGTTGCAGGCTGCTTACCCACACAGTCAACCCAGAAGCCCCACGCTCATGATCTTTGCAAGCTGAGGAGAAGGAGAGCCGTGATACAGATTGATCACTGGGCGGCTACAGTTGTGGATGGAGAAACCTCGAAACTAATCCCGAGTGAAAAATTCTCAGGCCCGAAACTGTTTTCGGTACGAGCTTGTGGTCATATGTGCCAAGGACGCCATGTAGGCATATGTGGCCTGCTAGCCTGTAATGACATCGCAGATGCTGTAGCACCCGCTTAACAAAATGTGCACACGACACTCAATATTTTAATCACCAGATCCTGTTTACAGCAACGCTTGACACAACAGCAACTCTGCAACTGACAGGACAGATTGCGAGAGGAGTTTGGAGCAGCGCTGCACGATGTTGAGACACACACGGCTTCATTAGCTGCTTCCTCGCTGTTCTGTGGCTGAGGTGTACGCGTCCTTGACACGCGATCAATAGAAGGCACTGGTGAGCGAGAAATAAGAAAATGAAACGTGGGTGACTCTTGGGGCGCCTGCTTGCAAATTTGTGAAAACAGCGATCAAGTGTCTTTGAGCTCAAAAATGTCAAAACTGTACAAATGTAAGCATGACTTGCTGCTCATTGTGCTGTGGATGATGACTATCTTTCACACCTCTGAAACTGCTTGGTGTTGTGCTGTTTGTTCTAAATGGTTCCCTTTTTTGTTGTATATGCAACGAATGACACAATATTGCAGAAATAGAAATACAAGGAACTTTTACTTGAATATCTCTTTCTGTGTTTCATTTGGTGGATTTAGTTCAAGTCAAGGTTTATGTGTTCCAGGACTACAACCATGGAAGGTGGTTGAGGGACCATCGCCACGTTCTCTCACTGAAAATACAGATTTTTTTTTTGTTCGCCACATTCTTCCATCAGTCTCAGAGTCATATTCCCCCGCCTTCACAATGAGCAATGGAATTTTAATGAATGTCAATGTGGTGGGTTCTCAGCAATGTATATCGTTGACTTCAGACTGAAACATTGTCACAATAATATATTTCTTTTTTTTTTCTCCACATATCTACGCAATTGGTTGGTCCACGTGTGGATGTTATATGTACAAATTATTGGCTGGTGTGAAGGGTTGAAAACGGCTTGCTAGAAAAAAACATTTACAATTGTGAAGAGATTTTTGTGTATTTGTTTTCTTAGATATAATTTGAGTGAATGAGCCATTGATTGCAATATGCAAAATAGTGTTGGCCGTCAGAGACTATCAATCACTATAATTGGCGGTTAGCTAGCGAAACAGTACAGGTGGTACGAGTAGAGTTTGTACACAAAAGCAAAGCAAATTCAAGTAAATTCAGCTCAGCAAAATGTTGTATTGTATTTTTATAACAGCTACCCGCCCACCTATATGGTATGTTAAACCAATTGAATAAATTCTAACTACCCGCTGCCTCATTTGCACTCAAGAAAATGAGGCAGCATTTTCTTGTACATTTGCACTCAAGAAAAAAAAGGGGGGGGGGGGTAAAGGGGGTGAGGGGAGGCTGCTGAGCAATGAGCCACATGGTTCAAAGTGCGCTTGCTGCCGTTAGTTTCGGATCGGGGTAAGAGAAGACATAGCCTCACTGCCTTTCAGTTTGGGCCATACAGGTCACTGAACCAAAATGTAAGAAGGAGAAAAAGGGAGACCGTATTGTGTTTAAGTTACAAAACCACAACAAAGCAGTTGTGGTATGTAACTCCACTTCTTGAAAAGCTAAGATGGAAAATCTATCAGTCTACCACGGACCCATTGGAAAGAAGGAGGGCGAGAGGCGACTGGGTCTGGATGGACGCGATGGATGCTTCTTGGTGCGAAACAGTGACTCTGTACCCGATGTCTACTGCCTTTGTGTGCTGTGAGTAAAAGGGCAACTATGACTTCTTCTGAGTAGGCATGCAGTGATCACATAGACCTGACTGGTAGCTTGAGCAGGTCACCTTGAAACATATAGACAGATTAGATAGATAGATAGATAGATAGATAGATAGATAGATAGATAGATAGATAGATAGATAGATAGATAGATAGATAGATAGATAGATAGATAGATAGATAGATAGATAGATAGATAGATAGATAGATAGATAGATAGATAGATAGATAGATAGATAGATAGATAGATAGATAGATAGATAGATAGATAGATAGATAGATAGATAGATAGATAGATAGATAGATAGATAGATCATTATATATATAGATATACCTTTATATACTGTATATATACATACACACATAATTACACATGCATATATACTGGATATCAGGGGTGGGCAAACTTTTTGGCTCAGGGGCCACATTGACTTTTAAAATGTGAAGTAGAAAAGCGATTACTGAATTGGAAGTGGCTCACTCTCTAGGGTGCTCTCTTTCTCTCTCATTACAGGCACTGCAAAATAAAGTCACAGTGGTGTTGAACGCCAGTCATTGCAAGTAAAAATGGAATAAATTGCGGCAATTCACATCAAACTTTGTACTGTATTCTGAACCAATCTTTGGCGGACCGGATTAAAAAGCCAAACGGGCCGGATCTGGCCCGCGGGCCGTAGTTTGCCCATCCCTGCTGTATATACATCTTACCCTTTTTGTACACATTGTGTGCGTATGTGTCTGTGTGTGTGTGTGTGTGTGTGTGTGTGTGTGTGTCTGCGCGCGCTCAGGTCCAACGGAATTGTCTTCACATACAGACTTCAACAACATGACGGAGGATCATGGGCCGCAGAGGTAAGATTTCTAAACGACAATCATTTGATTGACATCAGTTTATTGTTGAGCATAGCAAGACACACTGGGTAGGGTAGTGCATACTTGATCTCGACCCTATTCGTCAATTTTGGGATCAACTACAGTAGCGATCGCAAACCATTGTAGTGTAACGTAAAATCTCAAATTAGAAAAACCCAGAGGCTTTGAATTCAGCATCCACACAAAATTGTGCTCAATTCTGTGTCCACAAGTATTTGTCTCCATTGCGTTAGGTTTCATCTTCTGACAGGGATCTCAATACTTTTCCTCAGTGGTGCCTTACATCCAGGTAAATAATTTAGTGTTATTAGTCGTAACTTATTTTTACACATGTATTCCATTGTTAAAATGTTTCTGAAAAATAAGGTTTAATCTCGTTTCTGATGGTGACAATTTGACCCGAGGGCAAAATTAATAAAATTTCTATAATTTCCAATAGGAATTTTGGATTTGAAAATTGAATAAAGTCGAGGTCAAACAGATCTTTGTCTTCAAATGTGAAAGGCTCCTTTGATTTGTATCAAGTTGTGATTTTCGAGGAGGGAATGCTGTGTAAAATCAGTGCATGTGAAATTGTGAAATAGTTGTAAATGTCAGAAATTGCAGCCTGTGGCTGAGGAGGTGTGGAGGAGGGGAAGGTGCATGGCAAGGGGCTATCAAGCGATCCCGGACATTAGCAAAATATCACCAATAACTTTAAGATAAGATAAGTTATCCTTTATTTGTCCCACACTGGGGAAATTTACAGCCTCCAGCAGCAAGAATGTAGGTAGAAAGAAGAAAGAAGAAAAAAAACAACAAACGCCTCAATTAAGTGCAATATAAATACAAAATGGATAAATCACAGTGCTATTTACAATTGTCTTTCACATCATTTAATTATTATTTGTATTTTTATATTTATTATATAGTTATTATTATTATTATTTACATATTGTCCGTCCTCATGCTCTGTCTTAGAAATGTTTTTGAGGGGGCATCAGTCATGCACTCGCCCCAGGAATCTACTGTGCTTTGAACACCACCGATTCAGTTGATCTGAGAAAATAATTTATCAATGTATTTTGGAAGATGCTGTAGGGGCATGCTGATTTCTGACGTGGCTATAACCCCACAATAGCCCCCGTGATCGAGCTCTTTGGATATGGAATGCAGCATTGCACCTGATAGAATTTCAGATGATTGAAGCTGCGAACATATAGTGACATCTTAATATTGTCTTGTCTCTGCCTGTTGTGACACACGTGCTGCGTGCTGTACACTGACACTATCAATCAAGCAGCACCGACGAGGACAAACATGGATTGCGCTACAAGCTCAATATTCATAACCAATATTACTTGAATGAAATATTTTTCACAGTAATACTTGCAGGCAGAGAGAGAGAGAGAGAGAGAGATAGAGAGTGAGAGAGAGAAATGCTTGGAGATTTGACAAACACACTCTCCGTGTTAGATTGAATGATTGTAAAATGCATTGAAGTAATTTTTTTTTCAGTGTGACCGAAAGGAAAGAATCGAAAGTAATAACATCGGATGAAAGCTTCTTACTTGACAAAGCCACACTATTTCCAAATGTTCAATGTAGCTCACGCAAGTGAGTGAGCTTCCATTTTGCCTGGTGTACGGGATCACTTCCAAACATTTTTGGTTATTTTGAAGACACATATGTTTGTGTCGTTTCAATTTTAATTGGGTCGCAATGGAAGCTCCACAGATAATGGCACATATTTAAAAAATGTGCTTGCAATCAACATGAACAATTGTTTTGGGTTTTTTTTGGTTGTTGATAAACAACATGTGAAAAAGCCTATGGGGAGTGGAGAACTCACTGTCTGTATTTTCCTAATTTAGCCACCAATGCCCCAGTGCTTTATTTTCCCATCTGCTATCATTGGTTACTCTCTCTTCTATTAATACTCTTTCATGAGAGTTCTGCCAAATTGATTGAGTCATATATGAGACATTTTTAAAATCTATCCATTAGATATCTATGTAGGATTTTCATTCTCTACTATTTTGTTCAGTACGGGTGGCTCTTTTCATTCAAACTAACCATATCTTCTCCTAATTTTTTCCTCATGATGTTAAGATGGAGTCTATGAATTCTCCTCTGCTCTGGCTTTACTTTCTTTCTTTCTCCCCCCCAGACGATTCCTGGTGTCCCGAAACGACATTTCCGTAGCATCAAGAACTTGATAGCAGCTTTTCAGCAGCCCAGACAAGGAATCGCCTCCCCTCTGCTTTACCCTGTCACTGCCCAGGGATGGGTACAAACACCCACAGAGGCGCAGACGCCCAGTAATAGCCTGTCACCACCACACAGCAGCTCGAGTACTCTCCTCCAGTCGTATGTTGCTCAGGGACAGGAAAATGAGGGGAAAAATGTGATGGGAACTCTTGGCTAGCCACAAGGTACAGTACAATATATTTGAAGGACTGGTATTCATTTCAAACACAACCTCTGATTGTCTTTTGACACTTTGTCATGTTTTGTTGACACAGAAGGTCTCTATTCAAGCCCTTCGCTTGAATCACTTTAAATCAAAATTCACTCAATTAATGCCGTTTAATGCAGCATAATTCCTATTTTACAGCTTTAACTCAATGTGTATTTCAAAATATATTCATACGAACCTTTTTCCATTCATGCAGAGTGAATCAATTCAAATGTTCAGCAAAGATACCAATTCATCAAATAAAACAACGATGAGTAACTGTGGGCCTCACTGAATACTTGCAGTGTTTTTTTTTTTGGGGGGGGGTTCACACAAAAAGTCACCCGCCTTACTAGGAAATGTGATGTAAAATATTCATACTGAAACTTTCACATTACTGTTTACATACATTGACAAGAAATGTATGTTTATGTGAGTGACAAGGAAAAAGCATATTCGTGCAATATGCTGTATAAATGAGTTCTCGTTCGCTCTTTGACACACCCGCACCCAGACATATGCAGACCCACATGGGAACAAAATTCAATTTGACATATTGAAGTGCTGATCTCCGTGGCTAGAGTGCTGACTGTTGGGGCAGGATGGGGAGGGTGTGCGCTACTGTCATTTTTGTGATTGGCATTACTGGCTACTCTAGAAGCAAAAAATAGAAGAAGTAGGAGCGTGAGACGGGAACAGAGAGAGAGTGTGAGCATCCATTCGGCCGGGACGGTGGTCTCCTAGCAACCGGACTTTCCCTCTTTTCAGCACCGAGATGACGCTGGGCACTATCTATCTAATGAAGCATATGGTTTCGGAAAGGAAAGGAAGGCGTGTCGCAAAGAGCTAGTGGTGAACGTATATCACCTGCTTCCAGTCGCAACATATGCAGCGTGGGGCTCTGTCATCCGCAGCCCATGAGAGAAACACAAACAATTAATGGTGGGCAGATGGTGGAGTGACGCAGGGAGGGGAGGCATGTGGCTAGGGGGAGGCAGATGGAGGAGGAGGTGGAAGAGTGAAAGCTCGTTTAAAAAATCTTAGCATAAAGTTATTTTTTTTTTGGGGGGTGGAGAAGAAGCTTGGAAGTGGTTCACGTGGATCTTGATTGGCATTTCCTAATGAGACCAGACAAGCTGTAGAGTACGCTGTAGCCAACTCCAAGGTGCTGCCCCTTCTGCACTCACCACCCACTCACTGTGCTTCAGCTGTCACATTTCTTCCACCCGACCCTTTCCTCTTTTCTCCTCGTCCTCCTTCTTCTTCTTTTCCTGTGACAGATGAGTGTTTCTCACGCAATGCTCAGTTGGAGCCATAACGATGGGCGATAATGACAGCACAGATTTGAGAGCGACAATCTCCCCAAGACGAGAACAAAGCGTGGACGACAAATGTTTTGCAAGGGAGGCAAATGAGGACACACATAGAAGTTGCAGAGCCAAATAACAAGCCAGAACGCCATCCCAGGGAGCACTGGGATTATTCACACATAATAACTTTAATCACCATTGGAACCCCATAGAGTCAGATTCATTTTTCAGTGAGAATATTGACTATAGCCATGTATAATTCTTTGCAAAAATGTAACTGCTCTTTCTATTGATTAACAATACTGACACTTACTTATGAACAACAGAACTTCCAGTTGAGCACTTTTTTTTCCTCAGTGTGAAAGCACTGGCTATGTACATTCTTGATTGGAGTATACACACGCATACAAACTACTGTTGGGGCACAATAGAAGCAGCGACCCAGAAGAGGTTCCCTCCTCTTTTCGGGAAGTATCAGTCGACAAGGCCTCTCTTGCACATGACGTAAACGGGAGTATATCCGGAGTAATTGGCAACTCGAGTGCTCTTGATTTGAGTCATGAAGGAGATAATTTACTGGCAACCGTAGAAGTCTTCAGCTTGGGTAAATTAGAACAAAATCGAAAGTGAAGAAGAGTGTTTAGGATAGCAGAAGCGTCAGTTAACTCCCTGGCTAGCAGGGATACAAAAAGCAAAGCCACAACCAGACCACACTTGCTTGTGCCACTGTTAGAAACCAGACAATAATAATAAAATACCATCATTCTGTCACAGTTGAAGGCAATTTTGGAAATCTTTTTCCCCTAATCTCTCGTCCTGTTCTTTTTTGATGATGTCACCTTTTTTTTTCATACAGTATAGAAAGGGTAGAACAAATTGGAGTCGAGTAGAAACAGGCAGTCTTTGGTGGGCTGGGATGGGAGAGCCGCTTCAGTGTTACCTGCCTCCCACCTCGCTTAGAGTCATGAAGTGGATGTTGTAAGGGCAGTCGGACAGCTCTGTCTGCTGCTCTACAGGCAGAGAGTAGTAGCCGTCGTAACCCTGCACACGTCCGGCAGACAGCAGCTGCTGCTTCTCCACATCGCTCCACGTTCGGCTCCCCGCGTCGCCTAACTCCACTCTCTTCCTCTCGTGGTCCCATGCCCCCTCCACTGCTCTCCGCCGAGCCTCCTCCCTCACCCTCGCTCTTTCTTCCTCCTCATTGCCGCCGTAACGGATACACAAGCACAGCGCCCCTTGCTGGAGAGTGATGTCAGCGAACCGACGAGTCCTGCCGTTGAGCATGGCACTCATTTGCGATACGCTCACGTTGACTCCACTCTCTAGGACGCGCCCCCCGACCCCTAAACCCAAAGCGAGGTCTTCCTCAATAGGTCGGGACTGCAGGAAGTGGTGGCTGTCGCAGCCGTGCACTGTGAAACTCAGCCCGTCGAGGTAAACGGCGCCGTTCAAAATGGCAGCCACTCGCCGACTGTCCTCGCTGGCCACACCGATAACTTCGGCGCTTACGCGGCTGTGGGAGATGGCAAAGCGGATGCTGGGCCCGAGAAGAAAGGGCCGGGAACCAAAGGGAGGAGGCCGTGTTGGTCGGTGGCAGGTTGAACCGACGGGTGCTGTGACTAGAGGCAAACGCTCCAAAGAGATGAAACGTCTCAGCTGCCTGCGGAGCTCACATTGGATTCCCAAAACCACCTAAACAGAAGAAGTGCAATTATTCGACTTCAACCTACTCACGTTTTGGCATTGACGAATTCACATATTTGCAGGTTGTTCATTTATTTTATTTTTTTTAAATGAAAACCCTTTTCTTTTTAAATATATATTTTGTCACCATTATTCCTGTGTGTGTGTTTGTGTGTGTGTTTTATTTATTTATTGCATTGTGGGTTTTATATCAAAAAATTTAAGAACGAATACCAGTAACCTGTATGTATGATAATGAACATACAGTCAAAACTCGGTTTTCGAACGTCTGTGTTCTCGACCAAATCGGTTTTCGACCAAAAATTCGAGTTTTTTATGCCTCGGTTGACGGACGAATTTCGGTTCTCGAACAAACTGCGTCACTTGACTGCTCTCGCCTTCCTTACACGAGGAAGTCACGCTTCCTCATTTAGCGTTCCATGGTGAACAGACGTGTTCAATAAAGATTTTTTTTTTCAAGAAAGAAAATATGATGTTACACCAACTTTTTCCTAAAAAGGCTGATATTTTATTTATTATCTCGAGTGGGTTGAGGTTTTAAATACTTTCCGTCAATTTAAGACCATGTGTGTGGGGCTCTGAGGCATTACAAGTGAAAACAGAAAACAGAAAACATTGAGCTTTTCGATCCGAACATAGCAATGAATACCACTTCATGTCTGTGTTTGTTTAGACTTTGCAAATAGAACAGCAATGGGGTATCCACCTTGCTCGAGTCCCAGTCTTGGGTCTTGGTTTGAGTCTTCATCAGTTCATATGTTTGTTCCATGCGGCTGATCTCAGGCTTTGGGAAACCAGGAACAACGTTGTGAAGCTGGAAGCCAAATAGCTGCAACCAGCTGCCAATGTCTGCACATAAATACAGAAATATATATTTTAATATACAGTATATATATATATATATATATATATATATATATATATATATATATATATATATATATATATATATATATATATATATATATGTACATTTTATTTTATTTTTTTGTACACAGACACGGCCACATATAAAAGGGCTGTAAAAATTAACACATTAATAACGCAAAGCCTCTTCAATGCAACTTTTTGTTTTATGGTTGATCGACTACCACCTCTTATTTGGCCATCCATCACAAACGTCCACATCTGAATTACCCTCGAGAACTGCACTGCGCTTTAACCACGACACACAACTTGCTGCCAGAGGAGAAAGCTACAGCGGATGAGCCATTTAGACTTTCAAGCATTGAAACCTGTTTCTGCTTCGAAACCATTGATTGGACTGAGCCAATCATTAGCAGTTACCAACGAGCTACTTGTATTTGTTCCAAGGTTCCAGGTTCTTGGCCTGGGTACATGCCAGTCTTGTTTCTTGGAGTGATTCCAAGTCACTTATCTTTATTTGTGAGGCGTATTTTATTAAGTCTACGACATCATCATTGCCCCTTTTTGTAGCTTGTTAGCCAGGAAACTGTCCTAAACACACACACAGACACAGGGCGACCTCACAGTGCAGAGATGGAGGTTTCAATTCCGGCTCCGGCCTTCCTGTGTGGAGTTTGCATGTTTTCCCCGGAGCTGTGTGGGTTTTCTCAGAGTACTCCGGTTTCCTCCCACATTCCAAAAATATGTATGGCAGGCTGATCGAACACTCTAAATTGTCCCTAGGTGTGAGTGTGAGTGTATGTGTGCAATGCGATTGGTTGGCACCCAGTTCAGGGTGTCCCCTGCCTCCTGCCTGAAGACGGCTGGGATAGGCTCCAGCACGCCCCAAGACCCTTGTGAGGATAAGCGGATCAGAAAATTGATGGATGGCTATATACACAGACAGACAGACAGACAGACACACACACACAATCGAAAGCAAAACAGTCATCAGACTGCAGAGTCAACTCGTTTCGTAACTGAGCAAAATATGCTGCAGAGAATCAGTTGCATCTCTATGACAAACACATTCACTCTTTAATGACCAATAATATTGCAGATCACAATAGTCCAAATAAATGTTTAATTGTTGTGAAAGACAGATGACCCGACCTACATGCTTCATTCACTCTGATAGTCCGCCATTCCATTTCCCTCTCTTGTTCAAGCTTTTGTTTCACCCCTTGGGGAAACAGTGTGTTCTTGACAGACAAAAGAGGACAAAGCATGAAATCTTGTGTTGAAAAAAAAAACAGACAACAAAAACTAAAAAACAAAACAGAAAAACAAGACGATCAGAGGCTGTCCTGTTTCTTGCCTGTTTTCTTCAGTCTATTACATTTTCTCTGTCTGACACAGCCTCACCTGTGTCATCTCATTCTCAACGGCAGATGTTTTCAATGTGTGTGCGTGCGTGCGTGTGCGTGTGTGTGAGTGAGTGCGAGAGATAGAGAGAGAGAGAGAGAGAGAGAGAGAGAGAGAGAGAGAGAGAGAGAGAGAGAGAGAGAGAGAGAGAGAGAGAGAGAGAGAAATGGAGTGTGGGCGAATGAGTGCAATATCTCCCCTAAGTGTGCTGTAGTTGTCATTTGGCACTTCTCTCATGTCTCCAAGTACAGTGCAGTACTGTTCATCGCAGTACGGTTAGGATGAGTCGATTCTCCTCTGCAAAGTAAGTAGGCGGGATGGCAATGTAAAAACATGTTTAAAAACCTGCAAACACAACAACGTGCACTGGGGATTATTTTGTAAACCATCAATCAAACACTTGTACTCCATCAACTCTTCAAATGCTCAATGGACTTTCACTTGTATCGCACTTTTCTACCTGGAAGGTACTCAAACCACTTTACCACTGTAACGTCATTCACCTATTGATGAGGCGGCGTCATAGCAACCGAGGGTTCAATATCTTTGCTCAAAGACAATTTCGACATGGTGCAAAGGCTGAGGATTTGAACCCACAACCTTCTGGCTGGGAGACGATTTTTTTCAGGTGAGACTTGCTTCCTCCATTTGGGGCAGTGAGCTTTAAACTATGCATCAGTTGAATCAAGACAACACAGTAGATCTCCTATGTTGACTTCCTAGCCACTATAAGGAGACGAAATATATTGGCAGGAATATAGAGCCGTAATTCCCAGCCGGGGTGCCATGTCAACCGAGAAAGATTCACATCGGTGCCATGGGAAAGTATTCAATTTCACTTAATTGATCCCCAAATGATTATTCATGAATTACAACTCGTATATCTTTGCTCATCTATGCCAGGCACAGAAAAACAGAAAAAGCACAACAAATGCTGTGCGTTAGATGGCATAAGAAACAATGAACCCAACTAGTCCCATTCATTCAGAAGAAAAAACTGGTGAGATTTCATGTGTGTATATCAGCTTAGTGTTGAATTAATCAAGGTCCAGATTTCAGACTGAGTAAATCACTTTATGAGTAAATGAGAAAACATCATTCTTGTTTCAGTATTCAAAACGATTTGTGACATTTTTGTTTGGTGAAGAATCACTATTAAGATTGAAATAAAATGACGACTCAGTAAATGTTGGGAAAAACTGATACGGACATCTGTATGTAAGTGAAATAAAAGAATGCGATGTCCAGTTTACAGGGTAACATTTTTGTCATGTCTCGCCATGTATCCACAAAGCATGAACATTGAGCTGCAATGATGTAGTAGCAGCGGCTGTTGAACCCTGGCTGAACAAGCACAAGATATAATGCCTCTTATTAGCTGGTTTTGGTGGAAAGGTGTCAATAGCGAGGAGAGCAGTAGCTAGTTCAACAAGTACCAATCAAAGGCAAAGGGATATTTCATTCTTTAGTCATATAAAAAAATTACAATTCGACGTCAAACTGTCGACAGACAGTCGGAGGCTTGGTTCCACCCTTCACAAGCAAACTGCAACCGGTACCTTCATAAAAGTCGGAAAAACCCTATTCAACTCAATCGAATCATCTCGCTTGGTACGGATAGCGCTCAACTGTGTGTCAGTGAATTCGTATTTCATAATGATACGAACGTGTGCGCGCATGTGAGAGGCTCACCTGTTGTAAACTGCGTCACCTCCTCCACTTTCCCCACGGGGCAGTTGTTTTTGAAGGCGTATAAGTTAAACGGTCTTGGCTCCTTGCTCAGCTCAACCCATAGCTCATGGTTGGGTGAAGTCCAGCGACCAGCTAGAGTGTCATAATCCCGCCTACCCAGGTGGACTAGCCGTGTGAGAGGATCATACAAGCCTCCGTGGAATCCGATGATGAGTTGGAAGTCAGGGTTGGTGTCCTGATAGACTTCTCCGTAGGGGGTGTAGAGAATCTCTTTGACCAGTCGGCCCTTGCTTGAGAAAACGGCCGTTGGTGTGCCCACACTGTCACAGGCGACGTAGTATTCCTCCCCACTGCTCAACTCCATGGCGATGAGGTGACCCTGCAGGTCGTAGTACAGCGACGTGATCAAATTGCTGCTGTGGTTGTACAAGTGGCTAACCCTGGTCGGTTTTGAAAGATCAGCATAAAAGAACTGCAGCTGCTCGCCCTGGCTTGTCTTAGTGGCCACACGCCGGCCCAACCCGTCGTATCGGTACCACACGGAGTGCTCGGTTGCTCGGTTGAAGACACGCATCAGGAGCCCATTGGAGTTGTAGTCAAAGAGGTCATTGGCTCGCTGACGGAGGAATCCGTCTTCATCCACGCTGTATTGTATCTCACCGAGGTGTGTGATGCGGTCTCGCTGGTCATAACGCAGCGGAATCAACCTGGAGTCAAGCACACCAGAAAATAGGCTTTGGATGCATGAAATGCAAAATAACGAATCTGCAATATGTGAACATTCTAATGTGACTTTAAACGCCTCGTGGTTGGAGATACAACGTGGAGCCATGAAGATTTTTTTTTTTAAGAGCATAATAAATCATCCTTCGGGCAGTAATGATGATGGAAGGAAAATGACAATCTTAATTTCCTGCAAAACAACTATTCTCATGTTGGCGCCTGGGGAAAGGTTAGATGCACACATCTTTCAGGCTGTAAATCGGAACCATAAAAACATTGCCAGTTTATTTACGTTGTAATAGTTAGGTGTAAAATTGACCCGTTGGGAACGTGTCAAATTTCTCAAGACTGCTGAAAAGCTATGATGTAATGACTGGCTACAAGAGTTGACCGGTTTAGGTCTGTGCCATTCACGTTAAGTAAGAGCACTTAGTCAATTTTGAATAAACTGCTTTAAAAAAATAAATAAAATCACTTTGACGGCCATTGGCTTATATTGAGGGGTTACACACACTGGTCTGGTCACGTTCTATTGCAGAGCACAACAACCGTTCTCACACATATACACACCTATTTTAGAGTCTAATGTTCAAGTTTCAGCAATGTGGGAGGAAACGAGAGTATCCAGAGGAAACAAGAGAACATGAGAACATGCACAAAGGCCTACCTGAATTATACAGTACGATAAGGTTCATTTCAAGAAATCATAGTAACACCAGAGGACACAACCAGAGGATGCACTGGATAAACCTAAAAATGCACTATAACCTTTACAGGTGAACTTAATTTGAACTTAAACTTTTAAATACATAGTATGTTCCACTGTTCACCATTTCCGTACTGCTCAAAATGTTTGACATATTGTCAGTCACGTATGTTGTGACATCACATATATATTCGATATTGGTGGAGCAGATATACTCATAGAAAGAAGATTTCGCTTTACATATTGCGTAGTGATAACTATTTTGATGGAATAACATCAACAAATATAAAGGCGATACGGCCTTACCTTGCACTGGTGCCGTGGCTCAGCAGGTTGATGTTCCCGTTGAGGTCATAGCTGTAGCGCCATTGAGGCCGCTCATTGACGGCAGCACTTTGCAGTTGGCTGTCTGCGTCATATTCGTAGGTGTATCGGGTCACATTGCTGTCCACGCCCACCCTAATGTCGCAGGTGGTTGTACGTCCCGCAGAGTCATACTGGATGGTCATCCAGTAGGCGATAGATTTGAGGATCTCGTACTGGACCTCCACCACTTGGCCGTATGAGTTAAACACCTTGGTGTGCTTCATCAGATGTGTCGTGATCACCTAAGCAACAGCACACGGTTAATCAGGCATACACGCAGTTGGCGGTAAAATAAGCAGTACAGAGAATGGATGGATGGATATATGGAAAAAAATACATTCACAGGCTGTAGAGGCCAGTTTGTCCTGGTGAGCAAATATGACCGTTTTACCCATAAACCCTTGATAAGTTCTCACTATGTCCAGAAATCATTATTAAAAAAGTAGAATATTTTCTGAGAGCAAAACACCAGTGGCCAAAATATAAACATAAGTCTTGTCTGTTTATGGTTTCATTTCACGTAATGTACCTGGTTGAGATCATAAAAGATGACGCTGAACTTGCCAAACTGCTCCACCCGCCCCGATACGTCAACATAGCGGTACAGATCGATCGGAAGGGGCATCTCGTTGATGACGGCCTGCATGCTGGTCACTCGAAAGTTATTATAGCTGTAGTCGAACCTGGCGTTGACCAATCCTTCTTCACTGAAGCGGAAGATCTGCCGGCTAGTCAGCGGACCTAACCACAGAAAATCACAGCCATTAACCAAACACACACACATACACACACATAAACACACACACCATCGTTCAGTGGTTCACTTGGGTTCGGTGAATCGGTCTCAGGGGTTTGACGGAGCCTCTGCTGTGGAGGTTAAGACACAGCTGACTCAACATGTCAATTAGTTATGATACGCCTGCTTGGCCATCGCTGGCTGCAGATGATCACATTACATTGCTTGTCCAATCAGTGCGGTCGGAAATTCAGTTCGCTTAGTCGTCAACGTGTGACTGTCGTGATAGTACGTTGTACAAAAAAAGTATACTTATCTCTTGAAATTGTATTTACTTTTTTCTGTTTCTAATAAATGTGTGTGTGTGTGTGTGTGCGTGTGGGTGGGGTTAGATCTTGAATTTGTTTTCCCACATTCCAAAAATATGCGTGGCAGGCTGATTGAACACTCTAAATTGTCCCTAGGTGTGAGTGTGAGCGTGGTTGGTTGTTCGTCTATGTGTGCCCTGCGATTGGCTGGCAACCGATTCAGGGTGTCCCCCGCCTACTGCCCGGAGACGGCTGGGATAGGCTCCAGCGCCCCCCGTGACCCTAGTGAGGATCAAGCGGTTAGGAAGATGTTTAAAAACAAATAAATTATATATATATATATATATATATATATATATATATATATATATATATATATATATATATATATATATATATATATATATACACACACACACACACACACACACACACACACACACACACACACACTGTGGGCAGCCGGTAGTCCAGTGGTAGCACGTCGGCTTCACAGTGCAGAGGTACTGGGTTCGATTCCAGCTCCGGCCTCCCTAGTGTGGAGTTTGCATGTTCTCCCCGGGCCTGCGTGGGTTTTCTCCGGGTGCTCCGGTTTCCTCCCACATTCCATAAAGATGTGTGGCAGGCTGATTGAACACTCTAAATTGTCCCTAGGTGTGATTGTGACTGCGAATGTTTGTTCGTTTCTGTGTGCGCTGCAATTGGCTGGCAACTGACTCAGGGTGTCCCCCGCCTACTGCCCGAAGACAGCTGGGATAGGCTCCAGCACCCCCCGCCACCCTAGTGAGGATCAAGCGGCTCGGAAGATGAATGAATGAATGAATATATATACTGTATATACATTTTTTTCACTACTGAAGGTTTCGGTGAATATGCACATCATCTGGTTGTGTTCGGTACCTCTAAGAAGGTTAAGAACCACTGCCCTAGTTAATCATCACCTAACCAAAATGAGCCTACCCAATCAATTCAATTGACGGAGAGTGTTCAACATCATAAACGGCGACACACTCAGTGCAATCCATCCATTTGTAACTACCCGCACACTTCTCTTGGCATTTCCAGTACTGACCTTTAATATGGACAGATAATGAAGTCTAAAGACAATAGCCATGATAGGCCAACGTGCTCCTAAATGTCAGAACATCCACTTCGACATTGTTCGTTTAATCTCTTGCAAGTGACCACCACTCGTCCTCCATTGGGGGTGGGTGGGGTGGCCTGTTAATGAAACGGCATTACAGCTCCATCTGAGATGACTCTGATCGGACTTAAAATGGCAAGCCGCCTGGCTTGGCGGAGTATAGAGCGATGGATCATCATTACGTCCTCTATTTTCATTTTCTGCAGAATGTTGAATCCGCACCTCCACGAATAGGGAAATGGCACATTCAAGCACAGTGAGCAGCAGCCAGCTTTTCAAAAAACCCAAGGGAACTCGGAGTATGCTACTCTTGCTTCTAAAACTGTCATCTTTCCACTCCTTTTTTGCTCATTTTCTCCTCTAACATTATCCTCCTTTTTCAGTCTCAACTCTGCTGTCTCCTCTTAAGTTGACAGTTACCGCTATCTCGTCACTCTCTGAATATCCGTTTGTTCTGCTGAAATTAGATCAGTTAAAGGAACAGTGAAAGCTTTTTCACAGTGAAGGCAGAGTGATAAAACCCGCAAAACCTGCACACACGGAGGCACACACTGCCCTGCATATTGGTGACACCTGGTTTACCTAGTGGCTGTTAATCACAGGTTTACTGGTCAGGCACGGCAGCATGTGAATATCAAATAAAAGACTTTATTTTCATGCCCAGTGCAAGTCTAGCGCAAAGCACAATCTAACTCTGCACATGGGTGGAATTTTCTTTTCTTTGGTCTTTTCATAGACTTAGCACAGGTAAGATTGGGCGTAAGGGGGCATTTGCAACCAACCAATCAATCCCTTAAAATCAGGGTGGCAGAAGAACACAGATGCTTGATATTGCGGAATCAAAAATAGACATAATGGGGCCCATGCATGGCACGTGCAAAGCATGTTTATACATGTGAACTGCACGATCTTCCCTTGTGGATGATGCAGTCATGGGCAACTGGAAACCACCTTGCATCCTTGACCGTGTGTCTATGTGTGACACCCCACCCCCCACAATTGGTGTGCAGGAGCTGCTATTAAGAGATTTTTAGAATGAAAATGATTAGTGTTCGTTCAATGAATTGCATTTCTGCAATGATTCAGAGAGGTTGTCCCAATACTCTTGTCATATTTTTGAACAAAATACAAAGACATCTGTAGAGAGTTGAAATCGGATGTCTGTAGAAATGTTTTAAGAATAAGCTGAATAAGAAGACTAAAACATATCAAAACACTGACCGGGATGTATTGACTGTTATTCATTGATGTTTATTTTCCCTCGTTTAAATTCTGTACTTTCTCAGCAGTTTCCATATCTATTCCACAGCCATCCACTAAGAAGTGCAGTGGCACTGTTGGCATAGAGTGGCGTTTGCGCCCAGAGGGAATGCATTTTCCTTCTGAGATGACAATAGTGGTTGAACATGTGTCTTTTCTATTCTTCCCACAGGTTAGTAAAATATACGTAAAAAGTCATACAAATCTGTTGTTAATAGTCTTAAAACAGTACTGACCACTTGTTATAGGTGAACATGTGTAAACAAGAGCATAAACTTGATGCTAGCGGACTTGGCCTGTGGAGAGGTGTGAGAGTGTAAAGAAACTCATCGTGAGAAAAGGAACACTGTTCAGTGGTTTCATGGTCCCACCTTTTACACTAGATCAAGTACGAAAGGTGGTACCATGAGAAACTGTCTGTGAAACTGTCTGTGTTTTAATTTACATTTTGAGATTTTCTCATACATGTTTATTTTCTTGTTCTTGTAACAGACACAATTAAAGGAGTTAATGCCACGACACTTTTGTAGAAATCTTTAGTGGGTGAAAACGTCAATGCTTTGAATCCACAAGACACATATACATACAGTACATATATATAGTATATACATACAGTACATGTATATACTATATATATATTCCTCGTCTCACCCCCCCTCGGGTGGTGTCCGTCACTCATTCTGCTCGGGTCCTCTACCAGAGGCCAGGAAGCTTGAGTGTTCTACTATTCACAGCACTGCACATTTCTGGACTGAGATGTCCGATGTTGTTCCCGGGATCTGTTGCAACCACTCATCCAGTTTGGGGGTCACTGCCCCGAGTGCTCCGACCACCACAGGCACGACTGTCACCTTTACCTTCCAGGCTCTCTCCAGCTCCTCTCTGAGCCCTTGGTATTTCTCGAGTTTCTCGTGTTCCTTCTTTCTGATGTTTCCATCACTTGGGACCGCTACATCCACTACAACGGCTTTCCTCTGGCCTTTATCTATGATCACGATATCTGGTTGGTTCGCCATTACCATCTTGTGAGTCTGGATCTGGAAGTCCCACAGGTTCTTCGCTCTGTCATTCTCCACCACCTTCGGAGGTGTTTCCCATTTTGACCTTGGGGTTAACAGTCCATACTCCGCACAGATGCTTCGGTAGACTATGCTAGCCACCTGGTTATGGCGTTCCATGTAGGCTTTCCCTGCCAGCATCTTACACCCTGCAGTTATGTGTTGGATCGTCTCAGGTGCCTCTTTGCACAACCTACACCTTGGGTCTTGTCTGGTGTGGTATATCTGGGCCTCGATGGCTCTGGTGCTCAAGGCCTGCTCCTGAGCAGCTAGGATGAGTGCCTCTGTGCTGTCCTTCAGGCCAGCCCTCTCTAGCCACTGATAGGACTTCTTGAGATCGGCCACTTCAGTTATGGTCCGGTGGTACATCCCATGTAGGGGCTTGTCCTCCCATGATGGTCCCTCTTCCAGCGCCTCATCTTCTGTTCCCCATTGTCTGAGACATTCTCTGAGTACGTCATCCGTTGAAGCCTTCTCCTTGATGTATTCATGGAGCTTGGATGTTTCATCCTGGACAGTTGCTCTCACACTCACTAGTCCCCGGCCTCCTTCCTTTCGGCTTGCGTACAGTCTCAGGGTGCTGGATTTGGGATGGAACCCTCCATGCATGGTTAGGAGCTTTCGGGTCTTAACGTCCGTGGTCTGAATCTCTTCCTTTGGCCACCTTATTATTCCTGCAGGGTATCTGATCACTGGCAGGGCATAGCTGTTTATTGCCCGGGTCTTATTCTTGCCATTGAGCTGGCTTCTTAGTACTTGCCTCACTCGCTGGAGGTATTTGGCCGTAGCCGCTTTCCTTGTTGCCAGTTCGAGGTTGCCATTGGCTTGTGGTATACCAAGGTACTTGTAGCTGTCCTCAATGTCTGCTATTGTTCCTTCAGGGAGTGAGACCCCTTCAGTGCGGACTACCTTTCCTCTCTTAGTCACCATCCGACTACATTTCTCAAGCCCGAATGACATCCCGATGTCGCTGCTGTAGATCCTGGTTGTGTGGATCAGGGCATCTATGTCCCTTTCGCTCTTAGCATACAGCTTTATGTCATTCATGTAGAGGAGGTGACTGATCGTAGCTCCATTTCTGAGGTGGTATCCATAGTGCATCACCTTGGTAATGCCACATTTAATGGACACTTTTGTAAGTGGCTTGCCACTGGCTTCAAGTGTGGTTTTCCACATCCTTATCGAGTTCGCAACGAAGGCTCTTAGGGTCCTGTTCACCTAATATAACTCCAAGCATTCAGTGATCCATGTATGTGGCATCGAGTCATAGGCTTTCTTGTAATCAATCCAGGCTGTGCACAGGTTGGTACGCCGGTCTTGTGCAACTGTTCTGTCAACCAGGTACGTAAATCAACGATGACTTCAATGACACTCAGAAAAGCAAACACGCCAAACAGAAAATCAAGAGAGGAAATCACAAAATAAATTATATGGGGTGCGGGGGGTTGTGAACACACAACAAATGAACAAACTATCTGTACACAAACAACTCTGAGACAGTCCAGTCTCCTACAAAAGGAAAGATGTTACCAGCCAAGTCTTGTGTCGTTATTAAACAAACACATGACGGAAGTCCGACAGAGCACGAAAGCAACGCATTCTCGCCATACGTAAACTCTTCACAAGCATTTGCTGTGGAGCAAATTTTTAAACCACCTCCGTGAGGTGGATCAAATTTGTTCCGGTGTAAGCTGCTTTACGGGGCTACGCCGGAGCTAATTTGCATGTGTGAACGCTCTACTGGGTCAGCCCCGGACCAAATCTTGCCGTGTGAACACCCCTTACTAAAACATTTCGCTTACAGGATATCCTTACACATGCTGTGTGAAAGCAGCAAGTCTCTAACAAACAGCATGAGGATGTCAGTACCATGTTTGTCACTGACGGGGATGCTGAAATTGTAATTACAAGCGTGTATGACTCCTGTTAGGTACGAACTGAGTTTGAATGTTAACAAGCAACTGCAGTATTTCAACAGACATAGCTTCGATGGGCTGCATTAATGGTCGGGAAGATAACAGCCGGCTAGATGTTGGGGTGAATCTTTTCACGGTTGTGCTCGAACCAAAAAGTAAATTTTTGTCGATAATTTCCTCTAAAAAAAACATCAAAGTGAAAATGGCCCTGCATTATGCAAAAAGGTAGAAATTGTAAAGCAAAGGAGAAGTGGCAAAACTGTCCTAAACAGGCTGCTGGTGAAGGTGCACACTGCACACAACAGCAAATAAATTCCACCAAACAATTTCATATAATTTCAAATTAAATGAAGATGAACAACATAACATAAGTGTGTAAAAAAAGGCACAACATTCAAAGTTCAACTCCATACACCCCCACCTACTTTGTTTTCGGTAAGATGTGTATTAGGGAGTTGTTTCTTTTTTGTTTGTTTCAAGTTTCCAGTTGAACAGTGTGTGGTCTGCCGGTGGTCTTTCTGGGTTCACAGCATTTGCACACATGCCTCATTCGCACTTTTGCAATTGTTGTTTTCCGCTCCAGAAGGTTTGAGCCCAAAGACACGTCATATTGCAGATGGATTGAGTCATACTTTAAAAATGATTGCACATAACAGATATATTAAAGAGGGGCTGAGTGTGGCTTTAAAGTGCACGTGTACCTGTCTGCCTGTATCGTATAGAGCTTATGAAGCCGTTGTGGGTGAGATGGATGATTTTGACGCTGCCAGAGGCCTCATCGTAAGTGAAGGTCACCAAGGTGGAGTCATATGTCACCTCAGAGAGATGTGCTGCCGGTGTATACCTTGAAAAAGCAGAAAATAAAACATGAGTTGTTTGTAATGTAGCAAAATGTTGATATATCAGGGGTCCCCAACCACCAGCCCGTGGGCCAATATGGACCTGGCAACGGCGGGCTGCACAGTTGAAAGAATAAAACAAGTTCCAGTTTATTTATTATTTGAGGCTAAAAAAATATTTTACTTTGAAAAGTGACCGGATACTCCGTGTTTCATCCGTTCTCATTGAAGACACCTTGAGTAAACTGCTTAACTTTGCATTCTTTTGCTTTTCCACGCAGTACTTGTTTTTGTTTTTTTCTTTTTTGTTAAACACATATTGTATTTTGTCATAACAGTAAAAACTGAAAAACACAGATTACTACACAAGTCCAACCAAAGTATTTATTTATGATTTTTAAATCACAATAAGGGTAAATCAGGGCCGTAGAAGTTATACTGTGTTTTTTCAAATCTTGAAAACATGAGCATTTTGTGCAGGTTTCTCCGTCAAGCGAATGAGTATTCTGAAAAAGTGAAATGTCAGAACACTACTACAATCAGTCCTCTCGTTATCATTCAAATTAGATCAGTGGCGGCGGTCGCCGCCGCTGCCTCTGGTGTCGCTGCTGCCGCCGATGCCGATGATGATGATGATGATAAAGTGGTCCTTTAATCAGTTCAATCACTATCATTTGCGGGGACATCTGACTTAGATGTCGATGTAAATTGCAGGTGATGTGAGAGTGTGCCGACTGTTTTGCGTATTAAATCTCTGGCGCATCAAAGCTCTTTGACCCATTTTGTGTATGGCAAATGGCACCTAACACACCCCCGTGTCACCGGTGTCATGTTTTCTCATATCTAAGATTGCTTAAGCACCTGTAGATGACACTGCGTCCAGTCCCCAAGTACTGAGTCCTGAGCAGCCTCCCATCCAGGGTGTAGTCCTGCAGGAAGGATGCCAGGCTGTCAGGAGGAGTGTACATATTCCTGTAGTAACCAATGGACAGCAGCGAGCGCAAGTTGTGTTTGGCCATGCTGGGCGTCGTGACCGCGATCAGTCGATCCGTCTGATCGTATTCAAAGACGTATCTCCGTTGGCTGTGTAGAAGTAGCATGACCGACTGCAAGAACACAAGAATTGTAGAGCATGAGAGTCACTCTTCAATTGAACTGGAATGCTTCTTTATCATCTTTTGGTTATATTAGCAACACTGATTGGGATTACGGTTGGACAGAGTGCAGCGGGTAAAAAGGTTTACTCCTGTTCAAATGCCTTTTTTTTATATTCTTTGAAAAATGAGACCAAGATGAATCATCTTATCTTTTGATCAATTTTGGAAGAACGGACAGTTCTTGGTAAAGTGACGAGTGTGCCATATTTTCTCCACTTGATGATGACCGTCTCCACTGTGTTTCTTGGAAATGATTTTGTACCTTCCTTCTGATTATTACGTTTGAACAATGATGTCCGCCTGATGCTGTGGAAGCTCTATGTCAGGGGTCTTAAACTCCGGCCCTCGTGGTCTGCCCACCTGCATGTTTTCCATCCCTGCCTGCTCCAACACACCTGATTCAAATGCTCAGGATCATTATCAGGCTCCTGCATAGCACGTTGATGAGCTCATCATTTGAATCATGCGTTGCATCAGGGAGAGATGGAAAACATGCAGGAAAGCGGCCCTTGAGGACCAGAGTTTGAAACCCCTGGTCTATGAGGACCTGGGTTTGTGCTGTGAGATGTGACTTCAAAATGTCAAGAAAAGCCCACTGAAAAAAACCTCAACTTTATTCAAGGTTAATCAGAGGCACTTTAACTGGTGGAAGGGTTGTGATGATTCCAATTTTAATATGAGTGTGATTCGTTAATTCTAAACACAGGCACATCTGGAGTTTTAAGGTGGTGTGCATACTTATGGAACCACAGTTGTTTATTTTTACTTCACCTTACGGAAGCATTTGTTCATTTTTTCAGTAGAGTTATCTCGATTGTAAGTCACAATAATGGAGGGAAAAAAGTGCTAAAATTATTTATCTTTGTCGGGTTTTTTTTAACCATACATCTCAACTCCCTGGTATTTGAACAAGGCTATGTAGACCATTTATATCTGCAGTATTTGTACTGAAGAGACTTCCTTTAACGGCTTATTCCCACAGAAAAGCAAAACAAATAATACATTCAAAATGTGTGCCACTTTTTCCTGTGTTTTTGAAAATGGCAGAAGAAATTTAACGCAGAAAAAAGCTGGTGCACACTGATGGGTAACTTGTGTATGCACGTGTGTGTGTGTGTGTGTGTATTCTGTAATCTGTATCTAAATATAAAACTCTGCTATTTAAAGCTTGGGTTGAAAAAATAATATTAAAACTCTACCTTATCAATTTTAAAATGTTCTTTAATTTATATAAATTATCATCTAATAGTATAATTAAAGTGTAATATGAAAATCAAAAACTGACACTGATGATAGTTCAGGATGAATGCATTTTCATCCAAATGGATTTTATGGACAGAAATTAAACCGTAATTTGTCACACTTGTAAAGGAACATTCTGGTATTCACAGGTTCCTCCTTGCCTTAATTTCATCTCTTGTACCACACACATTTCAAAGTCTACTAGTCACACAGTCAACCTGCTTTCACTGGATATGCTTGTTTTACGTCCAATAAAAGTTCACTGAGGTATTTTGAAACATAACCCTGAAAAGTTCTTTTGCACCTTGTTTTTGTAATACACAAATGAGTTAAATTCAAACTGTACAAGCACATTTGAAAGTCTTATCATCAAAGTTTGTTTTCAGGTCATATTCTGAGAATATTCTAACGTGCTGATGAAAACATGCGGCCGGGGTCTTACTCTGTCTATGTATGTGTAGCTCCATATCTTCCCATTGACCCAGGCTCTGGATACTACCTTGTCGTTCTCGTACTTGAGACGTTCAAACCATTCCCCACGGTGGATGGCGGACAAGAGTCCACCTCCAGAGTAGCTGACATTTACTTCAGTGTATTTGCTGCTCGGAGACCACACCACAGGGCGGCCAAGAATATCATATTGGATATGGAGGGTGAACTTTCTGTGGTCATCATAGATCTTGCCCACTCGTGTGCTCTGATCAAAGTCTATGGACAGCAAGTTCCTGTTATGTGCCTGAGAAAAGAAGTTGCAAAAGAGGAAAAGCTTGAGGCCACACGACCAAAGTGAACAGAATCAAATCGAATAACCAGGCAACATTTTTACTCGAGTGCTGTATAATCAAAAATCAAAGGTCACGAGAAGCGGGGATATACAGTATAAATCCGCACGATAACTTTCATGACTCTCGATTAATCAGTAAAGTGACATTTACAGTAAATTGCGTGCAAATGAAAAATCCCAATCAATTATTACGCCTGAAGTTTCATTTTCCTCCGTAACGACTATCATGACTTTGTTCTCATGGGTCGACTGTGACGCGATGAGAGGTGTCAGCGTGGTGAACATAACGGTTTGTGACAGTTTGTGACTCATCTGTAGTAGTATGTGATGGCAGCGATGACTCAGAACAGAAACATTAGTTTGCTCAAAATATTTACTTGAAAGTCTCACTCGTTTATAATTGTGTGTGTCTGTTTTGTCCAATTCGTCAATATTTTTCGAGCATTCATTTTTGCTGATGTGTTTTCTGCATGTGGCACACAAATGGAGCCGCAGACCAATTGAAGAAGTCTAATTCATTCATGGTGATAACGTAGCGACTCCACAATTGAAAATGTAATGCTTTCATAGTGATGGGTCGTGTGTGTTTCACACATTTTTTTTTTTTAGACTCGGATCTCAAAAAGTAGCCATCCTGTAGCATCGCTAGTTGTCATGGCAGACCTGGCATTGGCCCAACAAAGAGGGGGTGGGTGAACAGGGCTCATTTGCCTGAGAACTTAAAAAAGGCTCAATTGAGCCTTGCCGTGTTGCAAAGTGTCCTGTAATTATTGATCCTTTGGATATTTTTACTGAAGGATGTCACAAACATACTGTACAATTAAGACACTTGGAAACTGTTTTGAAGTATTAAAAATCCCCTAACATCATACAGTATGTGTCCTTTCAAATTTACTATAATCTTGCAAATACTGTACTATCGGGTCCCCTTAAATGATGTGAGCACAAAATGGCCATGTATTATCTTTGTCTTTGTATGTATGTCTTATGTTGCTGAAACCCCAAATCATTTTGCTTTTGTGGTAACTTTGCATTTTACCCTCAGCCTGCGTTCATAAGTGGTGTAGTTAGTCTTGCTTTGCTCCTTCCTTTGCCTCCATTCAATTAAACTGGGGGCGTGGTCACCGGGCAGGCTGATGTTACAGCGGCTGGCGGTTGGGCTGACTCCACCCCCAACACCTCCTGGCAGAAAGGGCTCGGTGCTTAGGGACAGCTCCATCCCGCTGGCCAGCGACACAAAGAACGAGCCGTCGGCGTTGACTTTGTAAGAACTCTGTGCATGGTCTGGGTGTCGATTTATGGACATGAGACACACACACACGTATACACACACACACACACACACACACACACACACACACACACACACGGACGCACGCGTAGACACAAACAGGAAGCCGCACACAGAAACGCCAAACATACATGCACGCAATGGAAATGTGCAGTAAGGTGAAGAAAAGCAGAAAAAAAACAGTCTGTTTGTCAATGAACAACCTTAATTTACAAAAAAAAGCCAGTCAGTCTTTCAAGAAAAGAAAACAAAAGATTAAAAGAGGTACAAACCCAAAAGGATGTTCAATCTGTGATTGATGGCTTTGGCGGGTTTTCATACTTTTGCGGTTTCTCACAAAGCAGTCAATCAATCCATGTAGCCTAGTTAGAGCTGATGTACAGTGTGCACCCACTAATCAAAGCTGGTTCTCACATTTGCGGCAATTACAAAACACAATGATCCGAAAATTTATATAGGCCTAATAATAAACCTCCATTGGAGCAAGTAGACTGGGTCGTAACTTCTATCCTCTCTTCTACTATTAAACCTTTTGTATGTGTTGGTGCCTCAGTTGCCGTAGACAATCTTGCTCATGGGCTGATGGGTAGAACAAAAGGATGGGGGTGGGGCGCACTCGAGCTGTTCCCAAGCAGAGCTCTCATTGTGCAAATGCCTTCGTGCATGCACCATATAAAAGCAGACCAGGGCACCAATTATATCATTATGATGAGTGCTGGGCAGCAATCAGGAGATGAAATGAGAAGAAAGTCAGACGCACTATCGGGTGAATTTAAAGGGAAGGAGGGGAGCTGCTTCCGTTGGCCGTGTGTCAACGGCGTTTTCTCTTCCATCTGCACTAGTCTAGCAAAGTACCTTCCATCCATTCTCTAACGCTTATCCAGGGTCGGGTCACGGTGCATCAGCTTTAGCAGGAAAGCCCCCAGCTCTTTCCGGGGGATTTCAAAGTGTTCTCCTGGCAGCCGAGAGACATCGTCTCCCCAGCGTGTCCCTGCTGTCATCTGCCAGTGGGACATGCTTGGAACATCTCCCCAGGGTGGTGTCTTGAAGGCCTCCTAATCAGATGCCCGAGCCACCTCACCTGGTTCCTCTCAAATTGGACGAGAATCGGCTCGACTCTCAGCCCCTCCGGATGACCGAGCTTCTCACTTTTAGCAACATAACCAAAAGAAAGAAAACTCCACCCATGCACACAGTTAGACTGTGCTTTGCGTAAGACTTGCGCGAGGTGCAAAAATAGGGCCCTAAGAGCATTTTTATTGTTGTCAAATGTCAAAACGCTAACAGACAAAAAAAAACCCCAAAAGAGGTCATATCATCTAACCCTGAAAAAAATACATCCACTTTCTTGCCATTTGCCAGTCATAAATGTTTAAACATCATTTATAACTTCACGGGCTCCCTTTCTTACAGAGCTGTGAATGTTCGGTCGAGCCCCCGATGACTCATAAATGCCTTTGCAGCATATTGTTGGAGAAGAAAATGGAGGCAGATGCATGAGGATGATTTTATGCTCTTTCAGGTGTCAGCCACCCACAGTAAATGGGAACATTATATCTTTACCCCCAATACTTGGTTTCATGTCATCGACTTGCTTTTCGTACATTTCAGCCATTTTCCTGCCCTTGAGCACAAAACGCAATGGGTGTTATACCTCGTTTGAATGTGTAGATAGTGTCACTGGCAGACAGGTTCGTGCTGGTGACAAAGTTCTCCCGGTTGGATGCTTCAACCTCAACCCTCGACCAGCGCTCCAGGTTGCCTTGGAAACCACGCACATCACCCGTCGGGAGGGTGATGTTGGTCAAGCGGCCTTCATTGTTGTACCTGCGAGAACAAACACAAAGGCGATGATGGACAAGTGCAACTACACAGATATGACTGTGCCATTTAGACGAATGAAACACACACGCACGCACACACACACACACACACACCCACACACACACACACACACACACACACACGCGCACACACAGAGTATTTCCACACAATAACGCTTCACTTCCACACAAGTGGCAGCTTTGATTTATACAGGCAATTATCCAGCTGTGAGATGGTAAATAATTCAGACTGATGCATGTGTGTGTGTGCGTGTGTGTGTGTGTGTGTGTGTGTGCGTGTGCGCATGTACTTTATCTTTTAAACTGAACATATGCACAAGCAAAGCATTGTATCAAGAAACCTTCCAGATAAACTCACCAGTCTCATAATGTAATAAAGTACAGATGGATATTGCATTACAAATGTTAATGTACCAGCACTTTACTTTGTTATTTATATTTCTGGCAGCGTTCACTTTTCCTGCACTACATTTCCGAAATAAAATGCAAGGTCTCGCTCCATGATGGTATTTGGTAATCGTTACTACAAATTCAAATCTGAAGAGATTGTTCGTTGACCAATTGAGCACAAAGCAGAAGAATAGTCCGATCTGTACTTTATTTATCTGACTGTGTGTCACCTTGGCAGGGCCTTTTCATACTGTAAAGTGCAGCCGGCTGATGAGCAGGCTCGCTAAATAAATAGATGGATGCATTTGTTATAAAGTAACTCCTTTTTCTCTTGTCAACTCACACATTGACACTCAGTAACGTTTCTTTGATTGGGTTCATGTATGAACAAATAGGCGCTGTGCAGCCAGGCTTGAGAAATTGCAGCTTGAATAAACAACGAGCGCAATCCAGCACTTGTGCGGACGTGGCTTTCTGCCTCTTTTATTCCACCACACGAACCCAAAACCTTACACTGATGCGGTCCGGACACCAGGAGGCAGAAGTAATGAAAATGAGATGCAGAGCATCGCAAGTTCTTATTTACGTGACTGGGCTTGTGCAATTTTCACATTCTCCGATTCAGACTTCTGACACACCCACTGCATATAATCTGATGCACAGAGACTCCTGAATGTCATTTCAATCGGTGAAAAAAAAAATGAAGCACACTTTAAAATTTAAACTAGACTAGTGGATAAGTAGTCGGCCAGTCGGGACGAGCAGAATACTGTATTGGCCCGAATATAATACGGCCCTGATTATAAAATGACCCCCTTTTTCAAGACTCAAGTTTGAAAGAAGACTTTTTGAACACCAAATTAATTTTTATACAGAAAATAATTACAGTACATCTGAAACAAATTATTATAACAATATATTTGAGAGAAAAAGCATGTTATTTTGCCTGATTCAAATCTTAATCTCTGAACATTTAAATATGTAAACTAAAGTGCAATCACATTCGTAAATGAATGGCTTCTGGTTTTTGTAATATAAATTACACCATAACTTCTCCTCAGGTGCCGGTTAACCTGGCCGATCTTTGACCCACTTTTCTCCAGATAGTCGCTACATTTCTCCATTTTCTGTTATCTCTTCTATTGTTTTCTTCTCTTTTCCTTCTCACCGCTATTTTTTATTTCTTCTGCGTGCTACCGCTATTTTGATGTTTATTCTTCGTGACAGAGGTTCACTTTGGCCTGGGAGTCAAGTTCAGCATTCACTTCAATGATATCTGGCGCCCTCTAGCGTGGCGAATGGGTATAATGTCTCGACCCCGAAGTTAAGACGATCTTATTTCAATGCAAAAAACACCATCTTATATTCGGGCCAATTCGGTACTCCATCTTGCGATTTATCTTAAACGTTGTAAAGCATTTTTTAAAGGCATGTAGTTGTAATTAGTGGGTGCCCTGCATTTGTGTTCTTCAACAAAACTGGTCCATGTAAAACTCCAATATCTTGTCTTTTAATGTTGGAACATGTGTGAAGTGAAATCGTTCCTCACAGTTGCAGGTGGCCCTGGAAACAAACAGCGAAAAGTAGTCTGCTAACGCCGATACGCTCCAGAAATAAATACTGCAACTTAAATGCTGTAATCTCCAATTCACAGCACCTCTTTGTTCAAGTCAATACGATGATTTTTTTTTCATTCAGTCTCTGTGAGGCCACACACAGTAGTTGGTCTACTGGTGATTATTGAAATCAGAAGCAGCAGTCGGGGTGTGATTAGTCTGGCTTCAGAACTGAGCCTTCTTGGCAATATGGTGGTTGAAAACAAAAAAAAATACAAATCAATGTGACGGTGGCACTTTAAATCCATTTGATAGCTTCCTGGAAGTCTTTTTTCTTTCTTTCTTTTAAAATATTATGGATGTGTAGTATGGGTGGTAAACATTTCAACTGCATCCAAAGTTCAGGTTTAATATGATGGTGATGCACCTTCTCGAGGTGTTTGACTTACAACAGTCTCTGACATCTGTAAGAGATAAAATGCTGAAGTTGACGTGAGAATTGTGCGAAGGCCAAATTTGACAGAAAATGCTAAAATTTTAGGGTTGCTCCGGGTATCTGCTTTGTAAATGACAGATTTAGGACCTTCAACCACTGAAGACTTTTTTTGGGGAAAAAACTAGATTATGTTAAATATCCAAATATTAACAAAATTACAGCAAAATTGAGCTGCTTTGATACACAAGTAATATTAGGGGTCCCGATGGGTGCTGGAGCCTATCCCAGCCATCTTCGGGTAGTAGGCCGAAGACGGCTGAAGAGGTTGCCAGCCAATCGCAGGGCACACAGAGACGAAAAGCCACGTCCACACTCACACCACGGGGCAATTCAGAGTGTTCAATCAGTCTGCCATGCATGTTTTTGGAATGTGGGAGGAAACCGGAGTACCTGGAAAAAACCCGAAGAGAACATGCAAATTCCACACAGGGAAACCGGATCTGGAATTGAACATCTGCACTGTGAAGTCGACGTGCTAACCACTGGACTACCGGGCCACCATGTCAAGAATATACAAACCCTAATTCCAATGAGGGCGGCCCGGTAGACCAGTGGTTAGCACGTGGGCTTCACAGTGCAGAGGTACCGGGTTCGATTCCAGCTCCGGCCTCCCTGTGTGGAGTTTGCATGTTCTCCCCGGGCCTGCGTGGGTTTTCTCCAGGTACTCCGGTTTCCTCCCACATTCCAAAAAACATGCGTGGCAGGCTGATTGAACACTCTAAATTGTCCCTAGGTGTGAGTGTGAGTGCGAATGGTTGTTCGTTTCTGTGTGCCCTGCGATAGGCTGGCAACCGATTCAGGGTGTCCCCCGCCTACTGCCCAAAGACAGCTGGGATAGGCTCCAGCACCCCCCGCGACCCTAATGAGGATCAAGCGGTACGGAAGATGAATGAATGAATTCCAATGAAGTTGGAAGCATGGAATGATTTGGGAATTATTTTCAAACTATATACAAATTAGTGTTCTACAAAGACAAAATATTTAATTTCAATCTGATAAAATTAATGGGTTTTAGCCCCCAAAATACTGTATTAGCCCAAATAAAAGCTGGCCCTGATTATAAGACAACCCCTTCTTTTTCAAGACTCAAGTTTGAAAAGAGTTTTTTAACACCAAATAATTTTTTTATACAGAAAATAATTACAGTACATCTGAAATAAATGATTATAACAATATATTTGAGAGAAAAAGCATGTTATTTTGCCTCATTCAAATCTAATGTGCAATCACATTCGTAAATGAATGGTTTCTGGTTTTTGAAATGTAAATTACATCATAACTTCTCCTCAGCTGCCGGTTAATCTGGCCCATCTTCGAGCCACTTTTCTCCAGATTGTCATTTCGTTTCTCTATTTTCTGTTATCTCTTCTATTATTTTCACCTCCTTTGCTTCTTACTGCTATTTTTTAATTTTTCTTCTTTGTGTTACCGCTATTTTTATTTTTATTCTTCGTGACAGGGGTTCACTTTGGCCTGGGGAGTCAAGTTCAGCATTCGGTTCATTGATATCTGGCTCTATCAAGCGTCGTGATTGGGTATATTGTCTAGCTCCCCGAATATAAGACGATACCCACTTTTTCAGTCTTATTTCAATGCAAAAAACATCGTCTTATATTCGGGCCAACACGGTATTCACTTTTCAATTTGAGGCCTTCAACACCAAAAACGCTGGGTCAGGGGCAACAAACGACTGGGAAAGTTGGGGAATGCTCCAAAATTTGACATACACTAAATGGCAACAGGTGAGTGTTCTGATAAAATTCAGGTTAAAAAGTAGCTGTGTTACTGTCTGTGTTCTATTTTTCCCCAGGAGGGTTGAAAAAAAAATCATTCTCAGCAGATGGATGGTCCTGACATTCCATGCAATCTATTACTATGAGTCCAATCACGGTTACTAAATGACAACCACTGAGCGCAGAACTTACTCATACACAGTGGTCCAACTGTTCTCATCGCTCTTGGTTGCTAGGAGACCGGTGTTACCGTGGTAAATGATGTGGGCGACGTCGTGACCTTGTGCGGAAACCTTCCTCAGTGTTCCGCTGTTACTAAGAGACAAGCGGTACACCTGGCCACCAGGTAGCGCCAGCCAGAGCGGCACACCGTGAGCATCTCTCTTCACCTGCAGCCCATGAGCATCACGACCCGTCACTGCAGACAACAGGCCATCTCTACCGTAAGAGAAGTTGTACAGGTAGTGGCCAGTGATCAGGTGCTTAGTGTGCAGGTGGGAGCCATTCTGTTGTGGAAAAAAATAAGAGGCATACACTTATATCACAATCACATTTCTATTTCTGATCCTGCATAAACGAGACTTAAAAAAACAGTTAATGATAGGTGTCATTATAAGCAGTCATAAATAAGACGTCAAAGTAATGAAAAACCAAACATGAATTCACAGCCACGTTGTATCAAAATAATGCCATTGAAAACGACCATCGTGTTTATGTTTATAATAGTTGTTGCAGTGGCGTATAATGGCACTAAATCAAAATAAGAATGACAAATGCAAATAAATACTTTGGTCATTTCTTTTTTTTTCTTTTCTTTCTTTTTCTCCCCCGCCCCCCCAAATTCTGCTGCTGTAGACTACACATTTCGCCAGTGTGGGACAAAATAGGTTATCTTGTCTTATCTTAATCTTTTTGGGTCACAAGAGAGGGAGAACACCTCTCTGCTGGCTTCACTTGACAGTGCTCATTAAAAAGAGAGCAATGTTACAGGAGGTTATGTATTGACGTCAGTTTGTTTGTTATTTTGCTTTAGTCACCATTCATTGACCACTTCAAACCCGCACGCCATGGCTGGAGGAATCTGGTGATAAAATTGTCCTTGTTGATGTGGAACAAAAAGAATAACGGAAGGTTTGAACTCTTATCTCCTACCATGCTCCGTTTAATGGATACTGCATGGTAACTGCCTTTTTTTTGTTCTCTTACCACCAGATGGGACCCCATGTGGGAGAATGAGCCGAGGGCTTTCATTTCTGCATATTTTTTTGATTATTATAAGAGCCAAGAAATGTGCAATCTTGACAGAGGTGTGAACTCCACCGAGTGCCTTTTCATTTGGTCTTACACATCATTGAAACAAAATAAAATGTTACTCCTGTCGATGAGCAACACTAGTAGCTTGGGCAGTGGCTTGATTGAGAATGGTTGATTTTATTTTCACAGAGACCTCTGCATATACAGATGACACCAAAGCAGCTCAATAAAAAACAATGCATTGAATAATTAAAATCCATTTTAATTTGGCACAGCAAATAAGTCTTAAACATTTTACTGTAACTAAATTACGGTTACACTATCTTTATTGTATCTCTCAGTCAATACGAAAAGTACTGTCATCAATTCGACTGAATGACTAGTTTATTTCATACATGTTATTTACCTTATAAATACACCACTCAGGAGGCTAAAATAAGAGTCTTTCAACACTTGAAATAACGTTGTAGAACTAAATGAATACGTAGAATGTTTCATGATCAAGAAGTTGTTGGTATTGCTTTTGCCTGAGAATCAGCTGTGTGGGTCAGGGTTGCTAGGCAACAGAGCGGAGGTTCTCTGACACAGGTTTGACAGCAGCAATCGGCCCGGCAAATTAGAAATCAGCAATTGTTCACTTTTGACTTGCCACATCATTGGATCATGAGCAGAGAATATCCTGTACGCGCACAAATGCATGCGCACGCGCACAAGCACAAGCACAAGCACAAGCACAAGCACAAGCGCAAGCGCAAGCGCACGCACACACTCACTTTTCAAAAGTCTTAACTGTAAATGTAAAAAAAGTGCGTTCATAGAAAGTGTCAGGGAATGCTCCATGCAAATATTAAATGCTACTTGTGACAGAAGAAGACATTTTCTCAATTGCAGTTTGTCTGTTATCAAAGCAGGTGAAAAAAAAAAAAAAAAGACCGTGTTGCAAGAGAAACATTTTAGATTCGGTCAACCAGTATAACTGGTTAGTTATATTAGTTAACTAGCAGCCGATCTTGACTGCTATGGTTATGGATATGTTTGGTTAAATGCCTGCAGCTTTTTGAAGATTATAATATCCATCCATCCATCCATTTTCTGATCCGCTTTATCCTCACAAGGGCTGCTGGAAGCTATCCGAGCTGTCTTTGGACAGTAGGCGGGGGACACCCTGAACCGGTTGGCAGCCAATCACAGGGAACACACAGATGAACAACCATCCATGCTCACACTCACACCTTGGGACAATTTGAATTGTGAAGTGCCATGCATGTTTTTGGAATGCGGGAGGAAACTGGTGAACCCGGAGAAAAACCATGCAGGCACAGGGAGAACATGCAAACTCCACACAGGGAGGCCGGAGCTGGAATCGAACCGGATACCGTTGCACTGTGAGGTCGACGCACAAACCATCGCTCGCGGGGCCGCCTCAGATTATAATATATTTATAATGCATATATTTTTTACACAACTAAAAAATCCTGGGGTCAAATTGACACCAAAGAACACTGATGTGTACAACATGACCCCCCCCCCCCCCCCCCCCCCAGATAGCAAGACAGTTAAGCCCATAAAATAACTTATTCAAAACAAAAATAAGAGTGTAAAAAAAAAAAAGCACAATAGCATGATTGCTTGACACGCTTTATCCACCCAAATTAGAGACCATGTACCTGGCTGAAAAGATAGAGTTCTTGGTCGAGTGGAGAGCTGATCTCCACCAATCCAGCCGGGCCAGGCTGGGGCTGGTTGGGGCTGACAGCTCGGATCCGAATGTTCCCTAGATCAGCGATGTACAGTGTGCCATTGGGACCAACGGCCAGAGAGGAGGGAGCTTTGAGTCGGGCGTCACGAGCGTAGCCGCCGTCACCTCATAAATGATACAAAATTTGGAGTTAGCACCACGTTGTCACATTAAGTTACAAACCACCCTCATAAGTACACATTCTTTTGACAAGTAAACGTGCATCCGAGATAGCAAATAACATTTCATGGAGTGCTCAAAGCAGGACTTGGACTCCACTAGCTCCTCAATGGACTGGATCAGATCAGCATGATACTGACTCAATAGATTCACATGTTGTGGTAGCACAGCAGGATAAGCGCTTGGTGAAGCCCTTTAAATGTAGCCAGCAGGAAGCACAGAGCCTCTGGCAGGCCAGCGTAGCCACTGGGATGGCGGTTTAGCTTTTAACAGCATACGGTACCTATACAGCTTTCTTGTGAGTATTTTATGGATGCATGCTGGCGCTCAAAGACAGAGACTTGTGTGAGTGGTGAGGACATGGAAAACGAAAAGCGTCTGAAGAGTGTAATCATCAGTTAACAGCAAGACCTGATTGAAAATATGCAAAGCAAATCTCAAGAAAAAAAAGAACTGTTACGGCTCATTGGTTTGTGACATGAGAGAGACTTCCCTTTGCTTTGAAAAGGGATGGGGGGGGGGGGGCGGCTGACAGCTTTTTGTGAGCTGAATTAAATGATAAAATCACATCCTCTGACACTTACAATGGATAGCCAGGCCTAAGTGACAAAAAAACATCTGCTTATTTGTTGGGTCCTTTTCTCAACCTTTTATTAGATATCCGCTGCCCTGCAATGATGTGCCACCCAGTTTAAAACCTTCATCTGTTACAGCGGAAGAGCTTTTCGTTCGCCAGCCATAAAATGATTGGATTCGAAAGGCTTTTGTTGTGCAGGTTTCCAATGGTATTCAGGTGAAGGTCTTTGCAAAGGACATGAAGCGCATGAATACAAATACAACTCTTGCACAAACATACAGTATGAACACTTGTATTGCCAAGACAGGTTCAATTTTAACGCACCTTTAAATCTCCCTTTTTGATCACGTTCACACATTAAGGTCATTGTCGTTGGTCAAAGTTCAACGTCCATGTGAATTAATTAAGAACGGCTGAGCAAAGACAAACTACATGCACAATGGAAAAAGGACAACATGTCTTCAAGTGAAATACAGTAATTCCTTCGTGCTTCACCTTTTGCGGCTTCGGTGCTTTGTTGATTTTTACAAACTACTGAATTCATAATGAAATGTCATCAAAAAATAAAAATGAAAAAAATATATATACAGCCATTATCGGCAGGCCTATTGCGGAAAGGCTAATGTGCGAGAGAGAAGGTTTTCCTGCATGCCAAACAAAGAGATTAGGTGACTCAGAGGCTTTGTACATGATGTACATGCCACGGGCACTCATACAAGGCGTGTGAGTCGTTCCCGGTGCAACATTGACTGATGAGAGCACGAGCGGATTAATCCTGTGAGCTGATTGGCTGCGCATCATCGCAGCCTTTGCCAGCACATTCCGTTGTTGTGTCTCTTGAGGCTCCTATCTATGTCGGTATCTTAGTGATGAATTCGCATTTTGTTTCGGCAATAATTTGCTGTGCTCCAAACACTTGCCGCCGCCGTTCTATGTGTGTGATAGCACGTAAGCCCGCTCGTTACGGTCCCCATTAACTGAGAAAAACAAGGGATGCATATAACTTGAACATTGAGCTGAAAGAAGTAATCAAACCACTTGATGACTTCAGTTTCAGCTTGACATCAAGCTTTTAGGATGTAATGTACTTTTAAACCAGGCCAAGAGCTCATTTGAGTCCAGATACCATACATGCTTTTCTTAAGACTGGAATCCTATTATTCATGATCTAATATGGTGACAATATGATGGCGGCATTCACATTACATAAGGATGTGGCTCTGGTGTGTGTGTGTGTGTGTGTGTGTGTGTGTGTGTGTATGTGTGTGTGTGTGTGTGTGTGTGTGTGTGTGTGTGTGTGTGTGTGTGTGTGTGTGTGTGTGTGTGTGTGTGTGTGTGTGTGCGTGTGCTAAGTGCCAGATAACCTACCAGAGAAGCAGTCACAGTTGGGGTCTATCTTGCAGTCACAGTCTGTAGGAGCGCCACAGATAACTGAAATCTCCCCGTTGGTTGACACCTGCGCAGTGTTCAATAATCCATGTCACGCAAGGCAACAAAACAGACCAATACCGACGCTAACGTGCATAACCGTGTTCAATAAGTCTGCGTATTTCAAACAACTCGGCTCTATGTTTGAATGTAAATGCCACAGTTATTAAACGATACATGCGCTCATCAATCCTCATCCTCAACAACATTAAAAATATAAATATAGGTCATATTTTTATGCATGGTTACCAGAAAACCATGATGATATATTTTTACGAAACATTGAATTGATGATATCAAGCGGTAAACGTATGAAAAAAAGTCGATCATGATACCTTTAAATTGCTTTTTTAAATTTTTTTTGGTGATACAGTTAAATTGTTGAGCTGATTCTATTCAAAACAGTATTAGCATCATTTGAAACAACTGCAAGCAGGTCTGTTTTTTATCCAGTACACGGATGAAAATTAAACAGGATTATTTGTTGCCACGCACATTCGGTGCTCGATTTAGGCCTTGAACTTACAAGAGTTTCATCAGGTGTTTGTTTCAACGAGACAGAGCTGATTTCAAATGCCTTGGGACTTGACTATGATCAAGGCTTCAAAACTATGCCCTCCACATGGAACAGGAGCTCTCAATTTATGCTTGTCACGATTTGCTCGCTGTCTGTTCTGTGAGTGCGCTGAGAAGAAACATCCTGTGATCGTACAGACTAGTGCATCTGTGCGGGAGGCAAATTGAGTGCTTTGGATGAGCTGCGCAAACGGATTCAAACAGCAAGGAAAGGTATGAGTGGTTGCATGTGGCATACAATTCCTGCTAGCACACTCTATGCGCCCTGCGATTGTCTGGTGACCAGTTCAGGGTGTACCCTGCCTATCACCACACGTTAGCTGTGTTTGACTGCATCTCATTTGTGACTCAAATGAAGACAAGCGCTATAGAAAATGGATGGACAGACTTTTGTTGCCACGGAACTGTACAGAGGGCTTTCGAATAGTTTTATTTTCAAATCCTCTGTTGGTAAGAAAGATACAATTGTGCATTGTTCTTATATTGGCTCTAATCAGACTGCCCTGATGAATTGGGCAATAAGTGTACACCTTATTGAATTTGGAATGCATTTTTACTCAGGAGGAACCATTTCCCGCACGTCAACTGCTGCACCATGGCGAAAACTGGGATGTTTATGAGGCAATGAGTAAAGGTTACATACATTTAAATTGGCTTGTTTTGTTAAAATCGATCGCTGAAATGCGTCCTTACAGAAAGAAGCACCCTCGTGAGCCATGGATGTTCAGTCTTCATTGCATATGAATATCCGTTGAATGCGTGGGGTTGGCCAGCTCATTATTTTATTTATTGCCTCGTTCACGGCTTAGGACCTTGAAGAAGGCGTTTGTGAAGATGATGTAGGGCGGACGTTTGCTTTCATGACGTATTAAAGGACTTCTTGCACTGTGGTTGCTCGGCATGAAGTGCGTGGCTGCCTCTGGCTCCGTGTTTATATTCCGTGTATATACCATTTTAATCAAGTCAGATGGGACCGTCTCCAGCACACTCGCGACCCCAGTTAGAATAAGTTGTGGAGAAAATGGATGGATTTTCTGGGATGTGGAAAGAGCTGCAAAACAAGATCTGCATGAGAGAGTCAATGTTGCCTGGTATTTGTTGGCTCAAATACCCCTACCCCCGAAGGTCCATCCATCCATCCATTTATTTCCGATCCGCTTATCCCTACAAAGGTCGCGAGGGGTGCTGGAGCCTATCTCAGCCATCTTTGGCCAGTAGGTGGTACACTCTGAACTGGTTGCCAGCCAATCGCAGGGCAAAAACCCGAAAGTAAATTGATACAATGAGTGAAAGGCAACGGAATTAACACTATTTATTGTGTGACCGATGAGGAAGATGTGCTCTTCCCCAAAGATACTCTTTGCCACTTGACTCAGTGACCTGGGACGATTGATTGATCCCACCAGGCCGTATCGTTGTTGGTGCTGGTGCTTAACTTTCAGGAAGTGTTCAGATGTAGGAAAACAGCATTAGAGCAGAAAGCGTGAAAATGAAATGCTGGATTGTTTTTCACCTTAATGACTTCTCAGCCTGAGCATTATAGCAATACTTTGGATGAGAAACTTGACTAAAAAGCTTTGTGTGGTTTGTAACAGGGCTGTTAATGAATGAATTGATTGTTTAATTGATGATGTGACCTGCTGAATGCGATTGATGCGCCTCTCATCAGTCTCAGCAATGTACAGGGTGCCCAAGTGTGACACGGCGATGGCTTTGGCTGCTTCCAAAGTGGCCCGAACTGCAGCTCGGCTCATTAGATGGTGGTCAATACCTGGCACCTGGCAGTGGATGGGACGGCCGGCGACAATACGCACCTGAAGAGTCTCTGATACCTAAAAACAAACACATTCATGTGTGAACCATAAAAAGGAGGAGGATAAAATATACCTTTCAGCTTCTATCTGGCAAAATGAAAAAGTATACGCCCCCTTTATCACAGCAAAATGACCCTTCAATGTGCACAATCATTTATTATTGTCAATCAGCTTGCATGTAACACATTTAGGTCAAACGGGGGAATTGTGTATGTGCGTGTGTGTGTGTGTGTGTGTGTGCGTGTGTGCGCGCGCGCACGAATGGGGAAGTGACGGCGCTGTGGACGCCCACCCCCACTCCCCCCATTCACACATGTAATAATGAAAGGTTACGGTGAGTGCTGAATGACATGGGGGAGAGGCAACTTTGTGCACTGAAATGCTCAAATGGGGGCAACACGACCCCAGACATGCAAAATTCGACTTGAACATATAGTTATGCCCATTTTAACACTGAGTGCATTTGCACCAGATTGCCAAAATAGGGCCCTCAGATATTCACAGCCATAGTTGACATTTTACCATGTCAATGTGGTGTGATATTCATTTCAAGATCATCTTGTTTGACACGATTTCAGTTTCTACATGAAAAATAATCTACTTTTGGCTGGCATGTTTTTTTATTTTTTACATCAAAGTGAGTGACAAACAAAAGAACAGCTTCAAGAATGACAGCTATATGGTGTTTCTTCAGCAGTGAGCAAGATTTACACTTCATTTTACATTACTTTTATCATTTAGAGGGTACAGATAAAGCGACAACAAAGCAGTTTGCTAGAAATCATATTTTCCTCTCCAGCAAACAGAATCAGCATCTCCCAGAAAAGCACACAGATGCAGGGGAACGAGGTGTAGAATAAAATCATTGGCGGTTTGCTCTACAACGTATTTATGTGTATATATGCGTGTGTGGGCCTACCTGTAACACAATGTTGTTGTCTAGGATGAAGAGGGAGTTGTCCAGAGGGTTTATCGCCAAGTCTGTTGGCCACTCCAGACGAACCTACACACAGAACATATCGTCGATGTTTTTTCATATTTAAGCATGAATACAAAAAGCCTTGGCAGTGGCACTGAGGACGAACAAGTGTCAGTTACAGGTGATATGAACATCTACATAATCACATAGCATTTGGCCGTCTGGCCCTTCATGCACATGCAAAGGTCAGCTCAGCATCAGGCAGGGAGCATTTCCTGTGCTTATTGAAAAGCCACAACTGCTCGTTTCAACAGTGATCCAAATGTCAGCCAATAACCGTGATCGCCACATTCTGAAATACCGCACCTTGCTTACTAGCACTGTGGGGGTCAGAGACATACAAAGCGATACTGGAGCCACCCACATTGCTGTCCCCCCCGCACAGGCAAACACAATAAAACACAAACTGGAGGCTTTGTCTGAGGAGATTTGTCGAAGGCGGAAGAGAGGTGATGGATGACGCTGGAGTGGGATTGGTAAATAAATGGATCATGTTAAATTGCCACTGACATGTCCAATTATAGGCTCTGTCAAATGGGAAAGAAGAGATTTCAGTCTGAAATCCCATCTTAATGGGTGGAGAAATTAATCAAGCAAGGCTCATCCTGTCTTGAGACAAAAGGCGACACACACCAGATCTCAGCTCACGATGCTGAACTTTTCAGTAACGGCAAGGCAAATGCTGATGAATACTGCATACAAAGAATCTGGCCTGAACAATTTCTGTCAAAGAGAGCTCAAAACTTGGTGAAAGCATTTCAGCGTTGTTATAAAAAGTCAGTGCCCGTGCTCAGAACAAAGGTTTTGACCTCTTTATGAGCCACAAATTCAAAATTCTTTTAACATAAAACCTGATGCTGTGACTGACTTTAGTTGAAGAAAAAGTAAAAAGACAATGATTAGAAGTGTAAACTCTCGCTCTGTTTCATGAGGAACGAAAGAGGTTTTTGGAAATAGAAATCAAGTTTTGTCTCCACAGATGAATAACTTAAGTGTCTGTCAATAGTTGACTCTGGAGTGCTTTCTCAGTCAGCTTTTGGGCTAAAGAACAAAAAGTCCAATTATTCATGGCCCATAAATCACACAATCTGCAATTCTCGGTTTTGATTGATACTCTCGGAGATACAGTACATCAATCTATAATGTTGACAAATGTGTTTAAGAGTGTCCTTTGTTCAATATGAATCTATAGGATCATGATGCATTTTCTTTTGACAGAATAAAATTTCCATAGTTTTTTTTTTTTTTTTACAGAAGTAAGTGTTATTTCTGCCCAAAGTCCAAGGACAGTGTAAATAATGATGTTTCACAAATGTCTCAATTTTGTCATTCATTCATTTTCCGAACCGCTTTATCCCCACTAGGGTCGCGGGGGTTGCTGGATCCTATCCCAGATGTCTTCGGGCAGTAGGCGGGGGACACCCTGAATCGGTAGCCAGCCAATCGCAGGGCACACAGAGACGAACAACCATCCACACTCACACTCATATCTAGGGACAATTTAGAGTGTTCAATCAGCCGGAGTACCCGGAGGAAACCCACACAGGCCCGGGGAGAACATGCAAACTCCACACAGGGAGGCCAGAACTAGAATTGAACCTGATACCTCGGAATTGTGAAGCCGACGTGCTAACCACCGGACTACCGGGCCGCCTGTCTCAATTTTGTTTAAGTATTCTTTTTTTTTTTTAAATCATGTTGGCAGAGGTTGGTCAGCAGCACATCGAGCAGCTTGTGGGTTGTCCACAAGTACTCTTTACACAATTTTCCTGAAGTTGTGAGTAAGAAAAAGAAAAACGAACAAGCAAAAAACCCCAACAATATAATTTTCATGATGCACACCTTCTTAAATATGATAAAACTGCACTGCTACCACAGCAAAAAAATAAAATAAAATAAATAACCACTGGACTTTTAGACTACGCTTCACAAAACATGAAGTGGTTTAATTCAAAAGTCAGTTTGACTTTGCACAAAACTCATGCCAACAATCTGCTGTTTATTTGGCATAAATTAGCCTGGTCGTGTTTGTCAACTCAAACAGCTACAGAAGTTTCGATCAATATTGCTGGCAGTTTGAGGTCAGTGCAGTTTACAAGCGAAAAGGCAGATGGAGTGTGATGACGGTCAGATGTGCTGCAGAGGATGATGTCTAACAGGAGGATTGAACTGGCCTCTTTAAAGACATGCAATTGCGTCTCTGGAGAGTCACCTGGCCTGAACAGTCATGCACACACTCAGGCACGTACAACTCTTTAGGCATGTGTGTGTGTGTGTGTGTGTGTGCGCGCGTGTGTTTGTGCACAGAACCCACTTCATCTATAATTCATCCGCAGCTCTAATAGGCCTGACATAAGTCAACAGCGTGATCTGAAGGTTGGCTGATCAAATTAGATGCCTTTGGTTTTCACCAAGGCGGCACGGTGGTCGACTGGTCAGCACAACTGCCTCACAGTACGGAGGTCATGGGTTCAAATGCGGCCCCAGCCTTCTTATGAGCAGTTTACATCTTCTACCCGTGCCTTTGTGGATTTTCTCTCTCTGTTTCCTCCCACATTCCATCAACAAGCACGTGAACTTGCTTGAATGCTCTCAATGAAGTCTGATTATGAGTGTGAATGGTTGTTTGTCTATGTGCGCCCTGCGATTAGCTGGCAACCTGTTCAGGGTGTCCCCCAACCTACTGCCCGAAGACAGCTGGGATCGGTTCCAGTAACCCCCTTCGACCCTTGTGAGCATAAAGCGGATCAAAATATGGATGGATGGATACACACACACACACACACACACACACACACGTGCTGCAAAGCATAAACGTTTGGAGTTTACCTGGCTGATGTCCATGCGCGCATCACAGCTTAGGGGTTGCGTTGACATCAGTCCATTGGAGCCAATGACAGTGGACAGGAAACCCCTTTCATTAATCTTCTGAATGGTGGTGCCATCAACAAAGTAGACCACACCCTTTTTATCCACTGCAATACCTGGTGGGTGAGAAAGCAAGGCCAAATTAGCTTTGAAGCTTATAAGAAAATGAGGATATGAAAGCACATATCAAAAAGGAGGAAAAAGGTGGGGAGTGATTGAGACATGATGGGTGAAGTCAAGAGATGATTGGACTTGGAAGCAGCATCCAATTCAGTTAGACATTCAGCTCAGCTAGTGACTGTCTTATCAAACGCGCTGCACTGCAGAAATGTAATTATGCTTTCATCCCTGAGACCACTAAAGGGATTAGAACAATACAACTGGAGGAAGAGCTTATTTGTCGCATTAGATTCAAGCAGGGTGCTTCAGTGAACTTTTGACATTTGATGCCTGCAAATTTACATGACAAATGTTCACCCACGAAGTTTGCACACGTGTTTTTCACACAACAACAATAAATGTGTTTGTGGTGTGTGTGCGCGCATAAATGTGTGCTTTTGCTATGACCCGTCTACACTTGAACTGTCCTTGCAGTCAAACACTGCGGTAGGAAATGAGAGCGAGGTAAATCGAGGTACGAAAGGTCACGGCACGATGACTCATCTGTAATGGATGAGGAGCGACCTTCCCACAAGACCCCCACCTCCTCCTACCTCATCTTCGTACACAAAATGGGCCCTTTGACTCAACTCCTCAGCAATATTCCACGCCTCACCCCTCAGCTCTCATTCCGCGCCTTCACCGTGATTGCTTTCACTCTACATCGGCAACAATCAGCCATATTTCAGAGTTCTTTGGCACTGTCTGCAATGTATGCTGACCTCTGCTAAGCCACTTAAAAACACATTTGGTTTATGGTTTATCATTAAGTTAAGGCAAGTGTTGATCCGCATCCCTTTATCAAGCTCATCCCTCAAAGGACTTCACAGAGATATTACATTTTTAGATTGAACAAAGTTATAATCAATCACATAATTAGGCGCGCAAAAGAGTGAAAGAATGTAAAGAGCACGCTTCAGGCGGTGCACCAACTCTGCTGCTCCTGTATGAAGGAACAAATAGAACAGTGAGACCGTATTTGAAAAGACATATATTCCTTGCATCATATCTTAATAAAATGATGACAAAATAAAAATCCTGAATCTATCGATTCCTCTACACATCTTCCATGGCCCATCGCTGCAGAAAATGTATTTAGATTTAGATAAGCCATTAACCATTAGATTGCTATTAACATCCATTAATCAAAACAATTTTAATTATGATTTTGTCAATTTGTTTATGAATCGTATTTTAAAAAAAGGACTTTGAAATTCCATCCCTATCTTAAAAAAACAGGAACCATTTCAAATTGACAGGACAGTAAATGCAAAACCACAAATTCATTAATTAAGATTGGCTTACTGGTTTGGTCCATGACATGTTACAGGCAAAAAAAAAAAAAGTTTTTGGATACATTGTTTTTATACAATGACTTTCCTCGATTAGAGTAAAACATACTCTACGAAATTTACTAAAATTAACAAAAATTTCAGAATATTTTTCAAGGATTTGGAAATTGAGCGAAATCAATTAATGGACTATCACCAATAATTATCAATTAATTTGAAAATCAATCAGTTGTCAAGTAATCATTGAACCGATAATTTCCAGTCAGTCCCCTTGACCAAGGCTTTTAAAATGATTCAGGATTCAGTCTCCAGGCAAAATACAGTTGAATTATAAAGCATTTAGTGTCTCAGCTTTTGTACAGTCTTGCTCAGCACGTTCACTGGCGTTACCTGTGCGTGTGTACCTCCTCCTTGTGTTCTTTGTAAAATGTTTTTGTTCATTTGTGTCAATTAATATAATTTTCCAAATCTTCATTTCCCTTAATTGGGTAATCTTCCTGGTCCATGCCTCCATAACAATTCTGTTGTGCTGTCCTATGATTACAACACTTTTAAAAGAAAATGCTCCTTCCATTTCAAACCTTGTCAAATATGATCAAGCGGGATTCACATTTATCCTCCTTTTTGCACTCGACAACAGCGTTGTAAAGATCCCGTTCAAAGTGTGCATGCTTACGATGAAAACATTGCATGGCCGTGACAATACATTCAAGCTCTGCAACTGTGAACTGACCCGACGGGTTGTAAATTGTGCAGGTGGAGAGGGGACATGGGCACACAGGGCCAGGGTCAGTGTGTTTCCTCCAGAGGCCAGGAGGTGAACTGAAGGAGCTCTTCCTCCTGGCACCTTCATCTTCTGTCTGACACAGACTGATTAAACCAGCCACAGAGCCTCATACAAGCATCCCGCACTTTAATAGCCTCAACCCACCAAACCACACTGACCCAATATGCTTCCATACACACATCTTCTAAACCTACTTTTGTCTTTTGTTTTTCGGTATTTCACAAGTGGATCAAATCAGTGGCCTCTGACCAGTCAGTAATGTCAAGGCTCTACTTTTTCTTCTCATCCTTCCATTCTTACTGACTGTGCCATTTCCTCTTTTCACCTGGCATTATGTGAAAGAAACGTCTCAACCGAGTGCGCAGCATCAGCTTGCTCACATCGACATGTCTGAACATTCTCCTTGCTGTATATGTAATTCACAGATCTATCGATTCCAATGTTTCCGTTCACTTTCGCTACGTTCCACATATAGCACGTCTTCTTCAAACAGCCAGAGCTCATAAATCCTGCACAAGGACAGTACAAGGAAGCCGGGATTGTGGCTCAGGATCTCACTCCCTCCGGTGTCCTTGCATATTACTCTTTCTTGCGTGTATGGGACTAAATAAATTCCTTCTCAAGTCTTTGTGTGCATCTTCTGATACACTTGGACACTGAGTAATGACAATATTTGATGATTATTTCTGTGTCTGTAAAATGTATTGAAGCTAATTGGTCCGAGGTGCGTGTAGTTCGTGGCACAATGGATACATAACTCGTCTCACTACAGATCAGAAGACCCCAGGTTCGACTCCTGACTAGCTTGTGTGAATTTGGGTGGCCCGATTAGCGTGTCATCCTCAAAATGCAGAGGTACCGGGTTCTATTCCAACTCCGGCCTCCCTGTGTGAAGTTTGCATGTTCTTCCCATCCCCGTGTCGGATTTCTCCGGAGCTGGAATTGAATTGTTTCCTCCCACATTCCAAAAACATGCAGGCTGATCAAACACTCTAAATTGTCCCGAGGTGTGAGTGTGAGCGTGGATTGTTGTTCGTCTGTGTGTGCCCTGCGATTGGCTGGCAACCAGTTCAGGTACTGCCCGAAGCCGGCTGCGGTAGGCTCCAGCACGCCCTACCACCCCTGTGAGGATAAAGCGGATCGGAAAATAGATGGATGGTCTGAGATGCAGGTTGTTAAAACTGCCACAGATTAGTGAGTAAAGGCTGTATTTCCTTCGAGGTAAAGATAAAGCTATGTAAAAGGGATTTACATCCCCTTCGTACAGCCAATGGATTATCACAAAACATCAAAAGATTTGCCACATCTCCCGCAGAAGACCTGGCAGAAATTATTCTGATGTTTAGAGGCTGGCTGCAGAAATAATTGAGATATAGCAGACATCAACTCAAGGAGGAGGGGGAAAATTTGGCAAAAATGAACTGGATTCTATCGTCAAAGAAAAGGCGATCACGGTGAACTGACCTCGGTAAAACAGCTCAGATTGAGGTGGGGAAATGCAGCCAAAGCGCGAGAGAGAGGAAGTTTCCAGAGGAAGGGAAGAGGCAGAGATGACGGTGGGACAAAAGGACGTGATGAGAAATAGCTTCAATTAAGCAAGACGAGCCAGTCGTTCTCAATCAAAACATTTCGTTTTTTTTTCCAAAAGTCCTTGTCCAAAGACTACCCGTGATAACGCACCCTGCGGCACGTCAATACAAGCTAATCTGACAAATGCCACAGAGAGGGGTTTTAGTAAGGCATCAGTGTTGATTACAGCTATTTGCAGAGAGTGAGCCACAGGAGATTACTGGGCAAACGGAATGGAAGTTTGGATGGTGAGAAATTAAATGAAGGGAGAATGGTGACAGTAATTATAAAATATGTTTCGAATTATATATTTTACAATGCAGTAATAGCTCACAGCCTGCAGTAGCATATAGTAAAATCAAGATGTGGTGTGTGTGTGAGGTGAATACTAAGTGCAGCAGGGTTAACAATGTCAGCGGCGATGTTTCCTTTCTATTTTGAGCTCTTCGTGCCTTTAGATACAAAAACACACGGCAAGAGCAATTCTACAAGTCCTTTGTCGGGTTATCACATACCAAAACAATGACTTGTCTGCAGCATTATGACAAAGGAGATCAATGTAAATGAAGGAGAAAAACATACATGTCACACATCTGGGTTACATGCAGTCGAGCACGACAAAAACATGAAGAACCAATAAAAGATGTATATAGCCAATGAAGCTTTTGTTGTGTTTGTACCTGGGATAGCCATCAATTGTATTCAATGCCACATTAAATCATTTTATTGTTTAACCAGTAATGCGCACCTTCAGATACAATGAATCCATGTGCTAGTCAGAGCTAATAAATCAATGTCTAATTTTATTCAGCAAAAACAGTTGAGACCACTTTACGCACACACACACAAAAATCTTATCCCCAAACAACCCCTTGTAGCTGGGGCACCTCAACAGAGACATATGAGGAACACCAGCTTCTAGAAGCTGGCACTGAGTGTGGCCCCCTTCGGCCTAAATATTCATCTTCCACTGTCCATCACTAAAAATGTAGTTTCTAAGGTCGTCTTGATACAACTAAAACAGATTTGACCCAGAGGTAACAGAAGAGAAAACTGCAACTAATACAACAACTAAATGGCCCATATTTGCAAGTAATATTTATTTTTTATTTTTTTGCAATTGCAATATTTCACAACATTGTGAAACAGCAGGTGCATGATAATTTCACAGTGCCATGCTGCCACTGCAATAGTTTGTCATTCCGCCCGCCTGCCCATTTTCCCCTTCTCAGTACATGTTAATTACATGGATTGAAATATTATTACAGCATCTAAATGATGTTGATTATGAGCCACGATGCCTTTGTGCAAAGTGTGATTGACAAGAGAATGTTGACAGATGGACAGTACCACCTGCACCCTCTCATTTTGTCCAAATAATAGTTTGTCTGCGCTTCCCAAGCCTGCATCTTGTTCTGATTACTTGATATGTCCATAGCAGATCCATTCTAGTAGACTGGCACGCATGCGCTCAGCATAGAAATGGGCGCATCGTCACTTTCGTGCCGGGGTTGGGGTCAGGGTATTTGTGAATTTGGTAGACATGCTGCGGGTTTAATGGGCATTTCTGCCTCGACCCCCAGCACATCTGCAAATGCAGTTACAAAAAGTAGACAAAATGTTAGTCTGGGTAAAAGGAGGTCTATTTTGCCAAGCAGGTGGTGTAACGCGATTTTGATGTCTTTGATCGAGGCCCCGGCAAACAAATTTGGCGCTGCGCCGATGTGCGCGATCAACGTCATGATATTTCACTCAGGAATCATTGTAGAAATCAGTTGGATGTATTATAATCATCATCTTTAAAAATATTTTAATAGCACCCTCCGGATGGCCTACAGGTAGTCGGCATTCACAGCGCCTCCATTTTGCCTTTGTTGCAAAATGCAATGATTACAGACACAGTTGATAGTTATATTCTTGTATGATCATTACATAAATATAGATGGATTTATATATTAATTTGTTTATTTTGCCCATCTTTAGTCACAGCAGTTACATGAGAGCGTGCAGTGGATCTATCTCATGGGCTTATCTTACGTGCATAATGCTGCATTATTGCTAAACGACTGCAGATACTTTCAAACATCACTTTAAGGTGTGAAACACAAACCTATAAGATGCAGCCTTGCACTGTACTCATCTGTGTGCATGAGTGTAAGGGTGTGATTCATTGTACAGCGTCAAGAACACTTATGAACCACAGGACAAGCAAAGCAAGTCTTGTTGCCAAGCCACTGAATATTCCCTGTCAAAATTATTTCACCAATCAATAGAAGTTCACCACACGTGTGGCTGTTCATCTTTGGTGGGTCTTTCGAGAGCAATCATAATTTATGCTAAGTCTCATTAACTGTTAATCAAAGCTACTTAGAACAGACGCTGAATTTGTAATTCAGTCTGAATCAAACACTGTAGCTTTTTCTAATTATCACCGACGATAGGTTTGTCATTGTGTTAGCCTGTAATTATCATTAAAAGATGTTATTTTCAAATGAGTAGTTACCACAGACATATGTACGGTGACACCACAAATGAGGGAGGATTTTGAAAGAATTGCATGCGATATTTTACACCCACAAACATTTTTGGGTGTGTGAAACATAGGCCTTGGCAGTAATTCCCTTCTTTCATAATAAAAAAAGGAGATTCAGCAATCACAAAGGCAGCAGACAAACTCAATTATAAAAGCAATTGAAATTCTTTGGACTCTCGAATGCTCCATGAAAAGCTGAGGAGGTAGGCTCAGTGCAGTGTCTGCAGATTATTTCACACTGTTTGGAACATCAAACAAACACAGGGAGGGCTCACAAAAGAGGCTCTTCACCAAACACGCCATCACAACAAGAGATGCTCTGCACTGGTAGAGGAGAGGATATCATCAAATTGGGGCAAACAAATGTTTTCATAACAAAAACGGTGGGATTAAGAATGGTAGCTCTTTATGCAAATAATCTTATTTGTTTCTTTTTTGAATTGTATTTGTTTCTACTGAGATTCAGCGGCAAATCGAGAACCTTTCTTTACAACCACTTAAGTCCCCAAACTACGGCACACGGGCACATTTGACCCGGCCCTCTAACCCTCCTGTTGTCCTCGGGTCAAAATGACCCTTCACTGTGTTAAAAACGCCCCCAAAAAACCCTAAATGATAATTTTTTAACTTGAAATTTGATGACTTTTCCTAGATTGTCCCCAACTGCAGACAAATTGAAATGTTGTTTTTATTCACATTTCCATGGAAGCTGTACAAAAAAAAGTAAAGTTTACACACCATAGAATGTTTCAGTATTTTAGTTGTGTCTCAGATCAATTAGCAGAACACGTGAACAAGACGGTAGCAGACATAAACAAGACAAGATAGGTGGCGTTCTCGTAGATGGCAGAACTTTTTTTTGTGGATTTCAAGGGGCTATAAAGAGAGAGAGTTGTTTCGTTATTATTTATTTCCTGTTTTTTTTCTGTGAAGAACTCAGAGAGGGTTATTTAGGTATTATTTATTTCATTAATAGTGTTATTATTTGTTTCCTGACTTTTTTTTTCCTGTAAAGAACCTTGAAAGGGTTATTTGGTTATGTGTGGCTTTCTGGGAAACAATAATTTTTTTAAGCTCCCCTACATTCGTTGATGTTACAAACTGACACTGGCCCCCCATCAGAGAAGGGAAACGTTATGTGGCCCTCACAGGAAAAAGTTTGGGGACCCCTGACTTAAGGCTTTGCGTCTACATTTTGACAGTGAAGGTGCTCCTTTGGACAAAGCATATATAGCGTCTACGAGCGATCATGGCACCCAAGTAACATCCGCTGTCTCTCTCGACCCATTCCTGTTACCACATTTGACCTCAATACAAAGTTACATCTACGACCCTCCTCCCCCAACTAATGCAGGTG